>NC_135784.1:184186927-184486927 GCF_051106095.1 Pogona vitticeps
ATTGGTCACCCTGTATGATGACCTGTTGAGGGAGGCTGACGGGTAAAACATCTGTGTTGGTCCTTCTCGACATCTCGGTGGCCTTTGATACCGTTGACCACGGTATCCTCCTGGGGAGGCTCTCAGAGTTGGGAATTGGTGACCTGGCCCTTACCTGGCTCCGTTCCTTCTTGGGGGACCATCCCCAGAGAGTGCAGCTTGGGGAGAGTGTCTCGGCCCTATGGAATCTCAACTGTGGGGTTCCACAGAGGTCGATTATCTCCCCAATGCTTCTTAATATCTATATGAGGCCACAGGGTGGGGTCATCAGGGGGCGTGGGGCATCGTGTCATCAGTATGCTGATGACACCCAGCTCTACATCTCCTTTTCACCAACTACAGGAGATGCCATTCTGTCCCTTCAGCGCTGCCTAGGGACTGTACTGCAATGGATGCAGGAAAATGGGCTGAGGCCGAACCCAGACAAGACGGAGGTGCTAAGGGTGGGTGCCCCCTCTATCGGTGGCTTGGGTGACTCGTTTGGGGGGTGACCCTTGTCTCGTTTGGGGGGGGTGACCCTTGCCGCAAAGAGTGGGGTTTGCAGCTTAAGGATCTATCTGGACCCGGCACTCACCATGGAGACTCAGGTGGTGTCAGTAGTCCATACTGCCTTTTTCCATCTTTGGCAGATAGCCTGGCTGCGACCTTATCCCGATACGGGGGCACTCACTACCTTGGTACATGCGCTCGTAATCCTAAGATTAGACCACTGCAATGCGCTGTACGTGGGGCTACCTTTGAGGTTGATGCAGACACTCCAAGTGGTACAGAATGCGGTGGCCAGACTCCTTAGTGGAGCGAGAAAATACCTCCATATTTTTCCTATTCTGGCCACGCTGCATTGGCTGCCCATTCGGTTCCACATTGACTTCAAAGTCTTGATGCTTACATATTAAGCCCTAAATGGCTTAGGGCCTTGATATTTGGCGGAACGCCTACTCCCACCAACCTCTACCCGTGTCACTTGAGCGAGTCAGGAGGTGAGGCTGAGGTGCCTGATGCCGAGGGAGGCCCGGAAGGAAAAAATAAGAAACCGGGCCTTGTCAGCAGTGGCTCCTTGCCTCTGGAACAATCTGCCTCCAGAGATTCGCACGGCTCCCTCACTGGGTATTTTCAAAAACCAACTAAAAACATGGATGTTTAGGCAGGCCTTCCTCCAGTTAATTTCTGACTCTCCCCCTTTTTCTTCTTTTATGATTTATTTTTTATTTTTCCATCTTGAAGAATTGCTATTTAGTGTACTAATTTTTCTTTTTTTATATGTTTATTGTTGTGTTATGTGCTGTGAGCTGCCTAGAGTGGTCGCGAGCAGATAGGTGGGATACAAATAGAATAAACAAACAAATAAACAAACAAACAGGGCAGAAGAAGGCGCTCTGCCAGGTATCAAGGTCCTAAAACATTAAGGGCTTTATATGTAATAGTTAGCACCTTGAAATCACTGCGGAAGTGGATAGGTAGCCATTGTAAGGCGGCCAAGGTGGGGGAAAGATGGTGAAATCTTTCCCCCCATGTTAATAGCCTGGCCGCCGTGTTCTGGACCATTTGAAGCTTCTGCATCAGCCTCAAAGGAAGCCCCACATAGAGAGTGTTACAGTAGTCTATTCTTGAGACTACGAGTGCATGGGCCAGCATGGTGAGCACCCCAGTGTCTAGATAGGTGTGCAGCTGGGCGATCCGCCAAAGGTGTAAGTGGGCAGACTGAACCACGGATGCTACCTGGGTCTCCATGGTAAGTGTCAGGTCAAAATGGACCCCCAGACTGCAAACCGAATTCTTTGTGGTGAGAGTCACCCTCCGACCAAAAGAGAGTGAGTTTCCCAAAACACTGACATCGGGGCCACCCACCCGATGGACCTCCATCTTGTCCAGGTTCAACCTTAGTCCATTCAACTTCATCCATTGCAGGACGGCTTCCAGGCAGCGTCCAAGGGACTGAACGGCATCCACTGCAGAGGAGAAAAAGGAGATGTAGAGCTGGGTGTCATCAGTATATTGGTGACACAAAGCTCCACATCCCCGGATGACCCCCCCTCCCAACGGCCTCATATAGATGTTAAACAGCATTGGGGAGATGATCGAACCCTGCGGGCTCCCACAACTGAGGGACTACGGGGTAAATACATTCTCCCTAAGCTGCACTCTGGGAACAGGCATCCAAGAAGGACCAGAGCCAAGCAAGGGCAAGGCCACCAATCCCCAACTCATAGAGGCTCCCCAGGAGGATACCGTAGTTGATGGTATCAAAGGCAGCTGACATATCAAGGAGGACGAGCAAGGACATTTTGCCCTTGTCGGCCTCCCTAAGTAGATCATCCAGCAGGGTGACCAATGCTGTTTCCGTGCCGTGGCATGGCCTGAAGCCCGACTGGAACCGATCCAGAGCATTGGTTTCATCCAAGAGAGCCTGAAGTCTTCACCCAGGAGTTGCACCCAACCATCAGCAGGTTATCTCAGGCACTTATTTTTCCCATCTTGTACTGCCCTGTTGTCTTCATATATTAGCACTTCATTCTTCTTTGTGACAGGGTGAGAATATCTGGGCTCATGAGGTTAGGGTTCCTCAGCAAGGCTTGGCACATTTTCAGTACTCCTCAATCAAAAAAGATTGAAAACCACTGATCAAATCTAATTTGATTTATGGGAATATAGTGATCTAGTATGCTTCCACATAGTTCTGCTTGCTTGCTTGCTTGCTTTATTTATTTATTCGTTCATTCATTAATTCTAATCATCGTTATCATCTTAGAATTACAGAGCTGAAAGGGACCCTATGGATCATCAAGTCCAGCTCCTGTCAAGGAGGCACAGCAGGGGAATTGAACTCCCAACCTTTGGCTCCACAGCCAGATACTTAAACCTCAGAGCTATCCAGCAATATTTTTATTCCATCTTTCTCCTTCAAAATGACATAAAAAGACAATAATGAATGCTAAAAATATCAAGTTATTTCAATATTAAGAATGACTTAAATAAACATTATTAAACATTATATTAAAATTGTTAGATAAAAGCATTAGTAAAACAGATTTAAAAGCAACAGAAATACGAACCATCCCATTTTTAAAACTTTGATAGCCAGTCACTAAGGAAAAGCCTGCCTGAAGAGAAACATCTTTGCCTGCTTGCAGAAGGACGATAAAGGCCTTCTGTGGGAAGGGAGTTCCAGAGTCCGGGAGCAGCAACAGAGAAGGTTCTCTTATCTCCCCACTAAGTGCCCCTGTGAGGATGGCAGGACCGAGAGGCTGATGTTCTTAACTACCAGGCAGGCTCATAAAAGAAGAGGTGGTGTTTGAGTGCACCATTCCCAATATCCTATACCTTCGGTTAGTTTAGCTTGCCTTGGAGAATTATTTATGTGCCCCACTGGCTGGTGTCCACCCTATTCTGTACTCATTTAAAGGATCGGGTTTATGGTTGGAAGTACTCTTGCACCTGACACTTCCACTGGAGGCACAAATGAGTCTTGTGGCTTATAAGACTTCTTGCACTTCAATTATATAACCCTATTGTACCAATCCTCTTGTCATCTGCACTCACTGCCACTCACTTCCAGCTTCTGTTCGAAGGGCTGGTGTTACCCTTTTATAGCTCTTTTTCCTTATGCGCAGAATGTCCCTAGATCCTCTTGTGGGTTTTGTCCAGGTGCCTCCATTGAAGGAGGAGACGTGTGTTTGGAGGGGGCACTGCTAGAGAACGGACCTTTTCAGTGGTGATGCCCTGTTTCTGGAATGCCTAGAATGCCTTGCTGGCACTTGTACTGTGATCTTTTCAGTGACAATTGAAGATCTTTCTGTTTTCATAGTTGTTATTCTTTCCCTTTTTGAAAATGGGTGTTTTTTTAAAAAAAGTCCTGTCCATTACTTTTACTTTAGTTATATTCTGTGCGTGTATTAATCTGATATTAGCAGAACACAGAGGTAGCCATATTGCCAATGAACAAAATTAAAATTACATATAGAGGCAATATCTTTATTTGGCCACATTTTTAAAAGCCACAAAATTATGTACAAGAATGGGGAGTAGGGAGAGAAAAAGGGCAAAAATGCACCAGGTCTTGAATTCCTTAGGTCACCACCCTGTCCCCGTTGAAATGGAGATCTAAATTACCCATGATTGGTTTTAACTTTTGTGAACCACTCAGAGAGCTTCAGCTTAACAAAAATGTACAGAAAATAAATAAAACGGGCAAAGGATTAAAAGCTTGTTTGCTATTTTGTTAAAACAGATCAATTTAATGCATGCCTGGAGTTGTGGTTTTGATCACATATAATGATAGAATCTCAGCTACGCTTAAAACAGAGGCCTCTGTTCTGCTGTGTAAAGTAAGAGAGAACAATATGCGGATCCCATTACCACCACACCTTGTCTGTATTCTAGTCCCTGAATAGTCTGTTGCCAAATTGGCTGCATATGATTCTTCTTGTAAACAAGGTGCGTGGGGATCCAGGGAAGGCATGACTATTGTTAGTACTGCTGCAGCAAATTTAGCAGCAGCAAAGGATAGGTTGTAAGTTCCCGTGGTATTATTAAATATTTCCCTATGGTATGGCTGAATTGTTGCTGGGATAGTCAACCCATGGAAGAAGGCAGAGGAAAAGAAAACTAGAATTCAGAGAAGTTGCTTTTTTTAGCTTCCATCACTATAGCTGCAGCTCAAAGGTAAATTCTCCAGGCTCTTTTTAGATGGCCATTATGAGGAAATTGTATCTGCTGGCAGTCAACCCAGAATATGCCATCATGTGGAAATGGGACTTTTTCCCCCTGCCATTTTGTGCCTAAAGCAAACCTGTTCTTTTTGTGGCATGTATAAAATATGGCAGTATACGTAAGTCTTAGGTTCATTTGTTGTTCAATATTGCTTATTCTGTAATGGGGAGGAAGAAACATAGATGCACATATACTGTATGTCCCCTGCTCCATCTTTGGAAAGATTAGTATGGCATTTTAAAATTCTGCCAGTTCAGAGGGAGCAATCTCAGAACCTTTCAGAACTACAGAGCAAATGTGTAAGTGTTGCTAAATTATCTCATTACCACCTGTAACACACAGTGGTGGGGAAGAGTATATAGGAAACTCTGTAGGATATGTATTAAGGATATGTATTGTACAGTGGTGCCCCGCACAGCGACGTTAATCCGTTCCAGGATTAACGTCGCTATCCGGAAACGTCGCTAAATGGAACGGAAAACCACATAGGAATGCATTAAACTCCATTTAATGCATTCCTATGGGGCCAAAACTCACCATTATGTGAAGATTCCCCATACGGCCACCATTTTCGCCGCCTCGTTAAGCGAGGGCAAGGCACGAAAATGCTGCGGGCGGCCATTTTCTTCTTCCAGCGGCCATTTTGGACCCGCCGACCAGCTGTTCCCAAAACATCGCAATGCGAAGATCAGTAAGCGAAACGCTTACCGATCATCGCAATGCGATCGCTATGCGGATTCGTCGTTAAACAGTGCGCTTGTTAAGCGAGGCACCACTGTATTTATAATATTCTTGATGAGTTTTTTTGGGCCAGAGGGGTTATCTGTGTTGATGGAAGGTATGCTTGAACCTGCCCTTGGGTAAATTCAGTTAATGGTCATAGTCATTAAAGCTAAGAGTATACGAATTGGTTAACTGGAATTTCTGATAACCAATAATGATTTGAGGACAGGTTAGTCTGACTTGTCTCTTGAAGTCAGGTTGCTCTCAAGCACAAAAGGAACACATTGTTTGAAGTTGAAAAATGATTGTCAAGGAGGAAGTGCAAGGCTGAACTCTTCTAGCACTGTTCTGCTTTAGTCACAAGAAGCAGGCATGCACATGCCACTTGTTCTTTAAAGCAAGAAAACATGTCTTGGGCCCCAGTTGGGAGACGGGAATTGCTGAGGAATATCTCTCCTCCCTTACCACCACCTTCAAAAATCTATTTACATGTCTGTGAAAAAGAGTTTGGCACAATGGGAGTGCTGTTTTTATGGGACAAGACGTGAATCAGCAAAATAAAATTATCTGTGGTTTTATTTTTTTTTGGCTGGAGGGTTAGTGATCGGATGGATTTTTATATATATATATTGTCTTTTGTATTAGAAGTGATAATGCATTCTCCAAATTATGTAACAGAGAGAATATTTTAATTAAAGATGTTCCTCTAAATTTCTTTGCAATTAAAACCAGGTGGATTTGAATGAAGAAGAAACTATTCTAATTATCCGTCGTTTGCACAAAGTGTTGCGTCCTTTCCTGCTAAGAAGGTTAAAGAAGGAAGTAGAAGCACAGTTGCCTGAAAAGGTAACACACACAGGACACCTGTGAAAGTTCAGCTGTTACTTAATTCTCTATTAGCAGTGGAATATTGCATCTTGTTTGTCAGTTATCCCTTTGGAATGTGGTAAAAACCAATTCATTTGGTTCTAAAAGGCTGGTGCAGAGTCTGTCATTCAAGGGAAGTGTGCAGTGGCTTGAAACAGTATCAACACAGGTATTTTGCTTGCACATGGAAGGTCTTGAACTGAATATCTGGATATTTAAACTCCATTTTTAGAAAAAGGATGCAGGTATCTAAGCTGGAAAGGACTGAGACCTAGAGTTTTGGAGAGCTGTTGAAAATGAGAGGAAACTGGGGAGGGCTGGATGGACTCATGGTCTGAACTAGTAAGAAGCAGTCCAAGTTCTGCTGATGGGAAGGGTATGACATTGCTGTAGTGCTCTTTGTCTAGAAAGAAAAGTGTCACAGCAGAAAGTTAAAGTATCAGTATCAGAAAGACTTGAGTGTTTCAAATAGTGTGTGCTTTTGTTGCTCATGGAGCAGTTCCTATTTTATCTGCTGGGCAATCTCTACATAGAATACCTCACTTTGAAAACAGAGCCTGGGATCTTACAAAATTTTGATTTCATTGAACTACTTTCTCATGCTGAAAAGCAAATACTTTCCAGTTTTGTGGTTGCAGAGAGAAATCAACTCTGCATCTACATAGGCATTTTTATTCTGTGGGGCTTGAGTAAGAGCCATCTGAATAGTATTTGTTGAAATAAAAACAATAATCTGTTGGCACATAGAGAAATAACAGGCCCCTGGCTTCTGTATTTCACATTGTTTTGGAAATGGAAATAAAATGAGAGCAAGCTGACATGAGCCATGCAACTAAGTCCATCTAGAATTAGCCCATAACTAACACGCTTGAAAGCTGCTACCAGCATATATTCATGGAATACCTGACCAGGTCAAGAGTCTTTGATAGCTGAAATTTACAATAATTGCAACTGAGGATGAGCTGGTTGCA
Organism: Pogona vitticeps; assembly: GCF_051106095.1. Classification (NCBI taxonomy): domain Eukaryota; kingdom Metazoa; phylum Chordata; class Lepidosauria; order Squamata; family Agamidae; genus Pogona; species Pogona vitticeps. The sequence goes on from NC_135784.1 coordinate 184,194,238, forward strand.
AACCATGTTCTCTGGCTAGCCCTAAGCTACAGCCTCCGACTCAACATATCTCCAGAGATGCTGTTTTAATACAGATCTGAAGACTGTGAAAGCACTGAACTTTCCATCTTTCAGGACTGCAGTTTACTTGGATGCATGCCTTCTGAAAACAGTGTTCATGAATGACCATGTCTTCTCTCTTCTCACAACAGGTAGAATATGTGATTAAGTGTGATATGTCTGCATTACAAAGGGTACTGTACAGGCACATGCAAGCCAAAGGAGTGCTGCTTACAGATGGATCAGAGAAAGATAAAAAGGTTTGGATATTTGACTTTTGCTGCTATGGTGCAATAAGGGTGGGCATCACATGGTTTGGTCTGTTCCCTAAATATTTTATAGTCTTTGTGGAGGCATTGCTGCCATCATTTATGGGTGTTGTTGTGTTTTAAGAGAAAGGGACAGTTCTACTTCAACATAGCTTCTTTTCCACAAGTCTCATGTACATACTGGCAGGGTGTTGTGAAGGAGTAATCTCACACCATTGAGGTCTTTCTTCTGGGTCTTCTAGTTCTCCACTGTAATGCAATCACAAGGAGGTTTTCCCATGTGGAAATCTCCAAATAGCAACTATTCAGGTGTCTCCATAAAAGGGCCATAAGCAAGACCAGTTTCAGTTTTTGAAGGAAATCCTTCAGATAAGAATTAGCTCAGTTAGCTCACATCAAGCAGGCTTTTAAATCGTCCCAGCCTTTCATTATAATAGTATATATTTTTTTAAAAAAATTAAATCACTTATTAGCTGCCAGAATTCAACCTATATGAGGCTGGGGAGCATCGTTGTTGTGGTACTTATTGCTTTCCCAAGTACTGAAAAATACACTTTTGAGGTACTCTTGTTTAATTATTGAAAATGAGTGAAATGCTGTTGCTTTATCAGTACCAAATACAACACAGTTACTTGAACAACTTTATGCAGGCATTAACATTGATGTACCTATTATTTTTGTGCACTTAGTTTAGCTGATGGTTTTATAATAGTTTAAGGTACTATTCAAGTAAAAATAAAAAACAAGTCTTCTGGGAAATAAGGTTTCTTAGGCCATGTAGTTTCATGTTCAAGGTCCTGGCCATGGTCCTTGGTCTATACAGTATTTGTTCAATTATGGTTTAATTTCTAGACAGAAAATAACAGTAATGGCAAAATAAACAAACAAAAACCCATTAATTGTTTATCCCCTTCACTGTTTTGCAAACGTTGACACCATCTGCTTGCAGCCATCCTTGAACAGTGCTGTCTTATTCTTGCAGGGCAAAGGCGGTACGAAAACACTCATGAACACTATTATGCAGCTGAGGAAGATTTGCAACCATCCATATATGTTTCAGCATATAGAGGTAAAGAAGTGAAACCGTGTGCCGTTAAGACTTTTTTTTCCCAAGCTGCTGTATTTAGTGAGGCAGTGGGACCATTTGGGGTGAACACGATGGGCTAAAAATAATGTAGTGTGGATCAGTTGTTCTGCAGAGTGGTTTTGGGTATGGTGGCCCTTATTGATGTTAGGTGACTCCATTTCTTTTGAACTGTGTCGTCACTTTATGCCACTTCCTGGAACTCCTCAACCCATGCTTTCATTGAACTGCTTCATGGAGATGGTCACAGGAAGCTGCGTATATTTTTCATTTGGGATCAGTGGATTATTAGGATTGTTTTGGCAGACATATTCCATGATGGAGTATTAGTGTCAATTGGGTTGATTTGTTCCAGGGTTTAAGTCCTTGTTTAAGCTGGTAGTTGCAGAGTTCTTTGTAGGGATGGGAAGAATCTGTATTTTGTACATCTTTCAGTGCCCTGATAGGACAAAAGATGGATTTGGTCGTGAGCGAATGTGGTCATGTGAAATCATAAACACATAAATGAGGAGCTGGTCTGCCTTGTTCTTCAGAGAAAGATTGATAGCTTGCCTCACGGAAAAAAATATTTTAAACCAAAATGTCTGTTTATTTGTATTACACCTTCACTGATTATCTTTTAAATGGTTAAAAACAACCTGTTATATCAGCTGCCATATGTACAGATTTTTCATGGAAACAACAACTTAAAATGCTGCTTAGTGTTTGAAGTAATTTCTGGAATTGTTTGGTGTGGTTTCTTCACTCTTATGTTGGTTTTCATAAAAACTTTGTAATTTTCTTTTACTTTATTTTACAGGAATCCTTTTCTGAGCACTTAGGCTTTACTGGAGGCATTGTGCAAGGGTAAGCTGGCTGTTCCAAAGCATTTTGGAGAGTACAAGGTACTCAAATGTCAGTGCAACCATCTAAGCCACCAATGAATATGTAGAGTTTTGTTTTCTTTTCTTGATGTTATCCCTGAACTCCAGATGTTCAGAAGGAGATTACAGTCACTTTTGTGGCCTGCTTGTGGCTTTCCAGAATCATTTCATTGGCCACTTTTGGGAATATGGTGCTGCCTCTTTTGGTCTGATCCAACTGAGCAGCTCATGGGTCAGAGAGTATTTTGTTATACTAGAATAGTCAGTGATTTTGGAACAGTGTCCTGTGAGGCTTTGAAATGTATCAGATTCAACAATCTGAAATCAGTGCGCTAATTCCCCAGAAAGATAGGTTGTTTCTGTCTCCCAGTTTTTTGTTCCCATCCATAGAGTTCACAGCAAGGAGAACTGAGAGATCTTGGCTGTGTATTCTACCATATCACCATGTACAGGACCACGTTGCACCTCTGCCCAATATTTATGTGGAAAGGGGGCTTTGAATGTTGAAAACAACTATACTAGAAGGAAACAATTCTGCTTTTCCTCTTGTGCAATCCAGGCTTGACCTGTACCGGGCTTCAGGGAAATTTGAACTCCTGGATCGGATTCTTCCCAAGTTACGAGCTACCAATCACAAGGTGCTGCTGTTCTGCCAGATGACCTCCCTCATGACCATAATGGAAGACTATTTTGCTTACCGTGGCTTCAAATACCTCAGACTAGATGGTGAGTTTAATATTAGGACTTTTAACTATATTCATTTGGCTTTATGACATACCTGTGCAGTAATTTCTGATTTTGGTAGCCCACGTGTTCTTGGACTGCAACTCCCAGAAACTCTGGCCAGCACAGCAAGTGGTGAAGGCTTCTGGGAATTGCAGTCCAGGAACATCTGGATTGCCCAAAGTTGAGAACCACTGTTGTAAAGGTAAAGGGGTGGTGACCAATGTCCTCTTACAGAACACCTCAGGCTTCTAAGAAAATGCATCTCTCGGGAGGACACTCCTGACGGGGGGGAGGGGGCTTCTGGGGGAATAAATCACACCTTGACACAGAAAACAATAATGTTCTTACCTGACCAGCTATGCACCGGAGCACCCAAACCTCAAAAATACCAAATTGTTTGCCAGTTGTTCTGGGTTAGATTTTTTTTTCTGGAGTAGGTGGCTGTTTTTCTCTCTCCCTCCCCAGTCAGGAGGGAACAGCAGATTGAAAACCGTATCTGGTGTCCTTCTGTGTTGGGATCTGCAAGATGAGGGGAAGTAGGGGTCTTGCAGATGAAGCCTGTCTCGGGATCTGCAGATGAAGCCTCCCCCTTGACCAGCAAGGGGGAAAAGAAAAGACGGGACACTCGAGTGTATGGCAGCTGTTCAGAGGAAATCTCCTGTTCCCCCGCCTCCTCTTCTTTTATTGTTTTCTCCTACCACAGCACTAGTTAATCAATACAGAGGTAACTAATTTCTTGAATACACAACAGAATAACCAGAGTGCTGGTAAACAGACAGCTAATAGTAAACAGACACAGATAACTCCAAATACACAGACAATGTAAACATTCCTGAGGTAGACACTTTAACTACATTACCCAGAGACAATAGACAGCAGGTTAATGATTATCCTTACTGGAAGTTAGCCTTGCAGTTTTAGCATGATGTCTGCTACTAGCATACAGATATATACATTTATATACATTTATAATATACATTTGCTACTGCCATAGATATATACATTTTAAAGGCATACAATTTTCCCACACTTCTGGAACCCTGTTGGCCCCTGGAGAGGGAAGGGGACGGTCTGTTCCTACTTGCACCAGAGAAAATCCTGCCGACTATGCCAATTGTTGTAAAGATCAATTTTAAGGTTTTTTCTTCCTCTGGCAAGTGCCAACCAAGTATGTGAAAAAGAGAAAAATTGGAGAGAACCAACCTGCACACGAGGTAAATCTGCAAATATGAAAGAGAGGTTAATAAAAAAGAGAAATAAAAGGAGTCTTGCAAGACAGAGAGCCTGGGGTCTCATGACCCAGATACAAGCATCTCAAATGATGCACACAGACTTAATAGGATTCTTTCCACAATAAGCCTGGACATAATGCTGGTGATGGCAGAACAGGAAGTTCAAATTTTCCATGAGCATCCTGACCCAGAATTACATATATGTTTAACCGTTATTACTTCAAGGCGCTGAAGATATAGCCTTGATACTCTTTAGCCCTACTCTGGACAATAGTGACTTTTGACAAAGACAAAAGCATATTGTGTAAACCTAAAGTCAACACTTGAGAAGGTTGCCTCCCAAGGCACAAAACACAGTTGCCTTTGGAAAAGTTTCTTTTGCCTTTGCAAGTAGATGAGGGCACTAAGTTACAGCATGGGCAACCTTGCTAGGACATGGGAAATCACAGTCTGAATATTGGCAAAGGGAAGTAACTCATGTTTTTATGCTCTGAAACTAATAAGGGGTCTTCATAGGCATCCTTCGGTTTCGAGAGACTATGGTGACATGCTCTGAATCGAGGAGCATCCTCTCCAGAGCATGAAGCCCGGGTAAGGTAATATGGAGGATAGGCTGTTACCCAAGCAGCAGATCCCCCCTCTCCACATTGCTGAAATGGTACAATGGAAAGGCAAGAGCCAATACAACTGGTTCCAGCAATGTCGCAGGAGTTGGCAGAACAACACGAGCTGCCTTTGGCCCCAGCTCTGGATTTTGCCTCTAGCCTAGAAACCTTTTCCATGAGTGGATATAGCCACAAGGCAGTGGAGGCTTGAAATTGGAGTTTTCCTTCTCCTAGATGGGCTGCCTTCCATGGCTGACGAGCCCCACCTACCCGGCCTGCTCTTTAATAGTGTGGAAGTATCATCTGACCCTTAAAACTTTCCTGCCTCTGTCAAAAGGTTCGCCTTTCCCTTCAGGCGGCCCCTCCATTTCAGCAGGAAATAATAAAGGTTGAGTCTTTATAACTTTAACAACAGAACTTTTATTGCTTCTCTCACCCTCCAGCACGTTTCTTAACGGTTCCAACGGTTTACAACTTGGCAACAAAGCCTCATCAACATGTTCCAAACATTGAACGTAGTCCCAAGGGGTTAACGGCGATGGGCCCCATAGGGTTTCTTGTAGCCCCAGTGAGGGGGTGGGGGACTCCTCTTGGCACAGATTGTCCCACAGCATTTGTGCCTGATCAACCCCCTCTCATCCGGACCTTCTTCAAACTCTTCCCTCCTCCCACCTTGTTCTTGCCGCTCTTCTCCTTTCCACGGGGCTACGGTCACTTTCCATTCATGGGTTGGTATAGGCGCAGGTGAGTACTGGTGAGGTGCGGGATCAGGCAAGAGTCCGCCCACGCGTAGGTTTGGGAAGTCTCTCAATAAACCCTGGGTACGAACTTTCTCAAATGCCTGTCTTTTCTCATCTTTCTTTTTCTTCTCATACTCCTCTACTACTGCACTAAACCACACAACACCCTCTCTCTCCTTCTCCTTGCCTCCAACTGTCACTTCTGGCTCCTCCCACTCCCCTTCAGCCAAGCACACTTCCACCTTTACCTCCCCTTCTCTCTCTGTTAACCCTTTCCTCTCTTCTTTATTACTTTCACTGCTATCCAGCTGTTCTTTCTTTCCATCCTCTTTTTCCTCTGTCTTCTCTGCGGACGGCACACTCTCTCTTTCTACACCTTCACACGCCCCCCCGGAGGAGTGGGCCGTCCGCTCTTCATCACCGCGCATATTTCCTTCTCCCTGTCGCGAAAAATAATCAGCATTAGCATGGTTGACCCCTTTTTTATATTTCACCTGAAATGCATACGGTTGTAAACTCAAATACCATCGTGTCAATCGTGGGTTGGCATCTTTCATTCTATTTAACCATTGAAGGGGTGCATGATCAGTTACTAATGTAAAAGGCGCTCCCAACAAATAATATTTTAATGTCAAAATAGCCCATTTCACTGCTAATGCTTCTTTTTCAATAGTTGCATATTTTCGTTCCCGAGGGCTTAACTTTTTGCTGAGATACATAATGGGGTACTCTATTCCAGATTTTTCTTGAGCCAACACCGCCCCGATACCTCTATCTGACGCATCTGTCTGTACTATGAAAGGGAGAGAAAAATCAGGGGCATATCTCTTAGGTAACTCATTCAAAATAAATTTTAACTTATCGAAAGCCTCTTGTTCTAACTTACCCCATTTAATATACCTGTTCACTTTCTTTTTGGTGAGGTCAGTAAGTGGGGCCGCAATACCAGAAAAGTTAGGTACGAATTGGCGGTAATACCCAGCCAATCCCAAAAATTGTTGTACTTCTTTCTTTGTTCTGGGAACATGCCAATCAGATAGCTTGTCAATTTTTTCTTCTGAGGGGCATATCTCCCCTTTACTTACAACATGACCTAGGAATTTCACCTTCTCTTGGGCAACCTTACACTTGGAGGGATTCACCGTTAATCCTGCCTTTTTGAGTTCTTCTAATACTCGTCTAATGTGCAGTATATGTTCTTCCCAGTTCTTACTAAAAATAAGTATATCATCAATATAGGCTCCCGCAAATGTGCTAACCGGTTCCAGAACTCTATCCATTAAACGTTGGAATGTGGCCCCTGCTCCATGTAACCCAAATGGCATTTTTATAAATTGGTACAACCCCTTTGGGGTGACAAATGCTGTTTTTTCTTTATCTTCAGCCCTCACAGGAATTTGCCAATATCCCTTCGTAAGATCTAGCGAACTGAGGTATCTAGCGCCCCCTAGCTTTTCTAATAAGTCCTCAATGCGTGGCATTGGATATGCATCAAATTTTGATACCTCATTGAGTTTTCTAAAGTCAATACATAATCTTATTTTCCCATCAGGTTTTGGGACTACTACTGGATAACTTCTCCATGGACTATTCGAGGGTTCAATTATCCCTAATTTTAACATTTCATCCACTTCTTTGTTGATAACATCTTTTAGGTGGAAGGGCCAATTCCGACTTCCGCTACGAGCCACCATGCCTTCCCTGGTATTAATACGATGTTCTGCCATCCGGGTATATCCCGGTTTTGTGGAAAAGACATCTTGGAAATCTTTCTCTATCTCTTTTATTTGTGTTTTCTGAACTTCATCTAAACTTTCCCCCAGAGGAATCTCCACTCGTTCCTCTTGATATAGGGATGATTCTGGTCCTAAGTCCTCTTCCATACTTTCACCCCACAAAGCTTCTCTCTCATGCCATTCTTTCAATAGATTGACATGGTAAATACCTGTCTTCTTCTTCTTATCAGGTGTTTTTATCTCATAATCTACCTTGCCTACTTGTCTGATGACTTCATAAGGTCCTTGCCACCGTGCAAATAATTTAGCGTTGTCAGCAGGTAATAATAATAAGACCTTCTGACCTGCTACAAACGACCTTGGAGATAATTTTGTATCATATCTTTTCTTTTGCCCGGCTTGAGCTTGTTCTAAATTACCTTTAGCCATTTCTGCTACTTTCTTTAAGTGATCCCTCATTTCTAAAACATGCTGTACCGTCATCTGGGAATTATCTGTTCCACTTTCCCATTTTTCCTTAATTAGATCTAGAATTCCTCGAGGGTTCCAACCATACATCATTTCAAATGGGGAGAATCCCGTGGAGGCTTGCGGCACTTCTCTGATTGCGAACATGAGGGGTGCCACTAGTAGGTGCCATTTTCGGGGTTTATCTATCACCAATTTCCGTAACATGCCTTTCAACGTTTTGTTAAACCGTTCCACTAATCCATTTGTTTGAGGATGATAAACTGAGGCGTGAATTGGTTCTACATCTAAAAGTTTCCACATTTCTTTTAACGTTAAACTCATAAAATTACTCCCCTGATCTGTTAATATTTCTTTGGGAAACCCTAACCTGGTGAACACCTGCATCAATTCTCTTGCTATTATTTTAGCACTCGTGGATCTCAGTGGTATTGCCTCTGGATACCTCGTTGCATAATCAATTAATACCAAGATATGGGTGTGTCCGCCTGCCGATTTCGTTAGGGGTCCTACAATGTCAACTCCTATTCTGTCGAATGGGCGGTCTATCAGAGGCATTGGCATTAACGGAGCACCTGGTCTGGGTTTTGTTTGAGTCATTTGACATTCTTTACACGTTTTGCAAAATTGTTGTATGTCACTATTGCATGCTGGCCACCAGAATCTTTGAGTTATGCGAGCACTCATTTTATCTACAGCTAAATGGCCAGCAGTGGGTATATCATGGGCAATTCTTAATATATCTTTTCTCCATTTCATGGGCACCACTAACTGTTTCTCCCCTTCTTGGTTTACTCGATATAATAAGCCATCCTCTATCTCAAACCCCGTATTCCCAGGCATGATAGATCCTGTAGGTTGAGCTTCATCTAATATTTTTTGCAATGTCGGGTCGTCTTGTTGCCATAACCTCATTTGATCTCGTGAGGCTCCCTTTAAAAAGTCAGTTTCAATTTCATTAGCGTCGCAATCTCCGGCTAGCCCTTCTTTACCCTTAAGCAATTCACTCGCCCCCTCCCAATCACGTCCCAACAACATCTCTCTCGAAAGCCCCGGCACAATTCCCACTTTCATTCTTCTACATTCTTTACCAATTTGTACATCTACCCAAATAGTCGCGTATTTTTTTGAATCTCCATGTATACACCTTACAGTCAAATCATCTGGTATTACCACTCCCTCTAGCTGCCGAACCAATGTCTTGCTACACCCCGTATCAATCAATGCCCTCTTTTCGTGTCCATTTACAGTAGCCATCACTTCCCAGCCCTCTTGTTCTGATCCCAATATCTTAATCTGTTCGTCGTTCTGTCCTACCCAAGAACAGTCCAGTCCGGGGCATTGCCTTTTCACGTGGCCGACGCGGCCGCAATCGAAACACACGGGCTTGCCGTCCTTTCCTTCTTTCAGCCCGGTGCCCGGTTCGAACAGCCGTTGGTCGTAGGTGATAGGGCGCGTTGGTTTAGGGCGCATCGGTTCGAAATGCTGAGGTCTTCCCCTGCCGATAACCGAAAACGAGGATGGACCGCGTGGCGCGTGGCTGCTCCCGGTAGCCATCTTGTCTTGCGGGCGTGTCTTCTCAAAAGTAGTTCCGGCGTATTCTTTCGCTCCCTCCTCTGCCGCGCAATAATTCTCAATCAGGCAAACTGCTTCCTCTAACCGCTTTGGTCTATTTCTTTGCACCCAACTGCGCATGTTCATCGATAGCGTGGATATTAAATGTTCCATAACAAATATTTCTATTATTTCGTCTTTCGTTTTTTCTTCCGGTTTTAGCCATCTAATGACGTTAGCTTTCATACGCTGGCTGACAGGGCGCGGATGCATCCCCGTTTTGAACTTGAGCTCTCGGAACTTTTTACGATAGGCTTCCTCTGTCAAATTTAAAGTTTGTAAAATGGCGCCTTTGACTATTTCATACTGAGTTGCTTCTTGTGTAGATAACGTATCCACTACTTCTTGTAATACTCCGGTTAAGCAGGGTATTAAAATTAATGTCCATTGCTCTTTCGGCCACCCAGCTGCGGTGGCTACTCTTTCAAAGGTATGCAGATAAGCTTCTGGGTCATCTGAGGCACTCATTTTCTGCATCCGTATCGGAGTGGGACTGGTTACCCATGGATTTTTCACCTCTTTCGGTTCGCTTTTGGCTTTATCTTCGCCTACATTTAATTGTACCAACTGACGTGTTAATAACGTTTGCTGCTCCGCTAAATTCTCGATCAGTTTCGCTTGGCGTTGAACGGTTTGCCTCAACTCTATTATCTCTTCGTTTCCTGCCATAGGGGCCGCCCCACGTTGGGCGCCACTGTCAAAAGGTTCGCCTTTCCCTTCAGGCGGCCCCTCCATTTCAGCAGGAAATAATAAAGGTTGAGTCTTTATAACTTTAACAACAGAACTTTTATTGCTTCTCTCACCCTCCAGCACGTTTCTTAACGGTTCCAACGGTTTACAACTTGGCAACAAAGCCTCATCAACATGTTCCAAACATTGAACGTAGTCCCAAGGGGTTAACGGCGATGGGCCCCATAGGGTTTCTTGTAGCCCCAGTGAGGGGGTGGGGGACTCCTCTTGGCACAGATTGTCCCACAGCATTTGTGCCTGATCAACCCCCTCTCATCCGGACCTTCTTCAAACTCTTCCCTCCTCCCACCTTGTTCTTGCCGCTCTTCTCCTTTCCACGGGGCTACGGTCACTTTCCATTCATGGGTTGGTATAGGCGCAGGTGAGTACTGGTGAGGTGCGGGATCAGGCAAGAGTCCGCCCACGCGTAGGTTTGGGAAGTCTCTCAATAAACCCTGGGTACGAACTTTCTCAAATGCCTGTCTTTTCTCATCTTTCTTTTTCTTCTCATACTCCTCTACTACTGCACTAAACCACACAACACCCTCTCTCTCCTTCTCCTTGCCTCCAACTGTCACTTCTGGCTCCTCCCACTCCCCTTCAGCCAAGCACACTTCCACCTTTACCTCCCCTTCTCTCTCTGTTAACCCTTTCCTCTCTTCTTTATTACTTTCACTGCTATCCAGCTGTTCTTTCTTTCCATCCTCTTTTTCCTCTGTCTTCTCTGCGGACGGCACACTCTCTCTTTCTACACCTTCACAGCCTCCCAGGCTTATGCAAATCTAATTGGCTTTCCTATTTACCATATTAAGGCCAGAGATAGAATTGTGGTGTGGCCATGTGGTGAGGAGACAAAAAGAAACCCCAGAAAAAAAAACCCCTCAGCAAAACATCCATGCAAACATACCTGGCCTTCACCCTCAGCCCAGCTTCCTAGGGAAAAGGGTCCAGGGTCCTGGGACACGCACTTTTAAAAAGCAGAAAGTCCCACCCCTAGGCCCCACCCCCAGGCCATGTGGCGAGGAGACAAAAAGAAACCCCAGAAAATAAGGGGTAATAATAAAGAAAAATACATTATTGAAAAGAAAGGGGGTCAGTATATTTTCTGATTTTCTTAACGCTACTGTAATAGATTATTCATCAAGAATACGGCTTCAAAAAGCCTCTGTTTACTCAGGCTGCATAACAAACAGCATATAAAAATGGAACATGGTGGCTTTGATTCCTTTGTGTTACATCGTAGCATAAATGCATACAAAGTGCTTTTGGCCCTTGTACATTTAAGATGTAGCCTTGCAATGCTCCTATGCCTAGGGTAGCTGTGAGCCACTCTCACATTAGGCATGTTGGAGTCCAACTAGGTCAGTTACCTTCCATGCCTTCTGTCACGTTCCTTCCTCTTCAGACTCCTGATCTCCAAACTATTCCCTTGAAAAACAGGAATGGAGGAAGGTGATAAAGCCCAGGGGAAAGAAACTTGTGACTATCTGGGAAAGTGCAGAAAGGCCTGCCTTGAAATGGCCTGGCTGTGACGTTACCTGTCCAGCAAGGTGGTGGTAAGGGTGGGTTCTCCTGATTCCAGCCATGCAGTTCCTAATACTTACTGTTTGGTGCATGCCGGCTTTACAGGATTTCTCTTGTCATTCCTTGGATCAATGTTAGTGCTGAGGATTTGGTAATGCAAGTTGAGATAAAATGCTACATGTTTCTGTTTTTTCTGTGTTTGTCCTGATGATCCCTTCTGTCAGTGTGGCACAAGCAACGTAAAATGAAGCAGCAGCCGCCATCACATCAAATCCAAATGTCATGTACATTTGTGGCTGCTAACTCAGAGGCAGATTTGATTCATTCTCTTCTTTATGTATGGAGAAGGGGATTGAGAGAATGTAATTCTTCAGATAGATTGCCTTTGAAGCCTTGGAAGTGTTCTGGATCCTTTTTTGCATATTATGCTGAAGCACTCTTAAAGAGTTGGCAGACCAAACCAAGAACTATTCGGAGCTTATGGTAGTGTATTCATTTGGGGGAAGCTCCGGGTGTATTGCTTTTGTCTTGAACAGAGTACAGTGGTGCCTCGCATAGCGCACAATGAGGGGTCCCGGGCCATCGCTGGAGCATTCGCTCAGCGATGGCCCCTATGGGCTTTTTTCGCTATGCGATGATCGCACGGACGCGATCAAAGCATAGCGAACAGCTGATCGGCGGTTCCAAAATGGCCGCCACTAAAACAAAATGGCGACCGCTGTTTTGCCTCGCTAACGAGGCATCCAAAATGGCCGCCGCAATGGAGGAAACTCACAGAACGGTGAGTTTTAAGTCCATAGGAACGTATTAAAACAGTTTTAATACGTTCCTATGGGCTTTTTTGTTTCACTTAACGATGGATTCGCTGAGCGAGGGTTAATCCGGAACGGATTAACCTCGCTAAGCGAGGCACCACTGTATATAGAAGCATTCCATTGCCATTTATAATTGCAGCATTACAGTTTAAGAATATTAGAATTAAAAAAAACCCAATAATAGCCCAATACAACAGGGGACTTGTCTCAAATATTTTGGTAGATACATTGCTGTCTGACAAGACTGTTTCAGCACATCCTCATTGCATTTGTTGCTATCCAAATGTGCTGGCATTTCATTGTCCACTTTTTATGTTTTCTTTTACGCTCTTGATGGAGTGCTTGTTTCTTAATTAGTAACACCAGCTCCTTAACACATGTTATTTTCCCCCAAGGTTGTTTCCAGGGCAAGAGGTGAAGAGCAGGTATTGCAGTCACTCCCCCTCACCACAGCACACTTCACAGAATTGAGAAAAGAGACTTTTATAGAATATCAGCTAGTGAAGGCTATAATATTTGAAGTATCTAATATGGTCCAAGCCTGTGTCATCATTTGGTGGGCATATGAGTCTTTCACTAGCTCGAAATTGAGGGTCAGATTTTTTTATACATATTAACAGGTAGGTCTAGGTATATACAGAGATTACGGACATATTATTTGGTGTAGTAAATCGCACTAGAATAGGCCCATTGAATCAATGGGGATTTAGTGAGTCAACTCTGTAATGCCCATAGATTTAAATAGACTTGCTTTAACTGCACTTAACAATGCTAAAGTAAGTCACAGTTAAAGTAAACCTATTTGAATCAATACAATTTATGGAGGAGTTGACTCAACAAATCCCCATTGTTTCAGTGGGCCTACTGTACTGTGATACTATACTAAGCAACAGGACTGTGGCCATTATGTTGTTATGTCATGAAAGCCAGTATGGTGTTGCAGACAGAGTATCAGACTAGGACTCAGAACACCTGGGTTCAAATTCCTACTCAGCCATGGAAACTCACCAGGTGTTGGCCCTACTAAAATCCCTTGTTAAATATCTCAAAAACCTTGGAAATTCTATTGTGGTGCCATGATTTGGAACTGACCCGGCAGCAGCAATTTCCAGAAATTAAAGACTTCCTCTTCTGACCTGCAGACTCCAGCAGCTTTCTCATGGGAGCCTCAAGACGTTTGGGTGTGTATGTGTGTGTGGGGGGGATTTTTTAATTTCTCAAAAATAGCTACAGCTGATGATACCCTCAACCTTATGTGGCATAAGTTTACACAAGAGGGTTTGAGCCAATGTGAAATACTTCCCCTTCATGTGCAGTTGTTTTGCTCTTCTGCAGTTCTGGAGTTCCCTAACATGTTTACATTTATATTCAGGGAAAATATTTGTAGTAGGTGAGAAAACGCTCTCTTCTCTTGACTTTTACAGGGACCACTAAAGCAGAAGATCGTGGCATGCTGCTGAAAACCTTCAATGAGCCTGGCTCTGAATACTTTATTTTTTTGCTAAGTACCCGAGCGGGGGGTCTAGGACTAAATCTACAATCTGCTGATACTGTGATCATTTTTGACAGCGACTGGAATCCTCACCAGGTAAACAGACTGATACATTGCTAGGTTTTAGAGAGAAAGGTTTTCAAGCTGATTGTCAGGATAGGTTTAAATGGGGTTGGTAACTGCAGTACACCTAACTTCTGCTGTATTGAAACAAATGAGGAATCATTTTAGATGTATTACTCTGATTGGTCAACAGTAGTTGTAGATTACATTCTCACTAAGAAATCCTAGACTGCAAAGTGTTTAGGCTTTTCTGGATTTTCAACGTGATCTTGAATGTTGGGATTCCTTTATTGCCTAAAACATATTAGGGGAATTGAGAAACTCTTGAATCTGATATGGGCTGGAGGTCACACAGCTCAGTAAGCAATGATTTCTTAACTTGGGACAATTTGCTTCCCAAAGTTATACTGTTTGCATTACACCAGCATGACTATGTAAGAGGAGTTTTGTTGTTGTTGTATTAATGTATTTGATGTTCACCTTTAGTTCACCAAAACGAAAGGATAATGTTTGGAACTGTGTGAAGCAACACCCTGCCAGTGTTGTTTCAAAAATGATCATTTAGATGTCTGCTTGGTGACTTCCTTAACCAGTCCTTTATAGCAGTGGTTCTTAACCTTCGGTTACTGAGGTGTTTTTGAACTGCAGCTCCCAGAAATCCCAGTCAGTACAGTTGGTGGTAAAGGTTTCTGGGAGTTGCAGTCCAAAAACACCTGAGTAACCCAAGTTTAAAAACCACTGCTTTATAGGACAAATGTTACAGGACATGTGACCATTAAAACCAATCGCAATATAAAACATTAGGCTTTACCAGGTAGCTCAAGTGGTTTGCAGGCAGATTTATGGTGTGTTGCAACAGCAGTAATACTTACCATAGAGACACATGGAATTAGATTAAGAAGGTAGATCCCTAAACACATGGTTGAACAAGAGGTGGGCCCTGGTTCTGAAAAACGTGAAGACTGCGGGTACAGAGGTATTTCATCAGTAGATACCACAGAGCCAGTTATGATTTCCTTTCTAAGGTCCTCTGAATCCAGGCA
The DNA here is from genome assembly GCF_051106095.1 of Pogona vitticeps. Lineage (NCBI taxonomy): Eukaryota > Metazoa > Chordata > Lepidosauria > Squamata > Agamidae > Pogona > Pogona vitticeps. Next base: position 184,209,280 of record NC_135784.1, read on the forward strand.
TAGGATACTTTCTAAGTAGTGATGCATGTCCAGTGTAAATCCATCTTAATCCACTGAATCGCTGTGGTTTAAATCCTTTCAGTGTGCCCTACTGAAAAGTAAAAACAAGCCAGGCTAAATCACTTTCTGAACAGTGAAAGGATCCTCTTCTTCCCCCTCCAGGACCTGCAGGCACAGGACCGAGCGCACCGCATTGGGCAGCAGAATGAGGTCCGCGTGCTGCGCCTCTGCACTGTGAACAGTGTGGAAGAGAAGATCCTCGCAGCAGCCAAGTACAAGCTGAACGTAGACCAGAAGGTGATCCAAGCTGGCATGTTTGACCAGAAGTCCTCCAGCCATGAAAGGAGAGCTTTCCTCCAGGCTATCTTGGAGCATGAGGAGCAAGATGAGGTAAGAGGCGGTGGCAGGTTTGCCTTCTCCATCAAACCATGCAGCCAGGAGTGGCTGCATGGATTGTCTCGCTTCCTGCTCTGTGTGTGATCGTGAGGCTGAGGGACTGTGGGCTGGAAGGAGATGGGAGGAACCCTTGTCGTCCTAGGAAGTGAATCTGAGTGTCAGTGAAAGGTGCTGGATCCACAGCCCTGGAGACTGAAGTCCTCTGTCTATCCACAGACCAGATACAGCACGGGCAGCGGCAGTGGCAGCGCAAGCTTTCCCCACACTGCCTCCACCCTGTGCCTCAACTCCGACTTGGAGGAGCCACCTTTAAAGGTGAGAGGGGTCATTCAGTCGCTGTGCCCGCCCAGTCTTGAGCCTCACTGTTTAAGATGGTCAGCAAGGTTGCCAGCTTGGATAGTGAGCGTCTGCCATGTGGATCCCTGTCCACTGAGACCACCTAACCCATCTTCACATTAAGTAACCGAAATCAAACGTGAGATGGTAAAACCACATTTGATCTAGAGCCCAAGCACATGAGCCAGATTGTATCTTAAGACACGCACACACACGCATCAAATAGCGTCATTTTGGAATCTTGCAGGAGGAAGATGAAGTTCCTGATGATGAAACAGTAAACCAGATGATTGCCCGACACGAAGAAGAATTTGACCTTTTTATGGTGAGAATGCTTCTTGTATGTCCAACAGGTCAGCTTTATTTTCCTGGATTCCACTTTATTTTAAGGAATTCTTAAGGAATGTTGAGTGAAAACATGATTCTGGATCTGAAACCCAGAGCAAGAAGAAGGCTTCTGCCAGTAGGGAAAAAGTGTCAAGCACATGCATGCATGTGTGAATGCCTGTGCAAGTGAGAAGGAGAAAGAAGACACAGAGGGAGACCTGTCCAGATTTCAACCTGATCTTGCCTTTAAAGGAAGGCTTTCATGCTTGTTCATCAGGCTGTTGCTGTTGCTTGGGGTGGAGGCTCTCACTGGCTATTAAGCAGGATGCCCACAGCTCCATGCAGGCTTCATTAAAATCAGCACCTGGGAAAAGATTTGCTGCAGATCTGTAGTGTTTGGGAGATAGAGGGTTCTGACCTGGGCCTTCCATTGTGGAAAGGGAGGTTGAGAGGGAAGGAATCACCTGAGTGAAAACAACCAGGCAGAACTCAATAGAGTGGCAAGATTAAACAAGCTTCCTAGCCAAGACTGTTTATATCTGTTTTTTAATTTAATACATAAACCAATTTCCTACCGTAAGACTCCAGGCAGATACGGTAACATCCTGCAAATCATGTGGTTCTAGGCTACATACATTACTCTCATGACTATGATGTCTGCCCTGCTAGTGGTTAGTTGTAGACACTTTTTGCTTTCCTTCTCATAACCTGATGGGAGGGGAAGGTTCCCATTCTCTCTCCCATTTTCCTACGTTTCCCAAGGATCATCAGAGGAGGGGAGAAAAAGAAACATTCAGGGGAAAAGCTTCATCCTCCTCCTTTTTGTGTTGCTGCGCACTCTAGAGGAAGGGATGGTGCATCCTGTATAAATACCCCTATTTATACAGGATGAATGTGTATATAATGGTCTATAATCCTAATAATTTTGGGGTGGCACATTTGAATGTGATTTTGTCTCTGTTCTGATTCATATTCTTAAGAGGGCCCGAGTCTTTACAGGCTGTATTATTCCACTTAAAAGTGTACACTTCCTATAACCTTTCTGTGTTCTGGCCTTCGGACACTCTCAACATGGAAATAATTGTCATTAAAATCAAGAATACTTTTTCCCAGGTGCATTTAGGAGTCTAACCTGTCCTATTTCCAGCAGCAAATGTTTGAGACTTCAACCCTCTTATGTTTTAGTGAGCAAATCCAGTGTCAGGGATTATGGTGGATATAGTCACATTTGGAGGAAGACAAGTTGCACACCAACGCCTGAAAGACAGTTTTTTGTGCATAGTGTATTGTGGTTTATTGTATCTTCTCATGGTATAAAGCATCATGTTTTGTAGAGCTGAGCATGGTGATAACTTGCATTTTTATTTCGATACTTTCGTGGTATCTTTCTTTTTTCTTGTCCTATTCTTTTTATTTAACTCTTTTTCATTGTTTCATTTTTCTGGCAATAGTCCAAAAAGATGTAAAGAACTTGTATGAAGTCTTCTCCCCCCCCCCCCAAAAAAAAACCAGATGGCTCCAACTGAGAGTGGCTGCTCTAGGCAATCCGCAGAGGCCTGCAACATTCTCCCCCATCTCATACATTTTCACAGGATAGGAGAGTTTCATGGGAATTCACAGCTTTTTTCTACTGTGACCTGGCCTGTATGGAAATCAGTGAGGGCCAAAGATACACATTATGTTTTTGCCTCCCCCCACTCTAGTTGTTCTATGCTAGTACTTTGGTATTTTTCCAGTTCCCTGATTAGTTACTGTAGAGCAGGGATAGGCAACTTCCTAAGGTTGGACAGGGTGCATCAGCCTCCACCGATACATTTGATGGCTGCATTTCCCCACTACCACCTCCAGATTTGATCAGCAGCACTGTCCACAAACCTCTGGGGGGCATAATTGGTCTGTTTTCATGCCCTCCCAAAACTTGTTTTAGCCCCTAGGAGGCTTTTCTTCAGTGACTTACGGCCTTAACTGGTTTTGGGGGAAAGTGTTCCAGCCTCTTCTGAAATAGGCTGAGGAGACAAAAAAAATGGTCTGAAGTGGCCAGCTGTTATACCCTAGAGAAGCTTCAGGTTCCCTCCATTTAATGCTGCCTGACCAGCTGCCTCTGTCCTAGACGCTTTGCCTTTTTTCCTTATCTATTTGGGATTATTTTGCTCACCCCTGCTGTAGAAAGCTGACTGTTCGCAAAACAATTAAGGCTCTGCACTTTATTTTGCTACCTGTTACTGTCCTAGCAGTCTGCCCAATAAATTACCAAGCACAATTTTATTGTCATACAAACACAGATGACTCCCTGTTAATTTTGACTGAGACATCATGACTATAGAAAGTGATCCTTCCCCGCCCCAGCGGCAGCGCCACAGCAGTGCCAGGCCTGTGCCTCAGAGTTCCTAATCAAAACGAGTCCTGTGCGGTCCTGTTTGGGGCCTTCACCGCTGACTCTTCTCTTTACAGCGTATGGACTTGGATCGCAGGCGAGAAGAGGCCCGCAATCCAAAGCGAAAGCCACGTCTAATGGAAGAGGATGAGTTGCCCTCTTGGATCATTAAAGATGATGCTGAAGTGGAAAGACTAACATGTGAGGAAGAAGAAGAGAAGATGTTTGGTCGAGGTTCCCGTCACCGTAAAGAAGTGGACTATAGTGACTCGCTGACTGAGAAGCAGTGGCTCAAGGTATACATGGTACAGCATCGTTCTCCAATGATTTTCTAAAATTTTATTTCTACCTGTGTCTGTGTTGTCCGTCTGTGTGTCTGAATGTTGAGGAAATACCCAATATCAGAAGTTTTGATGGCCATGTGAATTTGTGCTAACAAGTACCTACTCTGGAAATTTTTTTAAGAGGAATAGTCACAGGTACAATGTGGTAATGCAGTCACCGGAGACATGGTATGTCAGTATGAAGCTGGTAATCTAACCTCTTCTACGTGTTTAAAATCAGTGAGCTTTTTAAACCTATGCATCTACTGCACCATTCAAAACTTCTGTTGGGTATTAGCAACTCAGCTGTGTGGAACCACGTTGCTAAACTGAAATTCAATTGATCTCCTTGACAGATGTCAAACATTTCAGATGCAGAAAGCCTACTTGCTGTGCAGCTGAGTGTACCCTCTTCTTGCTTTCCCAGCAAACTTTTCATCCTACTTGTTGCTGGGCAGTGATCCAAAGACGGGGCGCTCTCCTTCTCTAGCCAGTAGAAGGCAGATTTTGCAGGGCAGAAAGCCAGCTAGTTAAGCTATGCTAGGAAATCTCACCCTTCCAGCTGAAACCAGTCATGTCTCTGGCATGGCAAGAAAAAGATCCAGACTTAGTTAGTGGTCTGTTACCAGATGAAGTAGGATCATTGTCATGTGCACAACAATATGTTTTCTCAGTGATATGTTTTCTCTAGTGATTTGAGATAAAGAATTGCACAGAAGAGGAGAGGAGGTGTATTTTCCCCACTCAGCCTTCCCAAAGATTTTGCTGCAGATCAGATACACAGTCCTGGAGCCAGAAGCCACTGTTATGAAGTTTGGTATCTGAATTTCTTCTTCATATCCTTCTTTCCAAGGGCATCTCACGTTAAACATTTCTTACAGCTCCATAGGCAGAAAACCAAACAAGCTGTCCTACTCACGGTCACAGTCTGTTCCTCTTGAAACTTATGAAACTGCTGCATTCCTTATTATAGACTCTGTGTTCTACCTGAGGGAAGACATCTTGTGGACCAAGAGCACACAAAAATTGTATTTGTTCTTAAAAATGTCTATAGAGCCAATAACTGTAATTGTTAAGTTCACATCTAGCATTAGAAACATCCTAAGATGTTTGTAATGTTTCTGAGAATGTCAGGTTCTTTTAAAGACTTGAAGAAAGAGTCATCAAAGGAAGCTCCAACTTCTCACCTTGACATTGTTGTACAAGCATCATATACTCTTGGAGAACCACTTTTGGTTCAGAAGCTTTATGACAATCCCTTTTGCTGCCATTTCTGGGTTGTTGTTTTGTTTTGTTTTTCCTGTAAGAATAACCCCTTTTCTGTGTTTCTGAAGAACTTTGTAGAATTCATCAGGAGGTGTTCTCTGAGAAGGGGACTCATAATGCTTTTATGTCTGTCTTCAGGAGATATCGTTTTCACCAAAGACTTCAACCATGTCTGCATTTATATGCTGCTTTGCCTGTGCCCTTGGAGAGGGGCTAGTTATAAGGACCTCAGACGTGCACAGACCAATGGTCTGACTCAGTAGAAAACAGCGTCTTCTTGTACCTGCCAGAAGTAGAGACGTTATATGAAACTACATATTTTACAAGTCACTTTCAAGTTGGATCCTTTTGCCTCTCACCCTTGAAATATGCTCTTTGGGAGAGGAAATGAAGTTCTGTGAGGGAGCACATATTCTGAATGTGAAGGGACTTGGGTTCAGTTGAATTGAAGAATCAGAGGTGGACCATGGGCTAGGGCTTCCTTCTGCCTGAGACTTCAAAGAGTTGCTGCCGTTGAAGATAGAAAACGAGACTAGAAAGGCCATGTATCTGACTTAATTTAGAGCCAATTATAAGGCTGTGTGCTGCTTTTTGACTTGGCTACTTCACTCTGGACGTTTCACCAAGATACTGGCAGAATTAATTGTGTTGTTAGGCATTGGGGACATTCACAAACTCGCTTACCAGTATATTAAAAATGCCCAGTCTGATCAAGAAGCAAAACATATTTGTATGTTTGTAAATGACTGGGATAGGACCTAATATATCATGGATTGAACATGTATAAGCAGTTTGGTCATCTGGTATCGATTATTTCAAATTTGGTCACAATTTGAGCTTTGAATTAGTCTGAAACTGCTGAGGATATTTCCAGCAACTTTGATGCTTTAAATTTGAGTTTTTATTCTCTTCAGAAGAGATTTTTTTGGGAGTTCTGACTTTTAAAGTCTCATGGCCACTTTGCTCTGTGGCTATGTGTTTCTTGTGTGAATAATACTTTGTGAACAAGGAGTCTGAAGTCCTGCTTGCTGAAGAAGGCAAAAATCCAAAAACATCTAGCAGTTCTCAATGGATAGTCTTGAGCAGACCTTACAGAATGGTAGTAGACAAGTCGTTGCCTTCCAGATTTTTTGGACTCCAATCTCCTGAAATCCTTATAATTGTCTGTGCTTTCAGGCTGAGAGAAGTTGCCTGTCTCATTACAAGATTAAGTTCACTTCCACAATCTCTGGGTGTGCAATTTAACTGCTTTTGAACAGAATAGATTACAGTGGTGCCTCGCAAGACAATTTTAATTCGTTCCGCGAAAATCGTCGTCTTGTGAAAAAATCGTCTTGTGAGGTTCCCTATGCATTGGTCTCAAAAAAAAAAACTCTTGAGAAGCATCGGTCCAAGAAAAAAAAAGTCTTGCGAAGCATTGGTCTTTTAAAAAGTCTTGCGAAGCACGGGCGTAGAAAGAAATGTTTTGCGAGGCACCATAGTGATTGCAAAAACCAATCGTCTTGCAGGTTTTTCCTCCCACAAGGCAATCGTCTAGCGAGGCACCACTGTATTAAAACATACGTTTTATCAGGCCATCCATTTGTGAGCATTGAAATTACATACTTGCCTATAACTTGGCAAGTGTGCGACCAAAGTATGTTCTACAGGGTTGTTTGTGACCTACCAGTACATGGATAAACAGTTCTAGATGCCTCTGATCTAGTAATAATAACCATGTGCTATCAAGTTAATTCTGATTTATGGCAACCCTTTTCTAGGGGTTTTCTAGCTGAAGAATACAAAGAAGTAGTTTATCATTCCATTCTTCTACGGGCACCCTGGTGCAGCTTGCCCAAGGCTACACAGGCTGGCTCTTCTCCCAGGAGGCCCAGTGGGGTATTGAACTCCCAACCTCTGGTGCCTCAGCCAGAAGCTTAAACCACTGAGCTATCCAGGCAGTGCCTCTGTTCCAGAGATAACCAAAATTAGCTTACCAACAAAAAGAAGAATATCAGTATACAAAACTCAGGGTGCTGATTATTTCAACAGACTTCTGTCTTACAGGCATGTCCAGTGTGAAGTGCCACTGGCTATTCCCTAGAAGGGTATTTTCAAGGAGTATTTTAGAAATTTTGCTCTTATGAACTTTGTCAGAAATTGCCTGGGTGTTGATTAGTTTTCGTATCATGGGACCTTTTGTGTCCATCCCAGCAACTAGACCACTAGCAGCAGAAAGACAGCAAATTTGCTTTTAATTGTAAATATTAATTCTGCTTGTTTAAGAAGCAGAATTAGTCTAGAAATGCATACATTTTGTGGTGGTCATCTGATTGTTCAGTGTGCTTGTTGTGTGGTATCCGTATTTGGTAGGCTAGGAATGACTGGTTGTCTATAAAGAGGTGGTGATTTTGAGTGCAGTACAAAGACGTTTTCTTCAACATATGCCCCCTGCTGGCTGGCAGGGGATGCGCCCTGTGTCTGGATTGCTACCTTTCTAACAAGTAAAAACAAAGAAGGTAAGACAAAATTTTCTGTTTTACACCATGTTTGAGGATGGCAGGTAGAAAACAGCCCTGCCTTTTTGCTTCTACACAAAGTGTTTCAGAAGTTAGATGTTTTGGCAAAGGATAGCAAAAGTTGTCTGGAAAAATCCAGGGAAAATCAGGGAAAGGTCCTCAGGATTGCACAAATGTCAGAGTAGGCAATACCTTTATTTAGACCACTAAAAAGTTTTGAGCAATCAGCACTTCTTCAGGCTTATGCACCAATATTTATGGATAGTGCAGAAAAATTGTATAATGTCATGGCAAATGTCTGTGCCAGGTCTGCTTGAGGTGAGTTCAAATCAAGACTGTCTGGTGTCTCAAAAAAGAAAGAAAGAAAAAGACAGAAAGTGATTTTTAAAAAAATACTAGAATGGCCTGCCAAACAAGGTTATTGCTTCTGCTCCGTTTATAGGACATGATTTATTTGCTTTTATTCATGATGACTTGCATAAGTTGATTTTTTCCCCCTTAAAAATTGCAGAATAGCTGTATTAATTGCAGCCAGGTATAGACTGATTGCTTTATAAGCTTTTGTAGAAAGGAGAAAATTTCCCATTGGACTAGGTTTGATGGAAAAGATGGTGATTCTCTGAACTACAATATGAAGTCATACTTCCTGCCGCTAAAATAACAGGACACGTGAGTGCTGAAGACAAGAGAACTACAGAGAAAGCACTTTCTGATGGCTCAGGTGCAAGCCAAAAAACCCTGTATAATCTATATATTTTTGCTAAGACCACCAAGTGAACAGTCGCTGTAGCAGCAAATTGAAAACATTCTCTTGGTAGTGAGAGAATTGCTGCTGTCTCGTATGCCTTTGAAGATGTGTGTGTGCTCTTCGTACAGAATTGGCTTGATAAATGCTGTTCGCTTCTATAAAATTGTATTGGCCAGAAGTGGCTTACAAGGGCAGTCGCATAAACATTTCTCCTCTCTGGCAGGTTCTCTTTTGCACAAATCGGCAAGAACTGATTGCAACCGGAGTCATGTTACAAATTGTGTAAAAGAGAGTGCGCCAAAGGATGAAGAACACTATGCCCTTATGAATGTCTGAAGCCTGAATGGGGTTTTGGCTGATGGAAGTGGTACAGCCTGAAGGTGTACCACTGCGGGAGAGATCTTTCTGCAGGAAAGATCCATGCGGTTTCTAGCCCTGGGAAGAAATGTGATTGTAGGCATACAGTACTTACCCCCATGCAGTGCCTTGGAAACTGGCAGATAGTTTCTTTAAATTTTGCTTTACACATATGGGCTCTTCTTAGTTAGGCAGGGAACCCTATTTCATGGGTATGCTTTTTGTCCTGCCTCCTTGCCCTGAAGGATGCACGTTAGTAAAATGAATTAATAATCTTCTTATACGTTTATTGAGAGGGGCAGCGTGTTTTAGATTTTTCTGTAGCCCCTCTTTCTGAAGATTGTAATATGGTATTAAATTGTTCCAGATGTTTTTGGACTGCAGTTCCCAACTGTTCTCCCCATTCCCCACCCCAATTATGGTACAGAAAGAAAACCTGTAAAAGAGCGAAGGTAAGGATTTAGATACGCCACATGATCCATTGGTCAAAAGACCAGGCAACACATGAGCATGTCTCTACTCTGCCTGTTAGCCAGTGATTGGCTAATGCACTGAGGATCCCAGTGACGGAAATAGCGTTTACATATTTTTAAATGTAAGGCAAGCTTTCATCATTTTGCAGCCATGAGCCAGTTCATTTCTAGAACAGCAACGAAAAACAGCAACAACAAAGTGTCCTTAGCTCCTGGAGGTTTTTCCATTGGACTTTACTGTTATTGCTTTAGACCTGTGCTTTTCAAGGGCAAGGCCCCTTCTGTTGGAGCCCAGCAGCATTTTCAGCATTTCTGTCTCTTCCTCCTCTTCTTCAGTTTTATTTCTGTGCTTCATTTCCATGCTCAGAGAAGCTTGCATTAACATCTGAGAGGGGGAAATGTAATAAAGTATAGGATTTTCAGAATTTAAACCATTTCCCAATTGTTCACACTATAGTGTAACAAAAAAGATCCCTTCTTCTCCATTTAATCACCACAAATCATATATTTACTTTTTACTTTATTTGGATTTATATTCCCGCCCCTCTAGACAAGGTCTACTCGGGGCGGCTTAGCACTTGGAGAAATGCAGCACTCGTTTTCTATGTGATCACAGAGACAGAAGTGTTGTTCCTTCCTCTAATCTGGATTATTGGGATGCTTCGAGTAGTTACTACGTAGTTCATTCTAATATTGTTTTATACAGTTCATGTTATTTTTAATATTCTGTTCTCTGATAATGTATATGGAGGTTGTAAATTTTGTTACATACCATCAAGTTGCTTCTGATTTATAGTGATCTCATGAATGATTGACCTCCACAAGGTTCAACCAATAACAGCACTGCTCAACATTTGCAAATTCAAGGCCACGGCTTCTCATATTTGATTCTGCTGTTGTTGTTGCATTCAACAGCTCCCAGAATTGTAGTCTTTTCCAGTGAGTTCTTTCTTCTTGTGATGTACTTAATAGAACACTAGCTTGAGTTTAGTCATTTCTAAATAATGAACGGGATCTTGAGCTTTGTTGTCAGTGAGCTATAGCAGGTGTGTGTGTTTCCCTCTGCAGCCTCCTCCCAGGAAAAAAGGCCTAGGTTTGATTAAGAAAGGTTTGCTCATTCACTTACTGATTAAAGCAGTTAGCAGTTTCCCAATTGTTCACACTACAGTGTAACAAAAAAGATCCCTTCTTCTCCATTTAATCACCACAAATCATATATTTTACTTTACTTTTTACTTTACTTTATTTGGATTTATACCCCACCCCTCTAGACAAGGTCTACTCGGGGCGGCTTACAAAAAAAATGATAAAATACAATAAAACTACAATTACTAAAAGCTTAATAATACAACCAATTAACTAATAGATATACACATTATCAAGATGGGAAACTAAAGAACGAGACAGTTAATTGACTGGAGGGAAGGTCTGCCTAAAGAGCCAAGTTTTAATTCGTGATAAATCTGACTCCAGCTGGAGATGATACACAGGACCTCACACGGATGATCTCTAGGCAACTTCAGGAAAAGAAGCAGCCCCTCAGGGCCAAACAGCAAATGAATCAGGCAGAGGATCAGGGTCCATTGGTTGCAAGAACACATAGCAAGATGGTCTCTAGGCATTTTCAACAGGCCAGTACAGGTCAGGACCTTGCCTTCTGCGATCAGGAAGAAATCAGCCTGACTGAGGATGTCCCTATCCTACGGGACTATCAAACTAGGGATCTCTCAGGAAAGGGTGTTAGACATTTTGCCCGGATCTGGCCTGGAACTCGGCACATGTCTGTGTCAGACCCAAGTGATGTTATCTCCTAAGAAGGCACAGCAGACAAGGGAACTCCAGCTTCCCACAACTGATGTCTGGAACATCATATCATGTTCCTTGCAGACAGGTAGAGCTGAGAAAGAAAAGAAGCTCTGTGTATTTGTAGTTCCTTGTGCAAATGTATCCCATCCTTTTGCATCTGAAGATAGCTTTGACTGAACATGTAAGACTTCCAGCATTTGCCATTTCAGTGGCACTTAATAATGTGCAATGTTATTTGGAATCATTGATGGAGAGTGAAGAGATAATGACTAGGTGTCATGGAAGCAACTTTGTTTAGAGTTGGGCAGTCATTCCAATACAGGGGAGAGTCAGTAGTCCCTTATAGAATATTGTAATTCAGTGTCTTGTTAGGGTTCCAGTGCTGCTAGCATTTTCTCAAAATGTTGTGGATTTTCTAGAAGACATTCTATCTGCAGAATTATCCACATGAGATCAGAGGAAGCATGCAGACTTTACTATATTAAGTAAAATTTTAAAAATACTCTATCACATCAGTGATACACTGATCTCCACATTTGTCCAATAGCTGACAGCTGTGACTGAGAAATCATATTTAGAGAGATGTTTGAACTAATTAAATGTGTAAGCCACCTATCTAATGGCAGGTCTCTCTGAAGAAAATGCCGTGCATCTGGTTTTGTATCCTTTGCAGAGCTAATTCTGTCTCATGCTATTTATCTGAACACGTAGCTTCATAGAGGAAGGTAACCCTGGGTCCCAAGCATCTTAGAGACAAGATACTACTTAGTGCAGTGTGATGTGAGAAGTACACCTGAGACCAGAAAAGTACATAGAGGAGCAAGACTGGAGAAAATGTCAAGCACACAATCATGCATGCTGCCAGTTAGGAATCTGTGCAACTAAAGTCTTAAGATTCTATATTCTTAGATCCTTAGCTAGACTTTCTAACTGTAAAAAATTAGATATTAAGTTACTTGATGATAGGGATTGTCTCTGTTTATGCAATGCTGTAAGCTTAAAGCACTACATTAAAATATCTGCATGCTGTATAAGCACAGACGTACGGCTAGAATCATGTTGGCAGGTCATTCTTGTAAAAACCCTTCCCCAGTTGGTTGTTATAGAAAATATGAAAATCACAAGTTTGCTCTGGATGCTGTGCAAGTGAAATCCTTTGGCCGTGTATGATTTTTTTTTAAAAGTGAGGAAAGATTTGAGCCAAAATCCTGTTGCTTATTTTAAATCACCAAGCGGTTTAAAATAAGCATCCAAGCAGGGACTCTCATTAGCAGCTGCTAAAGTGTCACCACCTGGATGCCAGGCTGCGCTGCCACAGCTGGCATGGGTTCTACACTTACACATATTGCACACAAGGATTTTGGCCTAGCTGTTTGATTTGTGAGTTTTCCTACTTCTGTTATCCATGGCCTGCAGTTTGCCTGCCTTTTTAACCCTCTGTTGTCGTTGAGTCTGAAGCATTCATTTTTACAGTTAACTGGTGGTTAGTAGCCGCAGATCTCTTTGCAGCTTTGGAAGAATTTGCAACTGAGCTGGCAGGAAGGGGCATCCCCACGCCCTGCTCTGCACGCTTTCTCCACCCTCCTCTGTCTGCTGGCCCTGTTTAACACGAGAAGAAAAGCTCATCGGTAAGAGAACCCGCTTTTGTTTCCCACCCTTAGAGACGGAGCCTTCTGTGACCTGTGGCTCGTTGAACCCGGGACATGGAGTATCTTTTTGGAAGCCGCCATGAAGATCTCCCCCATTCCTCACTGTGGTTGATGGCTTGGATGTGTGTGCGTGTGTGTGAACGTTTGTGTTTAACCATTCCACTGTGTAGTGCGTCCATGCTGGCTGTTCATTGTACCTGGCTGACTGGCCGTCACTCCTGTCTGCAGGCCATAGAAGAGGGCACCCTGGAGGAGATTGAAGAGGAGGTGCGGCAGAAGAAATCCTCTCGCAAACGCAAGAGGGACGTGGATGTCAGCTCCTCCACCCCAACCACCAGCACCCGCAGCCGGGACAAAGATGACGACAGCAAAAAGCAGAAGAAGCGCGGCAGGCCTCCTGCCGAGAAGCTCTCACCCAATCCGCCCAATCTCACCAAGAAAATGAAGAAGATTGTTGATGCTGTGATCAAATATAAGGACAGGTAACACAAGAAAGGGATTCCTTCCCCCCAAATAAAACTTTTTATTGTATAATCCACATATTTTTACAGAGCAGAAGAGTTACTATTAACTTTCTTGCCTAGATTTGCTACATTATTACTACTCCAAGGTGCTTCATGGTAGTAGGAATGCAACTTGCTGGACCCTGATGACTGTTAGATACCACCAATTAAAAGGCTGCTGCAGATTAGTTGCATGCAGTTAAACCAATTTGCATTTCATTTTCCCTGCTGTGCAGAATCTGGATTGGGAAAGATAGATGGGTGTGTTATTTTAGCACAGAAGTGTTTGAAGATAATCAAATTTGGAAAGACAACTAAAGGGGAGCAGGAATATAACTGGGGTTTTGAACCAGAATTAATCAGATTGTATTTACTGCTTGCTGTTCCCTGTATTTGTGATGTTCAGGCATGACTGCTTCTGTGGCTGATACGGCAGTGTCTGTTTTCAGAAGGATGGTATCATGAGGGTTGATTAAACCCCAAAGACTTGATTAAACCCCAAACAACTTAATTAAAAAAGCACTGTATGGATAGAAAAAATATGAAATATCTTGTGATCAGTGGAATAGTGGCTATATGGGAATTAAAAACTAAGGAAGAATGGAATGGACTTTCATGGCTGATTAGCTGGAGCCCCGTCATGAGCACTCTCATGCTACAACTTTTGGCTGTAGGTTTATCTTATATAGTATGTGTTATCCTGAAACAGGGTGCTGATTTGTCTTTCCTTTGTTGTAACCCATTCTGGTGGCTATTATTTAGTCTATGACCTTGAAGGTTTTTCATATAACAGATCTTGTAGAAGCACAGAATCTTAAAATTGGGAAAGATTCCAAGAAGCCACCTAGTCCAACTCCCACTTTATGTAGAAAATTGGCAAATAAAAGCATCCTTGACTGAGAGCGACCCAGTAGTCTCCCTTTGAAGACATCCAAGCAGAGTGTCCACCACTGAGCCAGTCCGTTCCTTGTTCCTCAAGTCTGACCTGCCAGTACTTTGATTTTCACTGTTATCTCTCAGGACTACACGACTAAGGAGAGCAATTGGAAACAGTGAGCTGATCTGTTCAAAGGGAGGCAGACAGTGTTTTTTTTAATCGTTTCCCTTTTTCTTGTCTTGTAGCAGCAGTGGACGCCAGCTTAGTGAAGTCTTCATCCAACTTCCTTCCCGCAAAGAGCTTCCTGAGTACTATGAACTAATCCGTAAACCCGTGGACTTCAAGAAAATAAAGGTAGCTCTTTCCTTTTGCCCAGACAAAATGTTTGTAGCTATCGCTCCAGAGCTTGCTGTGGATTAACCATGCCTGGCAGGAGGCGGGAGGAAGAGCCTCTCTGCCAGGTTGAAGAGTGGCTAATCCACCGTGAGCTCCGGAGCAATAGGAAGGGAGTGCAGGGGCTGCAGCAGCAGTGGCATCCTGAGCGAGTGGTCTAACTCCACGGGGCCGGACCCTCATCATCTCCACCTGTGGCAGGGATATTCGTATATGAATATAAATATTTGTAGCAGCTCAGCTGTTATGTTGTTGTTCTCCTCTTCCCATGTGATAAAGGACAGCAGCTGAGAATTTGTTTTTTATTGGCCCTGCAAAGCAGGAGTGAACTGCATTATGGTACACCAGCACTGCAATTTGCACCCTACATAAGATGAAAGAATAGCAGTAGCACTTGGAGAAATGCAGCACTCGTTTTCTATGTGATCATAGAGGCAGAAGTGTTCTTCCTTCCTCTGAAAGGCCAGATTACAATGCACAAGTTCTGAAGTTTAGTGCCCCTTTCCCTTGCATAAAGGCAGTGGATCTGTCGTCAGCAAGCCCATCACTGTCCCGTGTTATTTTTAAGAATGATTTCTCGTTGCTTAGGAGGCTTGTCTGAAGAACATGGCACTCCACTCATACTTTAATACCAGCACATCCCAGTTGGAAGAGGGATCAGTGCTGTCTTTACCTTTTAATTTCTGCTGATCTGGATTATTGGGGTGCTTTGAGTAGTTACTACATAGTTCATTCTAATAATGTTTTATACAGTTCATGTTATTTTTAATATTCTGTTCTCTGATCATGTATATGGAGGTTGTAAATTTTGTTATATACCATCAAGTTGCTTCTGACTTATAGTGATCTCATGAATGATTGACCTCCACAAGGTTCTACCAATAACAGCCCTGCTCAACTTTTGCAAATTCACGTCCGCGGCTTCTCATATTTGATTCTGCTCCCAGAATTGTAATCTTTTCCAGTGAGTTCTTTCTTCTTGTGATGTACTTAAAAGAACACTAGCTTGAGTTTAGTCATTTCTAAATAATGAATGGGATCTTGAGCTTTGTTGTCAGTGAGCTATAGCAGGTGTGTGTGTTTCCCTCTGCAGCCTCCTCCCAGGAGAAAAGGCCTAGGTTTGATTAAGAAAGGTTTGCTCATTCACTTACTGATTAAAGCAGTTAGCAGTTTCTGAGAATGACTCCCAGTAGGTGAGAAGTATTTTAAAAGTTCCATTATAGTCACTAAATCCAGTAATCATTAAGTTGCTTGGTTAAAACTGTATAACAGCCACTGTTATTCTCTCTACGTATCAGTGTTTTCTCTTTGGTTCTGTCATGGATGGCCTAACAAATTGTATATTGAGCATTTCAAATCATGCTTCTAACATATCCAGTAACTGTCCAACAATCTTCTTTTGGGCTCTTGAGCACAGCTGACACGTGGTGAATCAGAGTCTAAACTGTGTTATCAAGAAGCTGTAATTCAAGCCTAGCTTCATGAACTTTCACCAAATGAGCATATAAGAAAACAAAAGCATAATTTATATGTAGGAGATAAGGACCAGTTCCAGACCATTAGGCAGGAACGTGCTTGTCAGTTGGGAGGCAGCTCCCTCCACACCCATTCTGGCTGTCAAATGTACCACAAAAAAAGTTACATTAATAAACATGGATAGGCAAGCTAGTCAAAATGTTGAGGACTAGTAACTTGAAAATAAAAACAGGACTGAACAGACTATGTTAGTCTTATGTCTGTCGTCTTACTATTTTTTCCTTTTCTTTTTATTGTGGCATGCTTAGAATCAGATTGTAATAAGCCAACTAATTTATAAACTATTATCAAGAACTTTTAAAATTGCCATCTTCCTTCTACTTAATTGCTGAATGTTGAAGTGACAGATTCAGGCAGTTGGATGATAAGAACTGGTTCCAAGGAGAAAAAGTAGAGCACCTTCAAGTGCTGGTAGCCAACAAGCAAGATCAGACATCTGATCATTTTGTCTCCTCCCCCTCCTTTAGGAACGCATCCGGAACCATAAGTATCGCAGCTTGAATGATCTGGAGAAAGATGTTATGCTTCTATGTCAGAATGCACAAACATTCAACCTGGAAGGCTCTCTGGTAAGACTATTTCCCGATCATGCCAAATGTGTAGGCAGGGACTGACGGACAGAGCACACTTCTCAGTCCTACTAGGTGGCGTTAAGCTTTGACTAAACCTTTTTTTCAGAAACCAAGCTAAACCTGTCAGAACATGACGGGAGAATCTATGCCATTGTGATAACTAGTTGCTGTATCACGTGTCTTGGACATTGGAATGACACGTATTATGGATCACGTGAGGGTAGTTTTGACGTTGCAAGGAATTCTTCTTCGCCGTGTATGAGGATTTCTTACCTGTAGACAAATTCCATAAAGCTCAAGAAATACCAATTTACTCTTTGTGGGGAAAACATCTATCTTTCTACTATATAGCCAAAGATAAGAATGTCATTCAGTTAACCTAGATTACATATGTTTAAAACAATTTAAAATAATCTGTTGTACTTGTCTGTTGCCCAAATTACTTGAGACCAACACAATAAGAGATTGGTTCAAATGTCATAGCTCTCATTGGGCAGACCTTTGTATCTCAGCCCTTCTGTCATCTGAAGTATGATTGGAATAATAATATTGGTATATATTACAGGCTGTTAGAAGGATCACAGTGAGCTGTGACGTGCCCTGAACACTCAGATACACCATTTAAGTTCTATTATTAGAAAACACTGGAAAGGGTTGCCATAAGTTGGAATCAACTTGATAGCACACTATTGTTGTTGTTACTCAAAAGCACAAGGCATAGTCTTTGACTGGAATTGTATAATTAGATACAAGTTTTAACCAAAGACCTAAGTATTGGTTAAATATAAATTAGTAGTGGTAGTATTAATTTTAACCGTGGAATTTATATGCACTGAATATGGCCTCTGTGTCTGGCTCCCTTGGGGGTTTCCTGCAGATATATGAGGACTCAATTGTGCTGCAGTCTGTCTTCACCAGTGTGAGGCAGAAAATTGAAAAAGAGGAAGACAGTGAAGGCGAGGAGAGTGAAGAGGAAGAGGAAGCAGAAGAGGAAGGATCTGAATCTGAGTGTGAGTACTGTGCTACCTATTTCCTCCGCAGAGATTCATATGTGTATGCTAATGAGACAGGGCTTTACTGATTATATGAAAGATCCTCCCCCTTTCAAATATCTTCCTGTAATAACCATGGCAGAACTAACAGTAGATTCAGCCAAGGCTGCATGCTGTTTGTGGAACGGAGGAAAGTCCTGTCATGCTTTCACCACCTACACTGTCCTTGATAGAGGGTGAAATGATGTCTCCTTGATTTTCCATAAATAAAAAAGCTAAACAAGTTGTCATGTGGAGATGCAGAGCCTTATGGTTATTCTTCAAAGCCCACTGAGCTATAGCTGTGTAAGGTCTCAAGAGAAAAGATAGTGAGGTTCAGATGATGTAGTAGAGCAAGCTGTGCCAAATAAGGTGAGAGCAATTCATTAAGAATGGCATTGCGTTACTGTCCCTCTGTTCTGCTGTGGTGAACCAGAGCCGGGAACACACAAAGAGGCAAGTGCATGAAAATGGAGATGGACTCTTCGTCATATTGCAGCTGTGCTGCATAAAGAGAGAACAGAAAAGCTGCCTTCCTTCTGTCTTACCACCTTTTCTTTCCCTCTCCACAGCTCGTTCTGTCAAAGTGAAGATTAAACTGGGTAGAAAAGAAAAAGTACAAGACCGGATGAAGGGCCGCAGGCGTACGAGCCGTGGGTCCCGGGCTAAGCCAGTAGTCAGTGATGATGACAGCGAGGAAGAGCAAGAAGAGGTAACTGCAGGATGTTATTTTTCCTTTGTTTGTCGGCACTGTTAGGAGGAGCTTCTAGAAAAGTTCTGCAGTTCTAGGGCTGCGTGAAGGGAAAAGGAGGAAGAAGGCAACATAGCAGTGAGTCTCCCCATTCATGACAAAACATCCAGTTTCGTCTATGAGTAGGAAATAATTTTTTTGAAACTAGAACCAGTACCTATCCATGAAACTTTGTGGATGATCTGTCACTGTTTCTCTGCCTGTCCTGCAACATAGATTTGTTGTAGGGAAAGTTTACTATTGCAGTGTTTGTGGTGATTCTGTTTCACTGCTTGTCTTCATATTTATTGTCTCGTGTGCCGTTTGTTTAGTATGGGGTAGTGGCATAAAATGTAAAAAAATAAGTCAAAATATGGAAACATGACCATGTAAAAATATAATTAAAATTTTTCTTTCTTTCTCAGGATCGCTCAGGAAGTGGCACAGAGGATGATTAAGTGACATTCCATAGTTCAGACCTCAAGCATCTGTCTTTCTAAAGCAGAGATGCTCTTTTCCCTTAGCTGCAACGGGTAGCGAGAAGCGTAGTGTCAGATGTTGGTAAACTGTATAAAATTCTTCCATATTTATACTGCAGTGAAGATGTAGGACTTGTTTGTGTCTTGCCTTGTCCTCACATCAGTAGCATTTGTAACAGCATTAATTGTTTTAAAAAAAGAATTATGAATTGGGGAACACTTGATATATATTTTTTTCTTTTTACGGCAGTACTATTTTCAGTTGCAGTATTGAATCACTGTAGTTTTAACCTGTGGGTGCATGTGTGTAGCAGTCCACTTCCTAGTACTGTATTTTATGAAATAGATTGAATGGCCAGCTGCTCACCAAGCCAGGACGGGGTGGCAGTGGCAACTGTGTCAGTGTCACTGGATTTCAAAATAGTAGTAAATTAAGCAAAAACAACAAAAGTTTTCTTTTGTCCATGTATGTGTCTTTTTTGCGTATTTCACAAAGATGTCAACCAATCCAAGTGGTGTGTGTGCTATTATTCAAATACTGCTGCTCTTAAGCAAGTTCTTACCTTGGCTGATCCTGCAGAACCAGGGTTGTTTGCGCCAATAGCTGTTCAGTACTTTTGCTCACCTTTTTTCTAAAAGCCCACCTAAAAGCACCATTTTTATCATAAAACAAATGGCAGCCTGTCTTCCAGTAGCCTCTATGATGAGCCAGTCTTAACATGCCTGAGGCAGGAGGTAGCTGCACAGACAGGGGTTATAGAGACACATTGCATTGAAAGATTTTCAGGTTTTAATGACAGTAACCTAGAATCCTGTTTACTTGTGCATAGTTCAGAAAAATTGCTGCACCTATTTGACACGGTGATACAGCACATCTTGGTTGTGCAGATGGACAAGTAACCAGGTAATGCAACCAAAACATACCTTCAACTGCTTGTCAATTGTTGCTGATCTCACACAAACACCAGTAGGATCCAGACCGTTATCTTACATGTAATGCCATAAGCAAAGGGGTGGGGGGCAGGAATTTCTAACCAAGGACTGAACTCAGTTTCAGAAAAGAAGTTCTTGGGGAAGGGAGCTGCATTATAGTACAGGGTAGGGTCAAAAATACCAGCATCTATTAGCTTAAATATCTTAACTTTGCCTTAGGAGAGGCATTTTCACCTTTTAGAACAAGGGGGAAAACCCATACAGTATCTGAAGAAACTACCAAAGGGTGTCACACAGGAGGGGGCATGGGCATCTGGGCAAGCCCAGAGGGCAGCATTCATTCCCAGTGCAAACAGTTCCTTGCTGTGGCATAAAGGCTTCTCATATGGAAAGATTATTCACACTAACATCCACTGGTAGAATCAAGAACCGAAACAACAAAGTTCATATTATTTTATGTATTCACAAAGGCTTTCACAGCCGGGATCAAATGGTTGTTGTGGGTTTTTGGGGCTCTTTGGCCATGTTCTGAAGGTTGTTCTTCCTAACATTTCGCCAGTCATATTATTTGACTTATCTGGCTGCTGCAATATTGTACAGACTAAGCACACATGTTAAATAATGGTTTTTTTTGCAAAATTTGGATTTCATTGTGTGTCCGCGCACAACACAGTACACACAAGTCTGGCAGTGCTGCTGTCTGATAGGAGAAGCCATTGATGGCAAGACGTTGCCACATCTTAAAGCAAAGCCTGCTTACTATTTCCAAGTCTGGAAATCAAGGAATCCTTCCCAGAAAGAAAAAAATAGTTTAGGGAATCAGAGTGAAACCTATTATCAAAAAGTGACAGGAGTTAATCCATGTTAAGACCTTAATACACTGTGACTTAAAACTGATGAGAGCAATTTCTGTGATTTCAGAGGACTGGGACCTGCACACATCCATCCCTGGATCCCAGAAACCTGTTCCTGTGACTCCCATCACCCCCAACATATTCTCACAAAAATTACTGGAAAAGCTCTCTTTTGCTATCTAATGGCCAAAATATTTACAAAATTAAATTTTAGAAGATGCTGGGGGCTTTCAAAACAAGTAATTTTGTCTCCCGCTTTGCCTACAGGGCACAAGGGGATATTCTGAGCAATCGGGGGGGGGCATCCTGAAGATGGTATTTGGGTCCCACGTCGGATGTGTCCTGTAGATCACATATTGCCCATCCCTGACTTACAGTGATAATCCACTACCATTTGGTGGCATCGCTGCCTCTCTTCTCCAGTTCGATGAGCAATGGCTCCCTCAGATAGTTAAGATGTGCTCAGCACAGTGATTAGAGTCCACTTCTCAGATGGTCCACTGCGCCATCACAGTCAGTATAATTGTGTACCAAAGAATGGAAGGTCTTCCAGACGGCTGAATCATGCAAGCAAATGATGCCGCCCCCACGGTGCTCCTCTGCAAGGTTCCGATTCATGTCCCCAACACAGGCCCAGCCAGAATCATTTCCTGTGCCCACACACCACTTGGAATGGTCTGACGTGGAAAAGAAACTGGTGGCTGGGCTCTGGAAGGCCACGTCTTGAACATTGTAGACCTTATAGTGCCCAGAGCAGTTGGAAGGCAGGATCCCACGTGACTTGTGCCAGAACTCCACATAGAGGTTGCTAGCAAGAGCCTGGGCCAACCAGCCCGAGTACAGATCTGGATAGGGAAAGAGTTGTACATATGCGCACATATATGAAGAGAAATGTGACCTGATGGGGTGGACATTCCCACCCTTTTTAAAATAGCGACTGGACATACCCCATCACTTCCCTTCCCAATTGTCCCCTTTCATCACCTACCATCGCCAAAGAGACGAAACTTGGCAAAGCTGACAAATTTCTTGCCCTGCAAGGATGTAAGGGTCACACTCGAATTCCAAGGCTTCTTGTGGATGTGCTGCCCCTCTGAAGCATTCAACAAGGCACGCAAGTCCTGGGCAAAAGTACCTTCCACACGATAATCATAGACTTCAGGCTCAGTGAACAGGAGCTGATGCCCTGAGGCAAAAAGACACAGGGCAGAATATCATGCCTACCAGCTGAAAGGGGTCAATTTCAAAAGAAAAATATAGCCTGCACTTTAGAAACATAAAACCAAAGACTGCCACCTATTGAATGTGTAAAGGCTGCAGATGAAGTGAAATGTAAAGAGGAGATAGTGAAAGGATGGGACCCTCCAACCCTGAATGTTACTGACTCCTGTTCCTTGTTAAGAACCGGGATGTGCAAGTCCTGGAGGGCCAAGAGCTGTTCTTCAGGTGGGTCACTACAAGAACTTCATACAATGTTCCCTCTAAATTTCAACCACACTGGGTGGGGCTCCACTCCTCTTGTGTGTGACTGCCCCCCCCAGGGTTCTGCCACAACTGGAACCAAAGGGGCTGGAAATACTCACTGGAGAATGTCAAAGGGTACAGATGAGGCTTGTGAGCCAAAGGTAAGAAACCACCCTTCAACCCTGTCCTTTTGAATCACACATACATCTGAGGCAATTGTAGGCTGAGGCAGCTACTCCATCCTAAGAAGCCTGGGAAGATATCCATGTGCTGCTTTTCCAACGAGGATTATCTGTTTGTATTGTCTTAAAATTCCAGCCCACCACCACCTACCAATCTCAATGAACTGGCTGTATGGGTAGGTGACGCAAAGGAAAGTCTGCCCATACTGCAGTGCACTGACGGGCCAGGCGTATTCCTTCTCATCTAGACGGGGAGGGAAATTAGGAGTGCTGTGAAGGAGCCAGAAGCCCTGGATTTTATCCAAAAAGATGACTCCTAGGGGGAGAAAAAACAAAAGAAGATGGTAATCTTTGACCCCACACACACATACACATCAAGTCCTAGGTGGCCATCCATTAGGTGCCTTCACGCCTGTTCTGCTCAGAACAAGTGCCCCCTAGATCATGTTTCACACAGGAAATAAATTGGCCCCACTGGGCATGGCTAGCATTAAAAACTCAGCCATTTGCAGGACAAGGGGCCACTGGCATGCTTTGGAGAGAGCATTCGGAGGAAGGACATTACCTTTTGTATGGCCCTTGAGGCTAGAGGAAAGCTGCTTCGGAGGCTCATCGTTGTATAGGACATAGGCCGTGTCCTCCTGGAAACCAAGTAAGAGAGGTCATTAGAGTACTGTTGTGCTCATCTGCCTCATGACAGGGCTGGCCCTGCTGCCCACTCTCATCTCGCCTCAGCTACAGCCAATGTATCACTTATTCCAGATGTCATATCCATGCATCACCCACTCCCTACACTATCCCCCAAGCTACCAAAGACGTCAGTAATTTAGCCCACCCTCCATCTCGCTGGGTTATCCACTCAGCACAGGCCCAACGGCATTCACAGATGTGAGGGAAATGAAACTGTACCAAAGAAGCTGTTTTGCGCAGTCCAGGCATTGAGCTCCAAGCACCCTCCTGATCCATTCCACAGGGTTTCTTGGACACACATCTGAGATTATGCAGAGGAGCCATAAAACATATTTGAACTGGTTCCCAGCCTCTCTCACCACAGTGGAAGACATGGATTCCGGTTAAATTTCTTTTAAATTAAGGAGGCATAGAAAAAAAAACATACCAGGCTCTGGACTACTAAATAATCTTGATGCCTGAGAGAGAGAGAGATCTACCTCTGGCAGATGAAAATCTATTAGTCTGGTTCAAGGCAGCCCTTGCTCTCGGCAGCAACTGGGCCTCCAGAGCTGGTCCTTCCCCTTCCACCACCACCATTTCTAGACTGACTCATGCATGCTAAGGCAGACTGCTTGTCCTTCTCTCACCTGCCTCCGTGTGGCCTCCGAGTACAGCTGTTGCAGGGTCCGGCCCACAGCTCCCTCTGTGCTGTTCATCAGACTCCTGCCTGGCACCCAGCCCTTCGTATGCCCATCTTGATACATGTACTTCATGCCCTCCGCTGGGGTGCTATGATGGTGTCTGGGCAGCTTGTAGAGAATAAACCTGAAACCAAATCCCGTTACAGACCACAAAGCCATCATGTATAAGGCAGAAGCCTGTCCTATTCTTGTCTAATTAAGTCACTGGAGAGACAATAGGACTGCAAATTAGCAATCGCAAGTGGGGAAAAAGAGAGGAGATTTTTATTGTTAGCCATATAAAACTGATAGCAAACAAATACTCAAGAGTAGAGAATCTCATCAGGAGAATTCGATGAATTAACTGATTATTTATGCTTTAATAATAATCATATGGGGGACATGGTGGCGCTGCGGGCTAAACTGCAGAAGCCTTTGTGTGCTGCAGGGTCAGAAGACCAGCAGTCGTAAGATCGAATCCACGTGACGGAGTGAACTCCCATCGCTTGTCCCAGCTCCTCGCCAACCTAGCAGTTCGAAAGTGTGCAAATGCGAGTAGATAAATAGGTACCACCTCGGTGGGAAGGTAAACAGCGTTCCGTGTCTAGTCGCGCTGGCCACATGACAACGGAAATTCTTCGGACAAACGCTGGCTCTACGACTTGGAAACAGGGATGAGCACCGCCCCCTAGAGTCGAACACGACTGACTAAAATGTCAAGGGGAACCTTTACCTTCACCTAATAATCCTATACTGTCATATCAATTCCAGCTTAAGGCAACCTTTTCTAGAGTTTTCTAGGTAGACAGAAGTGGTTTACCCTTCCCTTCTTCTGGAGGAACCTCTGGGACTGTGCAACTTGCCCAAGGCCACACAGGCTGACTCTACTCATAGGAGGCACCGTGGGGGAATTGAATTCCCAATGTCTGGCTTACCTAAATCAGTGAATGACTCAGGAAGATTATGGTGGAACAATATCCAATGTAGGGTATTACCCGGCCTGTCTTATACAAGTCATTTTGAATTTATCAGTCATCAGAAATCACCCATTCATCTAGTATACCTAAAAAGCACATTTTTAGACCTCATAGTCGTAAGGATAAAGTTGAAACTGCCCTAACAGTTCTGCCTAAATTCTCCCCAGAGATAAAAAGGCTGAGGAGGACAGGGAAATCCATCTGTATAATCATCCTTTAAAAAAAAAAAAAACTACCCTGAAAATTCTGGTAAAGGACAGCACATGAATTCTTTGAGAACAGTGGTTCTCAAACTGAGGTCCCCAGATGTTCTTGGACTGCAGTTCCCAGAAGCCTTCACCACTAGCTATGCTAGCCATGATTTCTGGGAGTTGCAGTCCAAGAACATCTGGGGACCCAAGTTTGAGAACCACTGCCTGAGATGACATGACGAATAAACACACACCAGTCCACAGGCTGTCCAAAGTCATCATAGCAGGAGATCCCGCCATCAACGGTGTGATGGGTGAAGGTGACTGACAGCAGCAGGATGGCCAGCACGAGGCTGTTGGGAGTCCCTGCAAAAAAACAACAACAGAGAAGCAGAAGCATCTCAACGCTGCAGAACAGCAGTAGCAACTGAATCCCACCAGAGCCAGTGGTGTAAACATAGACAGAGCCTCCAATATGCTATCCAGCCTCTTCCTCTGCATAGTCTTAGTATACCTTATCCTCCCCCTCTGCTCCCATTTGGAGAAGCTGGGTGAGCCAGGCCTCATCTGCTAAACAGTAACCCCCCAACACACACACACAAGAACACCAGAAGGGGCCTTGCGCCCGGTGGGTTATCCTGTGGGTGATTCCAGTCTTGCTCTCGGAATGTTTATGCTTCAGTACAAGCCCTCAACTAGAGATGGGAGTATTCATATTCATATACAAATATCCCTGCACAGATCGCGTTAATGAGGGTCCAGCCCCGTGGGGCCAGGCGGTCCACTCACTGATCCACCACGGACAGCACGATTCTACCAGCGACTCCGCAGCGCACAATCCACTCTCCACTTCTGGCAGGAGGTGGAAGGACAAGCCTCGCTGCTGAAATGTCCAAGAATGGCTCGCAGATCACGCACTGCAGAGCCAATGGTAGAATCACGCTGTCTGCGTCAGATCGGTGAGTGGACTGCCCAGCCCCATTGGGCTGGACCCTCGTTAACACCACCTGTGCGGGGATATCTGTATACGAATACCCTTATTTCCATCCTAAACCTTAATACGTGTCAAAAAACTTTACCAAACTCTTCTTCAAGGGATAGGAAGGAAGGTGAACGAGTCTGTTAAGCCCTTACTGAACAAGCCACTTCCCACAACTGCATTTGCCCTAACCTCCTTCACCCCTTGCTGATTTGTTTCTGCCTTCCCTCAGATCACCCACCTCCTCTCAGTAGCAAGTAAGTTGTTCTCAAGTATGGGCTGCCATTACTTGCTGGCAGACTTCACATCTGCTTGTTGCAGCACGTCTGTCTCAATAAATGTTTCTCTCTGCTCGCATGTGATTGAGCAAGGACTGGCCTCACCCACACACTCCCAAGCAAAAAAGAGGGAAGAAGGCAAGGCACTGCCTGAACCAAAGGCGGAACTTGAAAGCACAACTTCACAATTTCAGCCTTGTGAAAAAAGCACAGGAAAACTCCAAGCACCACTGCTTGCTTCTGGAGTGAAGAGGCTCCTAAGGCTGCCAATGCAGAGATATAAAGCCTCTTTTCTAACTTATCCTCCTTAACAGGTCGTTTGGGGACTTCCATGTCGAGTTCTTCTTGTATTCTTTCCCCCGATTCATTCATTACATGGGGTATGGGCCCCTTCCAGCCCCATGATTCAAAGATGTCCTGTGTAACCCTCCCACGTTTTCCCACTTCCTCTTTTTTCTTGCTTTAAAGAAACAAAGGAAAACAGAGAGGAAAAACAAAACTGGCGCACAGTTCCCCAAGAAAAGCTCTCAATCTAGAAATTCTCAATTCTATGGACAGTGAAACAGAGAAGACATGGTCCAAAACTATAGGAGTGTTATATACAGATGACAGAGGTGGTCTGGATCATACATTCATGTATATGAGGCAGAGCTGGACCAGATGACTTGGCTGTCTTGCAGGGCAGGGCACCGAGAGCCCTGAATTGGACCTTTCCCTCCGGTGGAGAGGTTGTGTTTCCCTTCCCCCGCAGCCAGCAGGGGCAAGAGGCAAGGCGGCAGCTGCGAAGGCGGCCAAACGCATGCCCTGCCATGATGGGGCCCCAGCCCGGCTTCTCCTGTTTCAAAGGGCAGGCCTGTTTGGAGCCACCTGATGCCAAACGTTCACAGGATTAAGAGCCTCACCTGCACGCATCCTCTCCGG
Source organism: Pogona vitticeps (assembly GCF_051106095.1). Lineage (NCBI taxonomy): Eukaryota > Metazoa > Chordata > Lepidosauria > Squamata > Agamidae > Pogona > Pogona vitticeps. The sequence continues at coordinate 184,236,085 of NC_135784.1, forward strand.
GCAGATGGGAGACCCGCTTTGCTCCCAAGGCCGCCCCCTCCGGTTCACCAGGGAAAGTCACTCTGCAGCCGCTCTTACAACGTCTTCCTCGTTAAAGGCTTTTCTCTGGAAAGAAAATAATAATAATAATGATAAAGTCGGGGGGGGGGACCACGGGAAAACAAAGAAGGACAACAAACGGAAGACCACGAAGTCTGGACCTCTTGCAAACTTCCATTTAAAAAAAAAGGGGGGGGGGACACGCTATTCAGTAAGCGGAGGCCGTCTGGAAGCAACCCACACCCCGTCAGTGAAGGAGCTGCCGGGCATGTGCAGAGTGCCCAATGCTTTTAAGAGGTTTAAGCGGCGGGACTTAGAGATCCGCCGGCGCCGTCCAGAGGGGCTATGTGGCAGCCCCCCTGCTCCTTCCCGCCCACATCTCCTCCTCCGCTCACTTCACTCGGCGACTTTGCCTTTTGCCTCCAAACCGGCAGGCACTCTGCACATGCCTAGGCGTGCCGGCTCCCACAGAGAGTGCCAGGTCGGCGCTCCAAGAAAACACCCCAGCTCCACAGCCTTCTCTCTCTCGAAATCCTGGGAGGACGTACGAAAGCAGCAGGGAGAAAAAAGGCGGGGCGGGGCCGCCGGCGGCTGCTCCCTCTCTAGGAGAACCATACTCGTGGGAAAGGGGCCAGCCGAGAACGGTGTTCACACGGTTCCCCTTACACAAAGTCTGGCACCGGAGCGCCCGCGAGAACACAGCCCGCGCGCGGCGGACGGCAGAGTAAGCCCAGCTCTGACGCCGGGTTTCCTCAAAGAGCAGCGGGAGGGGCCTCTGGGTATCACGTGCCCTCGCCCCCCCCCCCCGTCGCCTGGCGCTCTTGGGTTGCAAAGTGCGCGCCTGTGTAGGGGGGGAAACGGCTCCTGATGGGGTTGGGGGGGCGGACGCCAACCTGCCTTAGCTCTCCAAAGGATAAAGGGCCTCCCCCCCCATAATTGGAGGGAGGGGGAAACCCAGAAATTTCACTAGCAGAAATCGAGACAGGCCTGGGACTTGCCTGTTTTCCTTAAGTTCGGCTCCTGGCTTTCTTCCCTTTCCCCGCCTTCTTCTTGCAGGTTATATTCATCTATTCACTATTCTAGGCATTTGTCTTTCATCTTGTTTTCAAGAAAAAGCATCTTTAAGTTTATGAATGAGATACTGTGCTTCTGTTCCAACGATTCAACACTCAAAAGAGGATGTTGTTGCCTGAGTTGCCAGCAAGAAAACTTTGCACCACAGAGGGCAGCTTGAATTTTATTTTATTTTTTTATTTATTTGACTTTTACACCACCCATCTGCCTGCCAGGGCCACTCTGGTTGGTTTACAACAAAACACCTCCCCCCAATAATAATAATAACCAGTGAAGACAATAACAATCAAAAACAATATTAGACATCAACTAACATAAACTAGCAACAAAGTAATAGGAGAGTTTTAAAAGCCTCATCAATATTGATACTCCTGCCAGAAGTCAAGATGATCTGCAGGATACCCTCTTGTGCTCACTACCAGTTCTTTTAGCCATTTTGGTACCTAAAGAATACCCCTTGTAGCAAATCTGTGTTTGAGTGAGAAGTGGTTAAGGTAAAGGTAAAGGTTCCCCTTGACATTAATCTAGGGCGCGGTGCTCTTCCCCATCTCCAAGCCATAGAGCTAGTGTTTGTCCGTAGACAGTTTCTGTGGTCATGTGGCCAGTGCAACTAGACACGGAACGCCGTTACCTTCCCACTGAAGTGGTACCTATTTATCTACTTGCATTTTTATATGCTTTCGAACTGCTAGGTTGGCAGGAGCTGGGACAAGTGATGGAAGCTCACTCTGTCACATGGATTCGATCTTACGACTGCTGGTCTTCTGACCTTGCAGCACGGAGGCTTCTGCGGTTTAACCCGCAGCGCCACCACGTCCCCCAAAGCAGTAGTTAACTAATGAAAAAAAGAAGCCAGGTTCTGGGGTTTTCTTATGCTTGATGGCTCTTAATAAGCACAAGTGGATATCTTGCATGACCATCTTGACTGCTGACATGGGTGTCCTCAACATTCAGGCTGCTCTTTGCTATGTAAAGTTTGTCAACTCTTTCCTGCTGGCAACACAAGCATAATATTGTGCAGCAATATTGAGCCAGTTCCTGGTGCTTTCACTCATGGATATACAGTAGAAGCATATTTAAACCCACATTCATAAACCAAAGGTTTTTGGAGAGTTTAATTTCCTTTTTAAAATGGAACTTTAAATATACATAAACTACACTCAAAGAACAGGAACTTCCCTCATGTGAAATTACCCAGTGCTAGGGGAGTCCAGAAGATGGTCACATGATCTGTACTATGGTTGCTAGGGAAGGGCAGAACCAAGAACAGCTGGGATGTGGCTGCAGTTCCTCTACCGAAATATTTGGAGGGGCTGTTTTGGACTCAATCAAATAGCAAAGCAAAAGTGGATTGATATGGGAAGATGTCATATGGGAAGAATGCAAACAAAAGACAAGAAAACAGTTATTGTAGTAAAAAGAAAAGAAAAACCTACATGGATGACCAAAGAAATATTTAAAGCAAGTATCCTGAATGCAATTTTTCAGTGACTGCCTTGTACAGACAACAAGAACTATTACAATAGCCAATGCAAAGGAACAGAGGAGAACAAAAGAGGAAAAACAAGGTATCTGTTCTAGAAGATCAAAAAACTCAAATGGAAATTTAAGCCTAGATTAGGAATGCTGAAATACCAACAGGGAAGAACATTATCTGACCAGGAGAAAATAAAGACTAGATGGTAACAGTATATTGAAGACCTACTGTATAAGAAGCGATAAAAGGATGAGAGTCTCTTTTGAAGAGAATCGTCTTACAAAAAATTTAGTTCTAGAAAGTGAAGTGAAAGTGTGTCTAAAAGCACTGAGAAGAAATAAATCACCAGAGACAGATGGAATACTGATAGAACTATTTTAGCCGCAGAGACCGAATCTGTCAAAATCCTAACACGTCAACAAATATGGAAATCAAAACAATGGCCCAAAGACTGGAAGCACTCAGTTCCCAAGAAAAGAGATGCCAAGAAGTGCCGTAATTATTGATCCAATTTCTCATGCAAGTAAAATTATGATCAAGGTGTTGCAACAAAGGCTTTCATATTATATGGAGCTTGAACAAACAAACAAATGCCTGACATTCAATCTGGTTTGCAAAAAGGAAGAGGCATTTGAGATCATATTGCAACTATCTGCTGGCTATTGGAGCTCACAAAAAGATTTCAGAAGAAGAAAAGTTTATTCTTTCTGGACTACAGCAAATCCATGTGGATTGTTAGAAGCTATGCATTGTTCTGAAATAAATGGATGTGCCTCAGCAATTGAATGTCCTGATGTGTAAGCTTTATTGTGGACAAAAGGCTACAGTTAGGACTAGAGATGGGATATAAATACACATATTATCACCACAGGTGCCTGGGGAAACCAGACCCTCCTCCCAAAACTGGCAGGCCCACTTACTGCTTCCCACACAGCATGCGGGGCCATCATCGTTCACGTAATGCCACTCGTAGAAGTAGCCCAGCCAGCACTTCCTCGCCTCCCCTGCACAGCAGCTGAGCAGGGAGTCTCGCCATTCTGTCTTCTTGCCAGAATGGTCAGCTATGTGGAGAGGCGGGGAAGGCCTGACGGGGCTACTTCCACAATTGGTGCAATGTGAACAACGATGGCCATGTGCACAGCGTGCACCGCGCGGCAAGCAGTAAGTGCACCAGACAGTTCTGTGGGGAGGATTCAATTTCCCCAGGCACCTATAGTGCCGATATTAATATTAATATTTCTCAGGATACAAATATGAGTATCACATCTCTAGTTAGGAAAAAACATGGAGAGAGAGGATGGATTCTTGCATCGGCAAAGGTGTCAGAGAAGCATGCATTCTGTCCCTAACTGATCGATCAGTATATAGAACATATCATACATGAAGCAGGAGTAGATCCAGATGAAGAAGGAGTGGAAGAAACATCAATAATTTTATATATGTGCATGACACCCTCTTACTGGCAGGAAGCAGCAAGGGCATGAAACAAATTCCAATGAAGCTGGAAGAAGGAAATGCCAATGAAAGCGTACAATTGAACGTTAAGAAGACAAAAATCAGAGGACAGGATAGAGGAGCTGCACAACTCTTATAGTTGACAATGAAAAATTGAAAAAGTGAAAGATTTTGTACATCTTGGTTCAGTCATCAATCCAAATGTAGACTGCAGCCTAAAATATCAGAAGACGACTAAGACTAGGAAGGGCAGCAGTGAAAGAATTAGAAAAGATCATCAAGTGTAAGGATTATGTTGTGTGTGTGTGTTCAGTCGTTTAGTTGTGTCCGACTCTTCGTGACCCCATGGACCAGAGCACGCCAGGCCCTCCTATCTTCCACCGCCTCCCGGAGTTGTGTCAAATTCATGTTGGTTGCTTCGATGACACTGTCCAACCATCTCATCCTCGGTCGTCCCCGATGATCATCATTATGTTACTGGGGATCAAGACCAAGATCATCCATTCTCAGTCACAATTTACAAAGATGGAAGCTGGACAGTAAAGAAAACTGACAGGACAAAAAAAATTGTTTGAAATATGATGCTGGATATGCCTAAATTTGGAACAGAGCAAGAGCAGCTGTCGGTTACAAAGGTGCCAGATTTGGTACTGATCAGAAACCCAAATTAAAATGCTATAATCCTTTGTTTGGATGACCCCCATTTTTAGAATTGCCTTATAGAATGTTGACTTACTCTGCCAAGATCATCCACAAGATCATTGTTGAACACTTGTGCAGCAATAAAAGGGTAAACTGCTGGGGAAGCATATTGATTCACAGCAGATGCCTCCCATCCCTTCAACATATGTGGTTATGCATTGCACCACTTTTAGGGGCATCTGGCAGAATCAGTGTTTACAAACCACTCTGCACTCCTTATTTGAGTGAGAAGGACCTATTCCCTATCCTCCGTGGTAGAGGCTGGAAGTAGTAGCGGTTAGCTAGTTACTTAATAATGACTGTGTGCCATCAAGTGAATTCTGACTTATGATTACTGTATCCATTTTCAGAGCTTTCTGGGTAGATGGTTTTAAGACATGGTTTACCATTTTCTTCCTCTAGGGGCACCCTGGGACTATGCAGCTTGCCCAAGGCCACACAGGCTGGCTGTTCTGGGATACATAGTGTGGAACTGAACTCCTAACATCTGACACTGAACTTCCAGACAGCTTTTTAAACTAGTTACTTACGGAAGGGATATTGAAGTAAATACTTTCTGAGTCTCTCTTATGGTCCATTCTGCTATTGCTCTTAAAGATATGTACAAAAATGCAAGATAAAACTAAAACCAATACTTCCCTTGCTTTGTTGTTGTTGTTTAGTCATTAAGTCGTGTCCAACTCTTCGTGACCCCATGGACCAAAGCATGCCAGGCCCTCCTGTCTTCCACTGCCTCCTGGAGTTTGGTCAAATTCATGTTGGTTGCTTCGCAGACACTGTCTAACCGTCTTATCCTCTGTCGTCCCCTTCTCCTCTTGCCTTCACACTTTCCCAACATCAAGGTCTTTTCCAGGGAGTCTTCTCTTCTCATGAGATGGCCAAAGTACTGGAGCCTCAGCTTCAGGATCTGTCCTTACAGTGAGCACTTAGGGTTGATCTCCTTCAGAATTGATAGGTTTGTTCTCCTTGCAGTCCAGGGGATTCTCAAGAGCCTCCTCCAGCACCACAATTCGAAAGCATCAATTCTTCGGCGGTTGGCCTTCTTTGTGGTCCAGCTCTCACTTCCATACATCACTACTGGAAAAACCATAGCTTTGACTATGCTGACTTTTGTTGGCAAGGTGATGTCTCTGCTTTTTAAGATGCTGTCTAGGTTTGTCATTGCTTCCCTTGCTACTTAGGATTTATAAGAGAATGGCATATGACCTGAAAAACTCCAAAGTATCTCTAAAAAAGTTCCTTATTCAGCCCATTTAAAGAAATGTTTGAACACAACTGAAGTGTTACTGATTACACTTAAGTAACTTAAGTGTTACTTTCTAGACCCAAAATACAGTGGTACTTCGACTTACGAACTTAATCAGTATTAGAACGGCGTTCGTACGTCAAAAAATCCGTAAGTCAAGGCAAAAGTTCCTATAGGAATGCACTGAAAACCATGTAATTCGTTCGTATATCTAGGCACTGTTCACAAGTCAAGGCATTCATTCCCATAGGAACGAATGCAAAGCCGGTTAATCCATACTCTACCATGAGGGGAGAATTTTTTTCTTCTTCTTTAGACCTAAGATGAACTTAGGTCAAAAAAAGGGCAGGAAAGGTTTTTTCGTTCGTAAGTCGAGGCTCCATTTGCAAGTCCAAGTGTCATTTTGCGAACAGAGCTGTTTGTAACTCGAAACATTCGCAAGTGGAGACGTTCGTAAGTTGAGATACCACTGTAACTGTAACTACTAATAGTCCTAACTAGTTACTTAGGGTAACTAAATCACATCTAATCTAGTCACGAAATACAAATAGAGACCATTTTGCTTTTGTTTTCATTATATTTATTCAGAGTCATTCGTAACAGGAATGTAAGTGTCTTTATGAAACTAGAGGGGGCCATAGCCCCTTGGGTTGGATATAGAACAAGGGAGCTGACTGCAGATGTGCACATGGCCGGCTGGAGAATAAGCCCCCCAAAAAGCGGACAATCAAAGTCAGCAGCAGCAGCAGCATCAGAGTTTTGGCTGCTGCCCACAGCAGGTTCCAGGCAACCCAGAGAGATGGCCGTGGAAGGGAGCTGCGAGAGAAAAAGAGACAGAAGAACACAGAGGATAAATTACTGCCACAAGAAAGAAAAATATTCCAACAGAAAAATGGCTGTATGGATTGGGAAGGTTCTCAGCAGTTTGGAAGGCTTCTCTCTTCAAAGAACCTTCTATAGTACAGTACTGTAGCAGTTTTAGAAGAGTAGCCGTGTTTGACAGTGCTAGCATATCAGGCAAATAAATAAATAAATAAATAAATAAATAAATAAATAAATAAATAAATAAATAAATAAATAAATAAATAAATAAATAAATAAAAATAAAAAGACAAAAACCTTGTGGCACCTTAAAGACTAGCTGCTATATTTTAATGCAAGTTTTTGTGGAGAAGTCTGAGGAAGTGGACTCGTCCACAAAAGCTCACATTAAAATACAGTTCTTGTATTTTTAATAATAATAATAATAATAATAATAATAATAATAATAATAATAATAATTATTATTATTATTATTATTATTATTATTATTATTATTATTATTATTATTATCATTATCATTATCATTATCATTATCATTATTATTATTATCTATCTATCTATCTATCTATCTATCTATCTATCTATCTATCTATCTATCTATCTATCTATCTATCTATCTATCTATCTTTTGAATTCTTCAAAGAACTTCACCCATATCAGTTGGTCTGTTTAAGAATTTCCTGCAAGTTCCAATTATGGAGAGTTTTCTGAACTGTGCAGTCAGTTTGCACGGAACACCAGCCAAGCCTTTTTAATCTCATCATCATCCCCAGGTATCAGAAGATGAATATCAAAGGGTTAACAATTGAACTAAATATTAGTGAAACCTAAATTGAATTAAATTGAGTTTAAGTTGGAGGGAACAATTGTAATAGTTCCAGTAAGGCTAAATTGTCATTTAAATAATTTTCTCCAAACGTTTTATTTGTTTTTCTATAAGCATTTATTTCGCAGTAAAATCCATATTTCTGGAGATATTTTGCATCAAAGGAGGAAAACTGTGAACAAGTGACTTAACATACTATCCCTCACCCACATATCTGGATACAAATCCCATCAGATACAGTATGATTGAGTAGACATACATAGGATTGCACAGTTCAAAAGAGTGTTTAACAATGCAAACTGTCAACTGTCAACTTCTACTGTCAACAGCGGGGATAGTTTTAGTTGCCAGATCAGGTAGAACATGTCAGTATGAGGTAATCTGCCTTAGAGAGATGACCTCCTACAAATTAAAGCCTCACAAAATTTATTAATTTCTGCCTTTTAGATCACTTCCTCTTTCTTCAAGGAACAAGTTGGTTCTCCTTTTGTCTGCAGTGGATAGAAAACGGTGAGATTCTCTGTGGTGGCCATTGGCCTACTTACAAACATAGAATCTAGTTCTAGGGGCTTCCATACTCAGGTCTAGGTTTTATCCTATTTCATACTGAACAGATTTCTTGGAACAATAAATGTGGGTTGAGTTTTGGTTTGTTTGTTTGTTGTTGTTGTTTTTACTTTTCCATGTGTATCCTGAGCAATTAATACTAATTCGTAGCTCATCATTTCAGCCTGCTCCACTCTGTTGGCATAACCGCCACAGCAATGTCTTAGTTGATCTTTTCTTTTAAGGAACATCGGAATTTCCACGAACTCTAGTACCCCTTGGGACACAGGCTGCAAATCCACAACCTACTCCATCATCACACAGTCCCCATATGCCTTATTCTTCTATCCCTACTATACAAAACTCTTCCATATATTTGGCTTTCCATTGTACAGCATTGAACACTGATAGTGTGACATTCCATTTGCTCACTTACATGGAAGGGAAAAGCTGTTCTTTGAAATGGATTCTGCTTAGTTCCAAGCATGGAAGTCTTTTCTGGGAAAACAGAGAAAGGAGATTTTCTGTTCTGGTGACAAGATCACATAATTAGGGATTATGCTCCTGATCTTTTGACAGCAGCCTCCGTGGGCCAACAGGTTTACAGATGGCAAGAGAAAATGCAAGGGGGGGGGGGAAGAGAAGGTGGTCATTTGGCCAGTGAAATTGTCATCTGGCCAATAGGCTAGCAAATGAATATTTGCTAGGATATTTTACATGATATTTTACATGAACCAGAAGTTCTCCAGCCCTGACCCACCAACTCTGCACCTTGCCTAAACCCAGCCTAAATTTGTCATGCCCTTCCTCACCATCTGATCACATGCACGTTCCTCCCAAAGAAAGCTGCCATCTGGGGCTTCAGAAAGTACTTCTTTCTGGAAGCTGAAACAGAGAATAGAGTACAGTGGGGTCTTGACTTGAGAACTTAATCCGTATTGGAAGGCGGTTCTCAAGTCAAAAAGTTTTCAGGTCAAATCTGCATTTCCCATAGGAATGCACTGAAAACCATTTGATCCATATCTGCTCTTTTCCGTCCATAGAAACTAATGGGGAGCTGCTATTCTGCCTTCGACCACTAGAGGGGGATATTTTGTTTCTTTTTTTCTTAGGTCAAGAAAGGTTCAGGGAAGGCAGGGAAAATACAGTCCAGGCAGTACCAGGCAGTCTGAAGACTCCCAATCCACTCTCTAAACGCTGGGAGGAGTGAGGAAGCAGACAGTTACCCTTTTCACTGGCCAACAGTTAACTGAAAGTTCAAATTTTGCACTTTCCCTGCCTCCCACGTGGTTTTTTTCAGTTCTTAACTCAAATCTAAGTACTTAAGTCAAGTCAATATTTTCCTATGAGAGCGGTTCTTAAGTCAAAATGTTCTTAACTCAAGCCGTTCTTAAGTCAAGACCCCACTGTATATAAAAAGCAAAAAATATAGCATGAAATCTGTAAAATAGAGTGGCTGTGTTCTGTAAGTTCATGAAAGAGGCAAGACAGTTGTCAGTACAGTATTTTATTTTCTTTGATCACATTTGACTGTTAAGTTTTTTTTTCAGGTTTTGCATTTTTAGAAAAGAACATACGGTTAATCTTGAAAGATAAATAGGGACGTTAGAGGGCAAGAGCGGGTTGTTTTCCTTTATTACATCACTTAAAAATCACTAATAAAAGCTAGTTCTCAACCCTATGCAGGTTTTCATTACACTGGACACCACAGAAGACCTTTATAGGGTCAAAAGTTAGCTTTGTAATATTTTAGTGGTATAATAAAGTATCACCACCCCCTACCATTGAATAAAGTATAAGGTCCATATGGTCCCCCCTCCCTTTTTTAAAATAGGGAAGTCCATCTGTCTTTCATTGCTTACCATTTTCAGCCTACATTTAATTCAACGCCCCAGTGGTCGTTGAATTGCAAATAAGGAACTGAGTCCATAAGATTTATGGCTGTGGCCCAAGCCATCCTGTCCAGAACCTAGCTAGTATTTGAACCCAGGCTTCTGAACAACATGGTAAATAATAGTGCCTCTCTGCTTAATGACAGTCGATCAGGAAGAATATAAAGGGTGATCCTTACAATGCCGCTTCCTGCTGAGCTTCCACCACACGATCTTCCAAGAGGGTGATGTTTCTGTGGAGCTCCTTTGTTAAAAAACAAAACAAAACACAAAAATAAAGGGAACAAATGACCCTGCTACGACAATGCTGCACCCTCTCTGCACTTCATACCCCCTGCTCAATGAGGCCTTAAGCTCTATCAAGAAGCATTAAATGGTGGTGGGAGAGAATTTGAATACTGTGGGTCTTATTGCCTAAGTGTAGAACAGAAAGGGAATTACCTAAGCATTAGAGAGAGAGAGAGAGAGAGAGAGAGAGAGAGAGAGAGAGAGAAGGGGAGGGAGAGGTTACCTATTGTGTATTGTGTGTCTGTTCTTTACACTCATACACAACCAAGTACATGAGGAACCTGCCAGAACAGATCATCGCCCTTCCATTCCACATTTACAGGATGTTATACCGGCCTCTATGTCTGCCTCGTCAAAGTCTGGGTTGAGAGGAATTCTATGCTCTTTCAGAAAACAAACCTATTGTAGAAATAGCAGAAACTATTCAGCAGAGGGCGTTCCAAACATTGTTTCCCACTCCTGTCTCTTATTTACATCCATAATTAAAGAGAAGGGGCAAAGACATTTCAGACCTCAGTAACACCTAGGTAGGAGTCCTGCCATCAAAATGACCATTGAACAGAAATGGGATGGGTTTCTACAGTAGGTGGGTGGGACATACCTGACTCTTCAAAGACAATCCTTGAATGGTGGTGTTCAGTTTCTCAATCTGGTGCTGCTTCTGAAATCCACAGAACAATTTTGTTTTTGTTTTTGGCTCCGATTTTGCTTGCAGCAAAGAAGAAAGACTGGTCAAATTCTAGCTCCACCCTTAAACAAGTCAACCTCATACTTGGTTGGACGTCCAGTGGGAACGTCCAATCAGATGACTCCCAGCACTAGCCAATCATCCTTTTGTTGTAAGTTAGAAGTGGAATTTCATGTTATTTTACAAACTAGGGGAAGGTACATATTTTCTCAATATATATCCTACTACTATGGTTCATCCATGCTTAGCCCTACCTTCCAGCCTTTAAAAGGAGTGTGGTTTTGATGGGGGATACTGTAATGACTTTTCAAACAGTGGAATCTTTTACAGCTAAGTGTGATCCACTATACTCTTGCGTATATAAGGAGTCTCCTCACAATATACACATACAAACAATGCACCCTAGTGTTCCTAGAGGTCAGTTAAGCTGACTTTAACCAGTAAATTGTTTAAGGAGCTGACACTGGCATGATTAGACATGTATACACAAATATTTCTTTAGTAGCACTTGAAAAATCCATTAAGGGACTACAAAACCTATGGAAAGTGAGGGAGCCCAGACATCTGCTTTCATTGTGGTGCCTACTAGCCCTGGCTAAGGGAAGTCGTTAAGATTCCTTCCCATTTGTCACAGGCAGCATTGCTATAGAGCATTTTCTGCTTCTGCATGTGTGACACCTTGATTTAATGATGACTCAACTCCATAAATACTTGCATACTCCAATTTGTCCTCACCCTCTTCTCCCTGCTGTTTCCTGGCCCATTTTCACCAAAGCCCTAACCCCAGCTCCATACAGACAACTCTCCACTTTCAACTTTCCACTTCTTTTTTCCTGCCTTGTTGAAAGAGGCGACATTTGACTCTACAACTGAGTGGCCTCCAAAATGTCCTGTCCTCAACAGTCCTGCTCAACTCTTGCAAAGGAAAGCCTGTGACTTCCTTTAAGGAGTCAGTCCATCTCACACTTGATCTTCCTCTTTTCCTGCAGCCTTCAACCTTTCCCGGCATTATTGTCTTTTCCAGAGAATCTTTCCTTTGTTGCAACACATGGAGCATAATTTTGCTTGCATGAGAAACTAGAGCAATGGTCCTATATGAGTTATGCAGCATGAGGCTTTCCTTTCACCTCTGTGCATGTCAGAGCTAGATGTCTTTCCAGCATTAATCTAGTTGCATCATTAGCAACAGCACTATTCATACTAGCCTTCTGCTCTTGCCCCCACGCTACCTTCAATATTCTGAACAAACTGTCTTGTCTCTTTTCTTAAATTCTGCCTTAATTATTCTCCCCTTATAGAGGTGCCATTAAAGTATCTGAGAGGCTCGTGGCTGATAAATTGTTGACATGTAATGCAAATAAAGATAAGTGTAAGGTCAGTCCAAATGAACTTGCACAGTGCACACTTCACAATGTACTGTGCCTGAGCTCTCTGTAACAGGCTGTAGAGAGGAGTCCTGTTTCGAAATTAATGTCTCCCTTTGACTCAGAAAAAGGTTGTCTCGTTTTGCCATCCACAGGCTAGGTACCTTTAAGCCACAAATGCATCTGGATTTACCTGCCTGATCCTTTCATTCTTTGCTCGCCACTTGGCCTCCCATTCAGTCAAGTGTCTCTGTGGAGCAGAAAGGATACAGAATATTCTTGTCATCGTGTGCGGCTTTTGGATGTCAATGGCAGCTACTAACCTTAGGCTCCATAGCACACATAGGACATGGGTGGTTTACAGTGGAGCACAGGAAAGCTCTGGGTCATTTTATCAAAGGAGTGAAAAGGCCTTTTATTACAGATCACTGCCACCTGTGGCTACATACTGAGGGGAAGGAGGGATGGATTGACTTAGAAATTGGAAGCCCCTTGACAAGCTCATGCGCAGACTTCTATCATGTCAACAGTTAACCTTATCAGTTGTGACACATGACATTATGACTTTTGCCATATGCGCTAGAGAGAAGATGCACTTGCTGCTCTTTTCTCAGAGACGTAAACTCCAGAGACCTGAAGAAGAGGTTAATACCTGGAAAATGGCAATGCTAGCAGTTGAGAACCTGGTTAGAACAATACAGATCGCTTGTTCTTAGAAGCAGGACTTCCCTCACAACTAAAAGGCATCATGACATGACCTTTTCTCATTTCCCACTTTCCCCTCTTTTTGCATCTCCCTTCAGTTGGCAAAAGACATTGGTTTGGGTTTGTGATTGGTCATCAGAACATGGGCTTCCTTTCCAGATCTGATTCCTCAGGTATGAAGCCCTGTGGGAATCAAAGAAGGATCACCTTATTTGAACAATAACACGCTACCTCCAGTCTGAATGTTCTAGTAGAGTGGTTCCCGACCTTGAGTTCCCAAATGTTTTTGGACTGCAAATCCTGGCCAGCACAGCTAGTGGTGAAGCCTTCTGGAAGTTTTAGTCCAAGAACATCTGGGAACCACTGCTCTTGTAGGACTCTCACACTGACTATGGGTATTTTCAGGTGGACAGTTCCTAGTGCTACCAATCAAAGACATATAGGCCAGCATTCTATTGGTGTGCACTTAAGATCTGTGTAATTTGCTGGTTGGATAGCTCAGTGGCAGGTTGGGAGTTTGATTCCCCACTGTGCCTCCTGCAAATAGAGCCAGCCTTTGTGACCTTGGCCAAGCTGCACAGTCCCAGGACACCCCCTAAAAGAAGGGAAAGGCAAACCCCTTCTGAGTATTCTTTACCTGGAAAACTCTGGAAGGGATCGTCATAAGTCAGAATTGATGACACATTAATCTTATTAATGTGCCATGGCATATTAACTAGGTATCAGGTCATGTGCCCAACTGCAGAACTGAAACAAGCCCCAGCAGCTTGGCAATCAAGTAAAATTCACTGTGGCAAGTTAGGCAAACGGTTTCCCTAACTTGCCCCAGTGAATTTTAGTTGCTAGAAACACCAGGATGATTCTAGCCATAATACAAGTGGTCCACCTTGTAATTTTATTCATTTGTTCATTTGTTCATTTAGAAGGGAAAAAAAGATGGAAAAAGTAATGGGAAAACATTGGAAAGATACAAACAACAATGTCTGGATCGCTCATTACCAAATTCCTTGAACTAAACAGGGCCATTTCCCAAATAAAAGACTTGCCTGGAAGCCCAGATCACATTCTGCAATATTTCTTCAAAATAAGAGTCCAAGACTGATCAAGAATAGCTACTGGAAAAATTAAGGATTAATCCTTAAATGACATTTGAAATGATGAGAACACTTGGCATGGCTGCTTATTCCAGCACAATCATTGTGCACACAAGAGTAATATTTTCAGTGTCAACTTGTTGGGATTTACCTGGTCCTTCTACTGAGAGGCAGAAAACCTCTGGCTCTCACCTTTAGTTCCATGCCTTCTGTTCTCAGCTCTTTCAGGATGTCCTTGCTTGAGTTCTCCTCCAGCTGTTGCTTGAAGACCTGTTAAATAAATGGTAAATGGAACAGGGGATTTCTTTCGCTGTGAGTCTCCAGTAAAGAAAGTGAAGCAGAAGAAGAGAAAGAGAAAAGCATCCTGTCCATGGTGTGATCCTTTCCAGGAACATAGTCACAGAAACAACTCAGGTGAGTGACAAAACTAGTCAGTCAATACCAGAACATGCATGCTATGGACTGGGAGGCTAAACATCTTCAGGGGCCCATGTTTGAAAGAAGGCCAGACTCTTTTTTTTTTTTTTTTTTTTTAAAAACACACTAATTTCAACATACGTTCAGTTTTTATTTGGTAAGCAAAAGTACAGCATGTCATTTACAGTGTAACATTCATCTCAGTTTAAGTGGGTCTTACGCTTGAGAAGAAGAGATAGAAATTAGAACTGTGCTAGTTGGGTACAACTTTGCCCAGCCTACAGCAGCACTCACCTTTTTTTCCAGTTCTTTCACTGTCTCAGTCATTTTCTGATTTTCCTTTTCCTGTAATTTAATAATGAGAAGGAACCATCAGGAACCATCTCAGAAGCTGATTTTCATTCCTGGGCAAAGCCTCTGTGCTGTGCTCAGTAAACTACGTAAAGGTTCCCCTTGACATTTAGTCCAGTCATGTCTGACTCTCAGGCATGGTGCTCATCCCCGTCTCCAAGCCGTAGAGCCAGCGTTTTGTCTGCAGACAGTTTCCGTGGTCACGTGGCCAGTGCGACTAGACACAGAACGCCGTTATCTTCCCACTGTAGTGGTAACTATCTGTCTACTTGCATTTATATACATGCTTTTGAACTACTAGGTTGGCAGGAGCTGCGACAAGCGACGGGAGCTCACTCCATCGTGTGGATTCAATCTTACGATTGCTGGTCTTGCGGCATAGAGGCTTCTGCAGTTTAGCCCGCAACGCCACCACGTCCCCTGGCTAGCTCAGTAAACTAGCCAAATGCTAATTCTGGATGGGGAACTTCATGCCCTCTACTGCTTACGGCCCTTTCAACCAGACTTGACCTGGACAGTCCTTCAAACACCAGACACCTCCAAAGAAAGAGGATAATCCTCTGGCAGCTCCTCAAATACAGAATTGTTCTCCATAAAGTTGGACTCTTGCCTGCCCCAGGTCTGGGAATCTAGGCAGGAGCAACCATAAATTAAGAGGGTCATCCAGCATTTTGATGGCCTTCACCTTAAGCAGAGAACATAGGGAACTGACTGAAATGATCACTTGCTGAAGCTTTTGAAATGAAACGAGAATCATGGGGGTGCTGATTGGCCATCTCTACCATAAGGGTAGAAAAGGGAATTCTCTCCTAATAAGATGGAGTCTTAAATAACCAAAAGTAAATACCTCTCCTCTCAATCCGCTCAGCCATTCCAATGCCAGCTGCCCTCCCCAACATATTTTTTTTAAGAGAATCTAGAAGACTATGTTATGTCATTGATCCTCACATCTCTTTGTTTATGTGGAAAGCTGACTCTATGAAGGGGTAAGAGAGAAGCTGATGGCGGAGAGAGCAGAATGGAGGGCTCTCCACATTTCCATCTAAGGGGCTCACTCGCTTGTGAATGTGCAGTTGCCGTTGTCGACTTTGATTGCGGCACTCCCGCAGGGCCTCCTGGGCTTCCTCCAGCTCCTCTTGTAGTGCTTGGGTCTTCTTCTCCAGAGGTTGGAAACTGCAGAGGATGAGAGCGAGCCACATACTTCTTCAGAACAGACAGGGCCAAGGCCCTCAAGGGAAGTCCTTCCCTTGTATAAAAATGCCCTGTCCTTTCTGCCATAGGCCTGCTCCTGTCCCACTTTGTGCTTTTCCAAATGTGCAAGACTGTCACTTTCTGCTAAGCTAAGTATATGCTTTATATTACCTGAGAGGGATAACCCTTAATTCCCAGTTTTAGATGGCCATTGTCTCTCCATCTTCTCTAAGAGAGAAGTGGCTCTGAGGGTAACTCTGTGAGGAATCCCTCTGAGAACCTCACCTCTTAGCCTGCAGCAGGGAGCAGAGCTGGGCCTGGTGCCCCAACAGGACCTCGTGTTGCTTCTGCCAGACTTCCCCATGGGCGAGTTCTTCATGGATCCACTCCTGTAGCCAAGCATTCTCTCCTTCAAGGTTTCTACAGTCAGATGCAGGGAGATTAAATGACATACGAAGAAGGTAAAGAATGAACACGAAACATTGTAGAAATTATACCCTTGGCACATCTACTCCCACGGATGTATAAAGACTGATACTCAGTAGTTGTCTACCCTGCTTTAAATGACATACTATATGTAGTTCTATGATCCCTTTGGGAGTACTCTTTTTTTAATGCTCCTTACACTTATTGTCTCCCACCCATCCCAACAGCCTTCTCCACATAACAATACAGAAATCAGTAATGTCACCTCATGTTTGATCCTTATCATTCTGTAATTGCTTTCTAGAATATATTTTCTGTGGGGAAAAGAAATCAAACACACAGTTACAAGATGGGGGAATATCTGGCTCAGCAATACTACAAGCAAGAAGGATCTTGGAATCTTTGTAGATCACAAGTTATATATGAGCCAACAGTGTGATGTCGCTACAAAAAAGGCAAATGGTATTTTAGGCTGCATTAACAGAAGGATAGTCTCCAAATCCCATGAGATACTAGTTCACCTCTATTCAGCATTAGGTAGGCCTAATTTTGAGTCCTGTGTCCACTTCTGGACACCACACTTCAAGAAGGATGCTGACAAATTGGAACAAGTTCAGAGGGCTGGGAGCAAGGCCTATGAGGAAACACGGAAAGAATTGGGCATGTTTAGCTTTGAGAAACATGAGGGGAGATATGATAGCACTTTTCAAATACTTTAAAGGCTGTCATACCGAGGAGGGGCAGAATCTGTTCTTGATTATCCCACAGTGCAGGAAATGCAGCAGTGGGCTCAAGTTACAGGAAGCCAGATTTCAGCTGCATACCAGGAAAAACTTCCTAACTGTTAGAGCAGGTCAACAGTGGAACCAATTACCTCGAGAGGTGGTGAGCACTCCAACGTTGGAGGCATTCAATAAAAATTTAGACAACCACCTGGCAGAAACCCTTTGATCTGTATTCCTGCTCTAAGCAGGGAATTAGACTCGATGGCCTTATAGGCCTCTTCCAACTTCATGATTCTATGATTCCTTAGCCATAGTCAGCTCTCTGAAAATGAAAAGCTTTAAAAACACACACCCAAGGCCTCTTTGCTTTAATTTGTTGCCTTTAACCTGTGCCAGATCCATGACACTCAGTTCTGTAGATGGCCACTTCCTCCTCTACAGCATAGTCAGGATATGTAAAGGCATGGACTATGGAGACCCTGAAAAAGAGTTTACCTTTCTTAAGTGGAGAAAGGAAGCAACTGAAGAAGGATGAGAGAAATCACTGCATTATAGCGCACCCAAGGATGCAAATACAGTAGAACCCCCTTATTTATAGTATCAGCATCCACTGACTCACTTATCCACTTCCGAAAATATTAAAAATATTAAAGAAAAAAGATCACATGTATTATCAGAACTGGCAACTAGAGGGAACCAGAGACTATGCTATGGATACTTGTTTGTGAGGAATACATAGCATGGTATTTGGCTCTCTCTAGTAACCATTTCTGGTAATAGATGTGAAAATATTTTAATCTGTTTTTCCCTTTTACCATGCTATCTATCTATCTATCTATCTATCTATCTATCTATCTATCTATCTATCTATCTATCTATCTATCTATCTATCTATCTATCTATCTATCTATCTATCTATCTATCTATCTATCTATCTATCTATCTATCTATCTATCTATCTATCTATCATTTGCTGTTATCCACAGTTTTCAGTGTGCAATACCACAATACAAGTGCACTCATTTCACACGCTAGCAAGACTGAGAACTCCCAGAAGTACAGGCTGGATTTCGAAGGGGCAGAGGAACCAGAGACCAAATTGCTAACATGCACTGGATTATGGAGAAAGCCAGAGAGTTCCAGAAAAACATCTACTTCTGCTTCATTGACTATGCAAAAGCCTTTTATTGTGTGGACCACAGCAAACTATGCCAAGTCCTTAAAGAATTGGGAGTGCCTGACCACCTTATCTATCTACTGAGAAACCTATATGTGGGACAGGAAGTAACAGTTAGAACTGGATATGGAACAACTGATCCGTTTAAAATTGGGAAAGGAGTACGACAAGGCTGTATATTGTCTCCCTGCTTATTTAACTTATATGCAGAATACATCATGCAAAAGGCTGGACTGGAGGAATCCCAAAGATTGCCGGAAGAAATCTCAACAACCTCAGATATGCAGATGATGCCACTCTGATGGCAGAAAGTAAGGAGGAATTAAAGAACCTCTTAATGAGGGTGAAAGAGTGCAAAAAAATGAACTGAAGCTCAACATCAAAAAAACTAAGATCATGGCCATTGGTCCCATCATCTCCTGGCAAATAGAAGGGGAAGATATGCAGGCAGTGACAGATTTTACCTTCTTGGGCTCCATGATCACTGCAGATGGTGTCAGCAGCCACGAAATTAAAAGACGCCTGCTACTTTGGAGGAAAGTGATGACAAACCTAGACAGCATCTTAAAAAGCAAAGACATCACCTTGCTGACAAAGGTCCGCATAGTCAAAGCTATGGTTTTTCTAGTAGTGATGTATGGAAGTGAGAGGTGGACTATAAAGAAGGCTGACCACCAAAGAATTGATGCTTTTGAATTGTGGTGCTGGAGGAGACTCTTGAGAATCCCCTGGACTGCAAGGAGAACAAACCTATCCATCTTGCAGGAAATCAACCCTGAGTGCTGACTGGAAGGACAGATCCTGAAGCTGAGGCTCCAATACTTTGGCCATCTCATGAGAAGAGAAGACTCCCTGGAAAAGATCCTGATGTTGAGAAAGTGTGAAGACAAGAGGAGAAGGGGACGACAGAGGACCAGATGACTGGACAGTGTCATCGAAGCAACCAACATGAATTTGACCAAACTCCAGGAGGCAGTAGAAGACAGGAGGGCCTGGCGTGCTCTGGTCCATGGGGTCACAAAGAGTTGGACACAACTTAATGACTAAACAACAACAGTTTTCAGTATCCACAGGGGGACTTGGAACCAGTCCCCAGCAGTACATCAAACACCAACATTTTTTTCAAACATAGTATAAAAGCTGCACACAGTTTACAGGAATAAATGCTTGGCAGCTCATATAATCTATATGTTGTAGTGAGTACTAAAGAAGGAATCATACAAGATTTACCTGATTTCTGCAAGACTGGGGCCAGTCTGAGTTAAAACAGGATAGCAACTTCTGACCACCAAGCAGTATAGCTTAAAAGTCTTCCCAGAGACATCACAAAGACCTGGTTGTCGTCACACAGACAAAGGTTGCTCAGCAACCACCTTTACCTTTCTGGCCTTGAATATTTTTTCTGCTTACTGTACTATTCTGACTAAGATCATCCATAAGTTCCACTGTTCCACCAATTAACTACAAGACAGGAACCGACAGTATTAGTCATTACTCAAGAATTGTGAAATTCCTTGAAGATTCATATCTTTACCATCTGCTGTTAGAAGCAGAGGTTAAGCTGCTACTGTTAACAGAAACATAATAGCCAAACTCCTGTTGCTTAATGTAAGAAAAGATGTAACTTTCAGACCACAATGGACCAAAGTCATTGTGCACACATGCTCACAGACATCATGGCAAGGACTTTTTAATTGCTGACTAAGAAACAGTTTGAACATTACAAGGGTTCTTAAGTTAGCAACAGGATTTCAGCCAATGTTTTGAAGCTATTGAACAATTAAGTGTTCAATCTGTGTAGAACTTTTGTTTTTAGGTTTAGATGTTCATTTTTAGATTGTGATGTTCCAAAGGCTGCTTACCTCTATGACCTGTGTGGTAAAATATTTATTCCCTCATAAGTATAACAAATAAGGAATAATGGAAAAGATAAAGTAATCATGTACTTTGTAGGATTACAGCCATTGAAGTGTCAAATACCTGGTGCCCTCCATCTTGGATTGTGCTGCTTACCTGCTGGTCTAAAAATGGTGCAGTGAAAACAACCTTTCCATATTCTTTGTAGTTTTGGTTTAGGGAGGTGTTGAATTTTTTAAAAAACTTTTTTTTTTTGCCTTTATTAACTTGCTTGCTCTCTTGTCTTGTCTTGTCTTGAGGAGAAGAAAGAAGACTATGTGTTTGTTTTTTATTTAAGGGGGCATGTGTTTCTGTGTGCAATGGTTTTCCTGTTTGATTGACTTTTGAAAAAAGTATTTGGTTAATTTCATCGTTTGTCGTTTAGTCATGTCCAGCTCTTCATGACCCCATGGACCAGAGCACTCCAGGCCCTCCTATCTTCCACTGCCTCCCGGAGTTGGGTCAAATTCATGTTGGTTGCTTCGATGACACTGTCCAACCAACTCATCCTCTGTCGTCCCCTTCTCCTCTTGCCTTCACACTTTCGTAACATCAGGGTCTTTTCCAGGGAGTCTTCTCATGAGATGGCCAAAGTACTGGAGCCTCAGCTTCAGGATCTGTCCTTCCAGTGAGCACTCAGGTTTGATTTCCTTTAGAATTGATAGGTTTGTTCTGTTTATTCTATGAAAGGTGCATAATTGGTGATTGGGGGGAGGGATTGTTTTGTCACTAGCTAACTGCTTCCTAGCCTCTTTTCTAGTGAACTGTGCAGATCCAGAGAGTCTCTATTGTGTTAGGTGGGTGTTCCTGAAGTCATACCATTGTTTTCTATGTCATCATTTTTGGGTGCTTTCCTGCTTTTTTATGTGGTTGGTGTGGCGTTCGCCCTCGTGCCCCTTTCTTGACCATCAAGACTCAGAGCATACAAAGACAAACAATCCCCTCTCTTACACTGCTGCCACCAGGTGATCACTAAATCACCATTACTTCAGGAAGATGAAGATTCAGGTCCACACTTCAACGTCTTTTAAATAGAACATTTGTTTATTGATTACAGAAATTGAAATTGATTCATGAATATCTTCTTTAGGTAAAGTTATTATTAACAACAACCTTCTATTTTAGAATACACTCCTAACTCTAATCACACCTCAGAATTCCCCAGACTCCACACACTATCTTCCTCCCTTCTCTCACTCCATTCTGACTCTTTCTCTCTGACCTCTTGACTGACTCTCTGACTCCACCTCTTATAGCATCTCTCTCCCGGCTCCGCCTCTCAGCAACATGAATATGCATGAACAATTACATAACAAAACATGAACCATTGACCTAATAAAGGGGAACGCTACAGACCTCCCCCCTTAAATATGTTTGTTTGGGAGGGGAAACACCCTTTTCCTCCTAAACAAACAGGCACAATTGCATAACTTACGTAACAATTCACAGCTCTATAGCTAACATCACATTCAATATAATAATTACCATTCCTATTACTCTAAACATTTTAAACAATTACCATTCCTTATATTCTAAACAATTAAAAAAATACCATTCCTTACACTCTAAACATTTTACTAATACAGTGGTGCCCCGCATAGCGACGTTAATCCATTCCAGATTAATCGTCGCTATGCAAAAACATCGCTAAACGGAACAGAAAAACCCATAGGAACGTTCCTATGGGGCCCAAACTCACCGTTCAGCGAAGTTCCTCCATAGCGCCACCATTTTCACGCCCTCGGTAAGCGAGGGCTGGGCGCAAAAACAATGCGGGCGGCCATTTTCTGTGTCCGGCGGCCATTTTGGAACCGCCAATCAGCTGTTTTAGAAACATTGCAATGCGAAGATCGGTAAGCAAAACGCTTACCTATCATCGCAATGCGATGTTTTGCCCATTAAAACATTGCAATGCGATCGCATTAGCGATCTAAAAAATACATCACTATGCAGATTCGTCGTTAAACGGTGCACTCGTTATGCGAGGCACCACTGTATTCAGTAATATACTTTACCTTATCATTTACAATTTATTACTATTTTCATTAACATTACCAACCTTACAGAAATCGCAATCAGGAAACTTTTACATAAATAATTAAACTGTGAATCATAGTCCATTTCAGTTTATAGTAAAAGTCCTGGTATCATTCTTCACGTCTCTGTCCATGGATCTTCAATTTTTCATAGCATTTACAAATGTCTATCCTCCCCATCAGTCTTTTGGCTTCTGAGGCATGATCTGAGTCTCTTTTGCAAGGTCCAAGTTTGACATACTCCTGCGGTCACCTGCTTGGCACCGCACCTCTCCAAGTCCATAGCTCGAAGCATCTGTAGAGAGGGTGGACTCACAGTTGTAATCAGGTGCACTGACGACTGGTCCGGTTGTTGCCTCCTCCTTCAGCTGGACACATGACTGCTGGCACTCAGGAGTCCCTCTGTCGACCACTGGCTCCTTCCTCTGCAACCTTTTCCGTCGACTGCACTCGGTTGACCACAGGATGTTGTCTGCTGGTCGTTTTATAGTGATGTCAGCTTTTAGGGAAAGGATAGGCAGCTTCCTCTCCTTCTCATGCATTCACCCACAGGTACTTTTATCAACAAGTTTTCCCTATGTGGGGGACCGCTGTCAAGGGTCTCTTTAAGCTTCTCAAGCGAGGGTCTTTTAAGTGCAATCTTAAATGATTGGTTGGTTTTAGATGCACTGCTTGGTGTACTGGTGTTGGTTCCAAAGCAATCTACCCAAATAGTGTCCTCTTCCTGCTCCTGAGCCAAACTATTTTTGTTTGCAGTTTTCAAAAGCATGAGATCAGCTTCAGCACCACTCTTAAGCTGGGTATCCAAGGAAACCTCTCCCTCCAGGCTCCCCTGTGCTACAGTATCCAATTCTACTGCAGTAGGAGATTCCTGACCCCCTGATGAGAGTGTAAGTGCAAAAACACTCTTAACATGCTTATCAGCTGCAACCCATCTCCATATATCAGGTCTTTATCAGTCATCGACCTCTCTGGCTGTTCAGGGGTTAGTGTAGTACAATATTTCAAAGTACTATCTTCCCTCTGTTCCTTAATACAAGAAGGATCATTAGGGTTTTCCAAAATACCCTCATCAGCCATTTTGGTTACTTCATGGTCATTTTCTAAACTGAGGCATCCCTGAATAGATTCAGAGGTTAGGAAATCAATTTTTCTCTCAGGGATTGTTAACTGCTCCCTCGTGGAATATGTTACTTCAAAAGCACTCTGCACATGTTCTATTAAGTCCCAACCAAGTAGAAAACCTGCTGGCATTTCATCTGAAATGGCTACTTGTCACTTTCCAGAACAATTCCCATAGTCTATCTGAACCTCTGCCACTTTCAGCACTACAGATTCTTTCCCAATTCCTTTTAAGGTCATAGATTTGCCTGGAATTATGTCATCCTGCGCTATCAAATCAAAATGTACTATAGAAATTTGAGAGCCCGTGTCCTTTATAGGAATGTATTTCTTTCCTCTGAAAAATATCTCTTCATCAACGTTTTTGGGAAGTGTATTGTTATTTCTAATGTAAAAACAATGTACTACAGGGGCTTCAGGAATGTCCTCCTCCTCAAGATCAGTAGAAGCAGTGGTTGTCATGGAAACAGGCCTATGGTTACTGCTTCCCTCAGCTGATTCCACTTGCTTTAAACAATACGCTTTTTTGGTTTGATTATAATTCTTCCCTGTATTAGGTTTATTTCGCACACACTGGAATTGTAAATGGCCTGGCTGGTCGCAGTTAAAACATTTATAGTTCTTTCTCTCATTCTGAGGAGTTTTGATGAACTTTGACTCAGGGTTTATTAGCTTTGGCGGACTAGTTCTTGGCAATTTAGGTGAAATACTACCCTGCCCTTCTCTTCCTGTTGTTTTGCTGAGGTAATTTTTATTAAAGGGTTTCTTATTGTTGTCCCAGTATGGTCTGTTAACTCTTAGCTCTGAGAATCTGGGGTCCCTGTACTAATATAATCTGTTCCCCAGCTTCTAGTAGATTTTTAGGATTTTTGTCCCTAACTAAATAACACAATTCCCCAGATAATATGGAGTAAAATTGTTCCAACCCAATCAAATTCTTCATTTGTTCTAGAGAAGTGATCTCCTCCCTTTCCATCCACTTCTCAAGGCATTGCAGCAATTTAGCTCCCAACTCTGAATAAGATTCCTCCTGCCTTTTAGTAAGAGAGTGAAATTTTCACCTCAGGTGTTCAGCGTTAATACAAAACTGTGAATAAACCATCTTTTTATATGCCTCAAAAATCTCTCGCTTTATCGAGGGGCATCAGGGAGTACAACTCAGCCAAATCTCCACTTATTTGAGCCCTCAAAACAATCATCCTTTCATCATCTCAAATTTCAAAGTCCCAGCAGGCGAGCTCAAAAGCAATGAGAAAAGATTCAGGACAGTACCCTCTTTTATATTGGGGGAACTTCTTAAGATCAATTTTGGAGATAATTCCCCTTCCAACACTGTTGTTATTGTTAAGGTTATTGTTTGGAGCAGAAATTTCTAATTGTCTCGTTTGTAATTGAAACCCCCTTTCTGTCTATTTTCTTGTTCAAATGCCATTTGTCTGGCCCCTTGCTCAGTGGCCAGCTGTCTGGCCTCTTGGTCAGCTCTCATTTTTAGTTTTTGTTTGGTCTCTTGCTCAGCTCTGAGCTGTAGTTCCTTAAATTTAAATTCCTGTTCCAGCTTCCATTTTTCAAACTTCCGGGAGCTTAATTCCTTTTGTTCCTCTGAGGCACCCTCATCAAACTCCTCTTGTTCTTGTTCTATTTGACTTAAAGGGTCACTGTTTCCCTCCATTTCTTAAGGTAAAACCTCAGCCTGAGGACTCCCCCTTTTGGTACGTTTGCGTGGCATATTTACTTCTGGGATGATTAGTACAGATTGTTTACTGATTTTTAAAGGACCTGTCTTTCTTTTATTACTTCCAGTCACTAAAATAATCCTATTTCAAGCAAAGGCCTTTTCTTCCCCTCCCTCAGATCCACTCTGAACCCTGGCTTCTGCTTTTTCACAAGCACTCTCTAAACTCTTCGAGCCTTGAGCCTTAAGCTAGCCTACTGATCCTCAGATCCTGAGGTAAGACAGGAAAATTTTCCTTCAGAGTCATTCACTATCTCAGACCTCTCAGATCTGGGTTCAGAAGCCCCCACCATTAAGCTTTTCCCAAAAGCTCTAGTGAGGAACCAAACTTTTTTGCCACAAGCCTCTGTCTAAAAGGTACCCTTGACTCAAGAAAATTCTTTTTAAAATCAGGCTTGACTGGAGTTCTTCAAGTCCGCCACTGCCAAGAATTGTGGTGTTCACCCTCATGCCCCTTTCTTGACCATCAAGACTCAGAGCACACAAAGACAAACAATCCCCTCTTTTACACTGCTGCCACCAGGTGATCACTAAATCACCATTGCTTCAGGAAGATAAAGATTCAGGTCCATACTTCAAGGTCTTTTACATAGAACATTTATTTATTGATTACAGAAATAGAAATCGATTCATGAATCAAAAGTTATTATTAAAAACAACCTTCTATTTGATAATACACTCCTAACTCTAATTACACCTCAGAATTCCCCAGAATCCACACTCTATCTTTCTCCTTTCTCTCACTCCACTCTGACTCTTTCTCTCTGACCTCTTGACTGACTCCACCTCTTATAGCATCTCTCTCCCAGCTCCGCCTCTCAGCAACATGAATATGCATGAACAATTACATAACAAAACATGAACCATTGACCTAATAAAGGGGAACGGTATAGCTGGTGAGGCATTTTTTGCTTCGCATTAAGACTCGAGGTGGTGAGGAGGGTCTTTGTCTGGCCTTTTGCTGGTGGTGGGCACTGAAGGATAGGCACTGCCAGAGCCTTTCTTTCTTTATAACTGCTTAGGTCTAATTATTTTTCTATCTCATATACTGTTGCCTTCATTTGAAGTAAATTAATTCTGTGGTGACTTTTTTGGAAGTTGTTTTTAAAGGTTCCACAGGACTCTTGAGAATGCCAGAAATTTTCTTTCACAGACAAGGACACCAGAAATGAAAGAATCTGAAACAAAATTCCCTTCTCATTTTAAACAAAAAGACTGGCACAAAAATGCATGAAAAACAAAAGAGGTACTCTCGAAACAACTCAAAATTAAACAAATACAAAAGATTGTGCATCTCTCTAGTCAGGACCATGCTGAGTTTCAGTCCAGCAACATGTGGATGGCTGCATTTTGACCAGTGCAAAGTGTTCAGACAACACACAATTTTCCACCCTGCTTCCTGTTCCTCATGCAGCATCACTTGCATATGCAAAGTTGCAAGATCTTAATGCAACTTTAAGATTTAGAAATAGGTGAGAATTTGGTTTATCTTTTTATAGGCTTTCTCATCTCCACAACTTTTTTTCCCTAGTGGAACAGAAAGAAAAATGGGACTTTTTTAAAAAAATGAACCTAGAAGTTAAACTGATACATTTGTTTATGTTGAGAGCCTTATATACTTGTGTGTGTTCTGTGCTGTCGAGTCAGAACCAAATTATAGCAACCCTATCAAGGCCTTTCAAGGTCAGTGTGAGATTTAAGGAGTTGTTTTACCAATTCCACTCCCCAAGTCAGTTTCCATAGCCAAGCAGAGATTTGAATCCTGTTCTTCAGAGACCTAGTCTGTCACTCTGTCCACGACACTGCGCTGGGAAGCCCTCTTTATGTGCTTTGTGTTCTAAAAACCATCTGGGTGGGAATCCCTATTTATTCCAACCATTTTTGTGAGGTTGAGCCAGGATCACTACACCTTTCTTCTGACTTCTCATCTTTAACAGAAACAAGGCTGGCAGATGCAACAGACATTTCATTTCCATGCTGGAAGTACAGTAGTTTGAAGAAGACTGAACATTTCATTTGGTCTTGAAAAAAACTTATCACAATTGCTGCTTATGAGGAAAAATATATAGATTTATTAAAATATTAAATTTGGCAAAAAGTGAAACTGAAAGGTTTCTCCTTCCCTCCATGCAGTTTAAGGTGGCCACATGCAAGCTAGAACAAGATCCTACACCTTTAACAGTTGTGCAGAACAAGGGACTTTACCTGCTGTAACTGGTGTGAAAAGCTACATCTGCTGTGTACAGACTAGATCGACCACACCAGGGCTGTCTACACTGAGGGAAGGAAGAGCAGTGCTATCGAGATTTGATTTAATTGTGTTGTAATACTTATCATACCCGTTTCTCAAATGTATTTTTCTTTTGGTCTCTGTTTCTGAGTTATAAATCAAATAATAATAATAAAAAAATTCTCTTGACTATGTGCAACAAACCAGTATAATACATGCCATCACAAAAACCGGCTGAAATCCCCTCTTCATCACAGCTATGAAAGATCAGGAGCCTTAATCATCTTCTTGTTGTGGCTGCCCTACTAGCAGGGACTTTACAGACACTTCTGTAAAATTATCTCTCTCCTATTCTAATAATATATATTTTTACTCAGGGAATAGGCATTGGTCATTAACAACCTAAGAACAACAGATATGAACATGGCAGTACTCTTTTATATATATATATTTGTTCCCATTTTGTCCCTTTAGGACTTCCAAAGATCTCATCTGTAGCTTTCCATCTTCTGACCTAGGTCCCATTATCTTTAGACTCTAAAATGTAAGTCTGAGATGTATCAGATCTACCTTGTCTGTGGTATACACACACAGAAATGCAGGTGCATAAACATACATAGCAGCAATTTGAAATCTGAGCCTATGCATGATATATAAGATACATTTTTTCCTATTATGGGTACATTGTTTTCTTTAACCAAAGGTATGTTTAATCAAAAGGACAAAATACATTTTTTGCTTTAAAATCAAGCCAGTCCAGGTTTGCACAGAAGAGGCAGAAAATAACTTTTGCAATTTTATTTCCCTTAGTGGTTGTAGGTATTGTGCCTTTTAATCTAAGAATATCTATATTTTCATCTGTGAAATGGAGCTATGCCATTCTTTTATCTGCCAGGAGAGCAATGGCAAGAGAAAGAGGACATCACTGATTTACACCATCATCTCAGAGTTTTTTCCTGCTTAAAAGGGTGAAGCCTGAACTCAGCTTTACATTACTTGAACCAGGAAACTTTAGGACATTGTTATGTTTTAATCACATACATCTTGAAAATACTGTTTTCTACAAGTCACCATGCAATACAGCAAGTTGTAGTTCAGCCCCTAGAGGGCGCTGTTGTGCCATCTCCATCGATACATAGGAACCTTCTAGAACCAAATGTCTCCGGATTAATAGTGGTTTCTCTCATTCCACCTCCTTGAGGTGCTAACCCTAAACCAAGCAGGTCATGCCTACAGAAATACTGTAGAAGATCTGAGCAATGTGGTAGGCTTGACTGAGCCAGTAAAATAAATAATAGTAAGGCATTTCCTGTTTCTTACAAGTCAATTGTAAGCAAGACCATGGAAACAAGCAGAAGATAAGATGGCAGACACATTCAGGCAATTTCTGATCACACAAGCATTTTTCCTAGTGGTCAAAATTCTCTTCAGTTTTGTTTTTCCCAAGGTGGTGTATGGAAGAGAAAAGAACATATAAATTTGGGATTCTAGGACATTTCATTTGGGGACCCTCACGTTTAATAGCAACCTATGAGAAGGAAGCTCTGCCTTATTCCTGGGCAATGGATGCCTGCAAGCAACATATAGACATCATCCCACGACCACTCTCCTTCTCTCCGAGAGTCCCTCTTGGTTCAGAATATCCACTGTTGCTTCTGGGTTGGTTACGAATGTCTCTTCAAGTGCAGGGAGAGGTGGTCCGAGCGGGAGAAAGCACGCTGGCAGACCTGACACTTGAAGGGGCGATGGCCAGTGTGTTTGCGATAATGGCGAGTCAGCTCATCTGAGCGGGCAAATTTCCAGCCACATCCTTCCCAGTTGCAGTGGTAGGGTTTCTCACCTGCAAATGAATAAAGACCAACAAATATGACTATATCTTTGTGCTCCTTCTGAGTCATGAGGAGGTTTTCCCCACCACCACCTATTTCCATGGCTGAAGCACTTTACCAGAAATAAATTATCTATATAAAACAAGGAACTCGATGTATACTTTGTGCGATACAGTGTTCCCAGTGGTCACTTCGTTCAGTGGAAGGATGTTTATTTTTGTGTGTTAGTTGCTTGTTTCTTACCTGTGTGAGTGCGGAGGTGGGCCTTCAGATGGGAACTCTTGGTGTAGGTCTTGCCACAGCTAGGATGACTGCAGATGTGACTAGCAGGCCGCTTGTGTGGCCAAGGCTTGGCTTCCTTCTTAGGCTTCGTTGTGCCTTCCCTAGTAGGCAGAGGAGGTGTCAAGAAACCCAAAAGGGGCAACGTGGTCAGAGCAGGATCTGTCTGGTACAGCTGGACCCGGGCTTGGCACTGGCTGTAGTAGAAAGGGTGGTAGCCATTCAAAAGGCTGCAGTGCTGTGGTTGAGAGGGCACCGCTGGGGACTGACTATAAGAAGCATGTTTGCCCAGCAAAGGAGGGGCTGGGTGGACATAAGCTTCATAGGTCATCTGATAATACTGTCCATGGGCTCTGTGTTTGGCTTCCCCACGATGCTGACTCTCAGAAACAGGACTTTCAAAGTCTGTCTGGGCAAAAATTTGGTTGGTGGAGAATAACAGACTATTATTTGGATTTGTCACCTCCTGGGCATAGCTCTGCAGGGCACCAGGAACACAATCCATAGACTCCTCACCTAGTTGGAATTTGGCATCCAGGTCTGAGGGTCCCTGTTGAACCCTGTTGTTTTCCTCCACCATGGCTACTTTCTGACAGACAGCAGACACTGAAGGCTGTTCCTCTTGGCCTAACTGAGGAGCACTATTTGCATTTGGTTCTGGGACAGAGAAATTCTTCAGGAGAAAATCAATATCCCAACATGATTCATCACACTCTTGCTTGATTTGCTGGATCTCCTCAGGCTGAGCCGCATCCAAGATCTCAGGAGAGAAAGGATCTGGGGAATCCTCGGTTTTCCACCACTAGAATGTAAATAAAAAGCAGCAAATGCACTAGATGTTTCAGAACAAGTGCTGTGTGAGAGAAGCCAAAAAGCCAAAAAGGGCTGCCAAATAAGGTCTATAATGAAATGTTCTGTTAATTAAATATGGAAACCAGTTACAAAAATGTTTAAATTGATGAGCTCCAGAGGCTAGGAGGGCATGGCCTACAGCCTGCCACTGAGGTAAAGATAAGTGGAAGTCCATTATCAGAATTCTACACAAGCTTCAGTTCTGCTCAAGCAGTGTCCTAGTTATCTCAACAGGCAGCACAGATGTTCACCAAAAGCCTTTTGAGGCTCAAGTAACATCATTTACTGACATCCCTCTCTTCCAAAAAGAACTCTGCTCTTTCTCTTGTCCCATACATATGCCTTAACTGGCACTTTTGCACAGAGTCTGGAAAATTTTATTATTTGTGAATACAGTTCCAGAATACCTCCAGACACCTTGGTCAACACAAAAATAATTATTCCAAACTTTATGCAAGAGTACATGTAGCATTTGCTGGATGTGGGCCTTACATTCATACATATGATTCTCTTTGGAGAGACAAGTACGGCAGAAATCACACCCAAAGGAGTCCATGACACTCACTTTGCCTAGGGCAAGTCTAATGATTTTGCTGCCTGAGGACTGACCGAGCAGCTTGCCCTTTAACTTGTCCTTGCTTTGCAACAACATTAATCATAGTGGATACAGTATTTAATGTCATTTTGGCACCCGGGACAGAAAATCCCAGGGTCCTAATTACCTCAAGAGACATCTCTGAAATACAGTAGAGGGTTATTCTGCCCTTCCCATTTCTGGAAGTAAAGATAACAATAACTAGCTATCATTTGTCTTTTTTTGTATTCAAAACAGCCTCATATACTGTACATTACTGTATTTCATTCACCCTTACAGCTATGCAAGTCAGTAGTATTCTCTTTTTATCTGTGCGTGGCGAGGTAGGAGGAGGGGTGGGGGGAGATCAAATGAAGAAATAAGGACTTGCTCTACAGCACCCAGGAATTTCACACCTGAAGAGGATACATGAACCAAGGACTGTCTGTCTAAGGTAATTCTACAGGTTCATACTCCCACATCCTCTCAATAGCTTTTATTCCATCACAGTTAGTGTCAAGCAGTTGACTGAGGTAATTTATAACAGAGCGAAGTAAGGTCACCACTTGTAAAAGTTTTTTGGGACTACAGCTCCCAAAATCCCCAGCCAGAAGCCCTCTTGGTTGAGGGATTCCGGTAACTCAGATGTAACTTTTAACAAGCTCTGAGTAGTATAGCTTGTACAAGTCCCTCCCTCTGCATAACAGGTTCCAGTCATAACACCCAGAAACACAATCTTGTGGGTTTTTTTTACAACTTGCCTTTTTAAAGAGAATGTAGCTGTGTGAAACCCTGAATTATGGCATAATTAGTTGTATTAAAAACCAGAATAGTAGGTCTAAAGCGATGCTACTCTACCCATTTTGAGTAAAGAAGTAACACCTTAGTAGAAAAGTACTTCTCATATCACACTACAAGAAAAAGTGATTCAAAAAGAACAGAAGTGTTGTACAATCCTAACTTCACTATACAAGAAACGGGGGCCCTTAAGCTTTGCCAGGTGACCCCCCATAATATAAAAAAGTATTTGCACAAAGGAAGCAAGGGTACAGAAGGTTTCGGAAAGCAGCAAGTTACTACTGCTGTTACGGAAAGAGACCTTGCTGTGGTTAAGTAGGATTCGAAGACTAGATCCTAAATACCATTTAGAGGCGAATTCACACACACACACACACACACACACACACACACACAAAGCAATCTTTCCTAGAACCAAGCAAGTAAGAAAGAAAAAAGCCCATCTACAGCCAGTATGGCACACAACCCATCCCCAACTCCTCACCTGAAGGATTTCAGATTGGATGTCCTGGTAGTGGTTGAACCCTCCCAGTATACCAGCTGAGGGCCACACAGTCTCCACAGATGCCATGGCCTATAAATAGCAAAACCACTAGAACAAAATAAAAGAAAGCAAAAATTGGATTGCAGACAGAATAACCACCTATCTATTGGAACTTCAAAAATCTCTTGATTTGTCTTTTTTTTTCCCTTTTGGTTCAGGTGAACACCTCTGTTTCTCCAGCTTAAAACTTTGTTCTGCGTTTCTTACCATTAACTATTTATCTCTTTTCATTCTTTTACAGTACTCACTTGCCAGTGTGGTGGGGGTGGGGGGTGGGGAAGAATAAATGGAGGGCTCAGCACCAATCACTAGGAGGGGGTGTGGCTGTCCAAGGAAAAAGGCAGAGTTGGATTAGGATTAATTATGTGTAGTAATTGTGTAACACAGTTATGGGTCATTTTTGGTAAACATATATGTTTGAATGCTAGCCCTAAGCCAGAAGTCAATCTATTTTCAGTTGGATTTGCTTTAAAATAATGAAGTTTAGGACTGCCGTTTGACCAGATGTAACCCTTTGGAGTGAGAATACTTGGGTGTTAGGATATGTTTGTCATATATAAACCATTGCCAGCCAAATAGCTTTAGATCTAAAATATTAAAATGCAAGAGATGGTGGACCCAGCTCTTACCAAATTAAAATGTTAGGTTTATAACATAACGTGTAAGGACTAACCCAAGGCATTTGAAACAATACATGATAATGGCCCATTATAATCTGGAAAATCTATGTTGATTGAAACGATCACAAAAGTCTTCCATCAGAAGACTCAGAGAAGAAGCTGAGAGGTCTCTCCAGTGGTTTCAATCTAGTCTTTATAAAACAGAACAGAAACCAGGGACTAATCCTGCAAGCCTCTGCAGGATCCTTCAGTGAGTCTGTTCTCAGGTGAACTGACTGCAGTGCAAAACTCGGTGAGTAGATGACACATACTTCTGAAATCAAAGAGAGACTTAGAGAGGAATTTAATGCATCAATACTCAGGAACTGGCTTTCAGATTACTCACAGAAATGTCTACACAGAATTACAAACTAAAAATGCACAGATGAAAAAAATGAGGTGAATCTAACCTCACAGAAACATCCTACTTGTACAAATAAGAACTAGATCCAATAAATATGTGCCAATTGACATTAGTCCAGATTCTTAATGTTGTTATTAACTATTATATTTTCATTGTTGTAAGCCACCTTGGGTCCTTTTTTAAGGAGAAAAGTGGGTTAAAATACAGTAGTTTAAATAAAGACATTTAAATAATGGGGTTTAAAATGAAGACACTTCCTCACATAGAGAAAAGTTGTTGTATCTAAGGATGTGGGCTTGTTAAAGCTGGGAGGGGAAGTAACCATTCAAAAATTAATATTTTCTTATTTACAGTGACATTTTTTAAAGTTCAAAGTGTAATGAAAACCTGGGAATCACCCTCTAGTTCTCATTCTTAATGGTAAACATTTAAGTATGTACATTTCATTCTCTTCTTATTGCTTGTGCCCCTCCCTCTTGTGGTTTTCCTCATTGTCAGTAGAAGTTTGTAAACGCCCTGAAAGCTGGAACAGGTCTATTTTTGCCTATGAGTATAAATTTAAAGTACAGTACTGTGTACACAAGGGTATGTAAACATATAAGGAATATACATTAAGAGAGTATGAAAGCTAGTAATGCAGAATAGTTTAATTTAGGGTCACTTAAAAAAAATTAAGCATAATTCAAAACTGTACTTGGTCAATAAATATTATGGAGCTAGAAGGGGGACTTCACAAACTCCTGAAATATTTATGGTATATCATTAGATAACAGCTATCTTTATGCAATAGTTAATTTATACCCCTCCTTTACTTCTGTTTGTTCAAGATAGTGTACGTGATCCTCATTCTTCCAACTTTATCCTTGCAACCCAGTGAGTTTCATGGCCAAGACAAGATTTGAAATCAGTTTTTCCAAGTCCTATTCCAACCCCCCAAATTGTTATAGCAGATCATATAAATTAATCACTTAGATTTTACATGATGTTTTTCTTGGCAACAGTAGAATTGAGCAGTCCAGCCCATGCATCTGAGGGCAAATGTCAGGAAGAGAATTAAAGGTTAGAAACTGTATTAGTCTATGGGGAGATGTTCTCTTCAAGCTCCATCAGAGTGAAGGCACTGCTGTGGACGGTGTTCCTTCTTAATTTGGAATTTCTGCCAGAAGCATAAAAATGACTTGTGCCAGGCCAGCCCTCAGTGTCCATCTGGTCTTCGCTGCCTTATCTGTCTCCCACACCTCATGCTCTTCTGAGATAGCTTGTTTTTCTTGCTTTTGATTTGGTGCTGGGCCTAAAGTCTTGGAAGAACTGTGAAGGCCAACGTTCAAGCCCTGACTTAACCATGGAAGCCACTGCTAGGCTTTGAGTCAGGAACCACCTCAGATTCGACCTGACCCAAAATCATTTTGGGGGATAAAGGAGGATAATATATGCTGCCCTGAGCTTTCTGAAGACTGGGACAGGATCTCCTGTTATTGTGATTTTTTTAAAAAAGCATCACCTATAGCATGAAATAGGCTTGTCCCTAATTTATAGAGGAAGAGAAACATATAAACTGCTTGGTTAGACTTTGTTTTCCCTCACCAGACAACACCCCCCCCCGTACATGTGTTTCTAGTTATTATAATTTAAACAACTGCTGACTAACTTTATCGCTTGGTATTTACCACGTTTTGCTTCATTTCATCCATTCTTGGGGACCAACCCACAGGAAAGGGCCAAGGCCTGCTGTCCCCCCTTTGATGATGGGGGAAAGAACCCTGTCAGGAAATACAGAGCATTCGGCATGATCTCAGGTTCACAGTTTCACAAGCTGCAGATTGCCCTCCCTCCCAATGGGACTTATAGATGTGCAATGGGGTAATAAAAAACAAAACAAAACAAAAAGCACAACTCTGCGTACAATGGACTGTTGTGAGAGCAAGCAGAGACAAAGAGGATTCTGGCTAGAAAGTGGACACTTGAAAAGAGCATCCATTGAAAAAAAAGGCTGCCTTTTCCCCCAGGGCGTGATTTGCCAAGACACCACTTTCTGGGCCAAAGTGCTCTAGAGAGCAAACGGTGTGCAGCAAAATTAAGGTGTGGGGCTCCTTAAGTCTCTTGAGGCAACAACAGCTTCCTGGGAATTCCCTGTTTTCTTCCCCCTACCTTTTCCAAATAGATGTTCCTCCACCTTACCTTTTGCGGCTGTCTTACCATGGAACTGCAAAGAAAGACAAGCATATCATCAGCTTGCTTGCTTTGTGGAGAAAGGCATGAAAATAGATTACCAGCTTGCCGTCGGTTGATATCAGGATGTCTCAGAGAGGCCTGGCAGTCAACCCCTGTAGTGATACTAGAGTCAAGAATGATGAGGACACCTTGCCCTTGTATGGAGATAAACCATAAGCTTTAGAGAGGAGTAATATTCCTGTAACCTAGCAGCTGGGAAAGGATAATACTGTTGGCTTTCGCTGATCCTGTTTCTACTTGAACCTTCACAGCAAAGAGAGGTGTTGTTCCTTCAAGACGCTTCTGTGGAAAAACACCTGTATTCTCTGCAGTTTGTGGAGGAATACTCTAGAGCAGTGGTCCCCAACGTTAGGCCTCCAGATGTTCTTGGACTACAACTCCCAGAAGCCTTCACCACCACCTCTGCTGGCCAGGATTTCTGGGAGTTGAAGTCCAAGAACATCTGGAGGCCCAACATTGGGGACCACTGCTCTAGAGCAGAAGCAGGCAGCTTTGTCTAGGCTGCTATTGTTACATAATGTCAAGTTGCATTTGACTCACGGCCCCCCTAGTAGGATTTTCAAGGCATGTAGGAAATTTAACGAGTAGTTCTACCAGTGCCACCCCCATAATGACTTCCCATGCAGGGACTTGACCCAGGTCCCCTGGGTCTAGTCTTTCACTCTGTCCACTGCACCACAAGGGGTCTTGGTGTCCAAAAGCCCTACGGTATTGATATCGGGAGAAAGGGTTTGTATGTGGCTATAAGAAACTGATGAGAAGGATGGAGAAGGGTTGCCAGTGCTCTGACAGAAGGTCCCTGCTCTTAACAGTTGCCTGACAGGACCACAGCCTACCTTTCCAACGTTATAGGAATTTAACAAGAGTTGCTGTACCTGTTAACTTTGTACCTGTCAAGGAGGTGTGGCTAAAAAGAAAGGCATGGGGAAAGGGATTAAAAGGAATGGCTTATGTTCAGTGTGGAGAGGTGATGTAAGTCTGACTTCTTGTTCCCTTTCCTTCCATATCCTGTTGGTTGACACCTTGAGTGGCGTCTGAACATCCCCAGTCTGCTGGGATGTAGCAAAAGGAAAGGCCAAAGGGTATTATTTATAGTCAGGTATCAATATAGCCGAGACTTGTGCTGCCTGTGCCTCGGTGGTGGTTGAAAGCCATAAGCCAGATTCTGGTCTTGTAAATATGAACAGAAGTTGTCATGTGGTTAATAGCACTTGAAAGTTCATTCCTCTTCAGGTCTAAATTCACACCCTGTTACTGACTTGTTTAAGACCCAATTAAAAACATGGTTGTTTATCCAGGTCTTCCCTCCAACCAATTCTTGACTTTCCTTTACTTTTCTATTTTTATTTTAATTTGTATTATTATGTACCTGATAGTGTTTTTACTTTCTGAATTTATACTGGAAGCTGCCTAGAGTGGACCGTTGGTCCAGATAGGCGGGATAAAAATCAAATAAATAAATAAATAAATAAATAAATAAATAAATAAATAAATAAATAAATAAATAAATAAATAAATAAATAAATAAATAGTTAATTTAAACATGTATACATTCTAAGCATACAATTCACAGGTCCGAGCTTTGCGTACAGCGTCAAAATACTAGACGCTGTTCCATGTCCTCCATACAGAGCACGTTACCATAGTCTCTCGAGACTGAAGGATGCCTATATTGTAGTTATTCTTATATAGTGTTGTATACATGTCTTCATAGAGGGCGTTCTGGATTATGATTTTCATCCATTGAAAGAGATTGCTTCACCCTGAAGAGAGCATATGATGAAATATGGAAAATTTTACCTGCACTTGCAGTAGTCAAGCAGAAGTGTTGAATATCAAATAAATGTACTGTTTATTTTTAAAGTTAAAGCAGTTACTCATAGATGTACTGCTACTATCCAGCAGTTATGTGTGGGCCTCAGTTTAAGGAAATGCTCACGCATGCATATGAATTCTTGGAAACTGTACAGAGCCATCTCCTCCCTGTCCCTCACCCTTCCTGCTCCAACCACAGAGGGAGTCAAAGCCAGGTCCTTTTGCTGACAAATGTGAAAGATCAAAAAAATCAGTGCAGGGTCAGAACATTAACCTCAAACAATGACAAAAACTGCTTAATAGAACCACAGTCACACAGGGTGCCTCAGCTATATACACCCTTAAAAAATGGAACAGTGGATCCCGACCAATGACACCAGAGCAGGACACCTCCCAGCAAGACCATGGACCTGTCCTGCCATGTTTGCTATAACTGATGTTTCTGTCTTGACTTTGTCATGGATTTGATTATGAAAATAGAATAGTGTTGTATTTCATAGGATTTAGTTCAGAGCTGCAACAAAAAAGCTAGAAATCTGCTTATGCCCAGGTGCTAATTAGAGAGAAAATGTACAAGGTCAGTTCTTCTCCAGCTAAAGAAAAAAAAAGAGTTAAGAAGAGCAAGCTGACCCATATCTTATCTCAACTCCATGGACAAGGACATAACTTCTTAATTTAAGGAAGATGGGCGAAGAGAGGAGAAGGAGAAGGACGGAGAAGAGATGACATACCGAGAGAAATGCAGCCGACAGAACTTTAATCAAAAGGATTGCGTAAGAATGCTTATTTAAGATCTAGTTAGACATTTTTTATTGTTTTCATTTTATAGAGGAAATAACTGGTGGCTAAGGCTGGGGGTTATTTTGGAAATACTAAATGACGTAAACTAAGCTTGTCGAAATGTTATCTTTTGTAATAAAATATAAAAAGACAAATTGTCTGTAAGCTGTCTCCTTGTTTAGACCATGCTACAGTAGTAAATTGGATAATTTTGACTTAGATTGTTTTGATCTGGCCACATTACCATATTACCAAATTAGGGTCCTAAAGTAAATAAAGAGGAAGAGCAGACCTTCCAGATTGTTTATTTAAAATCGAGACAGACTTGGGTGAAGGAGTGTGAAGTCGCCTAGAGCAAAATTACCGGACCCGGTTTTGCTGGCATTAGGGACTAATCATTCTGAATCCCTCTCTGTCTCGTGTAAAGGCAGTTCTTAGGAACGCTTTTACCGCAGACTTCACCTGACCATAGCTTTTAAAAAGTTACCTGCCAAGTGTGATAATCTTTATTTAAGTGAGGGAGGATGTGAATTGAATTGAAATAACAGAAAGGGGGCCTTTTTGAAGGGAGGGAGGGAGGGAGGGAGGGAGGTGCATGGACCCCATGATAAATATGGCTGCCTAATTCCCTCACTTTCTCTAGGGCTTCTGGTTTCAAATTGCCAACAGCCCTATCACAAATTAAAGTTGTAACCATTTACAGTACTTATTAAATTTGGGGAGGATTACTTTTCTAGTGGATGACAGTCTTCAGAACTATTCTTCGTAGGCCTCCTTCAGTCTCGAGAGACTATGGTAGGGTGCTCTGAGCTGGAGTGTCCTCTTCAGAGCACGAAGCCTGGGTAAAATCATATGGAGGATAGCCTGTTACCCAAGCAGCAAATCCCCCCTCTCCACATTGCTGAAATAGTCCAAAGGAAAGGCAAGAGCCAATACAACTGGTTCCAGCGATGTCACAGGAGTTGACAGAATGACACAAACTGCCTCCGGGACTCCGGCTCCAGATTTTGCCTAGATGTTAACTCCTGAAGCCTTTTCCATCAGTGGATATAGCCACAAGGCAGTGGCTGAATTAAAAACCTACTGTTTTTAATTTATTTTTGATTTTTTAAAAGTAGATAATGATTTATTACTTCATGATCATTAACAGAAAAGGAGACTTAAAAAGATACTGAAATGATAAAGTTATGTGTTATGTTCTGGCCAATTGCATCCAACTTACAGGGTTTTCAAAGTAAGTGAGGGTGCATCTATATTACAATTTATCCCCTGTTTTGGACCACTGTTAGCACAGTTTAGTGCAGTGTGTTTTACAGCAACCACATGATGCATAACTAAACACAAACCCGTCTGGCCTTTTTCTATGACTGTTTGGCAGGGATGCGCACTAGCACCAAAATGCCCCCCCCGCTGCTTAATATCCATTTCCCCTTATTTAATTTGGGGGTCTCAGAAGATTGCTAGAAAATATTCCTCCTTCTTCTACAAGGTGCAGGTCCTTTAGCTTGTTCGCCAAGATCACCACTTGAGGCTGAAAAATGCTTTTCTCCCTCAGTGGAATCTCCCATCCACCTAGACTGGCCCTCATTATGCCCTCCATCATGCCAAGCTATACTGGGAATATCGGGATCACCTGGCTAATGGGGGCTGTTTCCCCACTATGGTCCTGTGTGGCACTCTTGAAGCTTCATAGGACATTGACCCTTTGATCCAAATGTCCCAGTCTTCTCTGCCCAGAGGAGCAGCCACACCAATGGATGTCTCCAGTGCCAAACTGTAGAATACCCTTTGCCACGCCAGCACTCTTTCACACTTGTGCACCTTCGTGCCGCTATGCAAGCATGTGCTGCACACTGTTCAAAATGTTTCCAGATTACTGATTTCCTGGGACCTCCAGTTTATGACTGCATGTTCCCAACAAGGATTGCTATCTTGTCATCGCTACTAGTTCTGGCAATGAGGCAGGGGCAGATTATTTCAGGGTCACGCGCTTCTGAAATAGTGCCCACATGAGTTCTCGCCGTCTCCTCCTCCCGCACGTCAGATGTCCATGTACTTCGAGGCGAGTTCCCACCAACCACAATGCGGCTTTGCATAGGAGAGATTGGTGGGGAATAGTAAACCCTTCCTTGAATATGCTGGAGTTGCATAGTATGGCTATGGAAAGCCATGTCTCGTGCTCTTCATCGATCTCTTTCCCAACCATTATCCAAGAAAATGGTGGCACTTTTCAGCAGAAGAGAGGATGGTGGGGAAATGGCTGAAAGGAAAGTTGCCTCTTGCTCAATCCGTTTTCTCTCCCTGTCCTTTACTGGTGCAAATTGTTATGTCCCTTCAGCGCTGTGTCACAGGTAAGAAAATGTCAAGGGGAGGGGGGAAAGATCCAGGAAGAAGGAGTACAATTGATGTAGGAGGAGGAGAATTGCAGTGATTTAAGGTGTATGTGGTCTCTTGACCTGAAACTAAAATAAAGTGTATGTTTCCAACTAAACATAAACATGGATCTAAATGCTGCCCATCACCCAATTGAGCCCAATCCAACAGAACAATTCTCTGTCACGTGGCTTCCTGAGATACATAAGGACTGGTTTTACCAGTGCCGCTCCCACCCCCGTGAGTTTCCATGGCTACGTGAGGATTTGAATCCGGGTCCCACTCTGTCCCTGTCCACTTACGCCATACTGAGTAATGACAATAAGCCTTCGCTATTCCTCCAGCATTGCAGTTTGCAGTCCCACCACTTCAAATCTGTGTTCTCTTACAGATGGCCGAACTACTAACTACTCTGTGGACTACAAATACTTTCTTGCATCAGCCTGTGTACGGGATGGGCAAAAGGCAGTCTGCCATTTACTACTGGACTGTAACTCCCAGCATTCTTCACTCCTAGCTATGCTCTCTGGGGCCGATGGGAAAGGGCAGGCCAATAATGTCTGGAACGGAAGGACCACTTCTTATTACTCCTGAGCTACAGGGCAGGGCCGAAGCTCACTGAGACCAACAAAACATAAATTGTGCCAGTGCCAGGACAGATACACTAGCACAATAATCTGCTGGCACAGCTGTTCTGCTGGGGAAGATACACTGTTTGAACAGCTGAAATGGGGCATGGTTGTGGGTGGGACAGAGCAGCACACATAAATTGTACCTCACACTCCTCCAGATCACAGCCATGTCCATGACAGATCATTAGTTATGCCAGCCTTAGCCGTCTACAAGGAAATTCTCTTCCGTGGAACTCAGAGGTGGGGGAACAGTTGCTCCCATGCAAGGGATTAAGCTGCCCATGCCACCACAATAAAAGTTGGCAACCAAACCCGCTTCCACATTTGGAAATACGGTACGACCAAATATCGTAAGATGGCAGCCAATTCACTCCAGTAGGGGTGTATAACAGCATCCCAACATTCATAAAATTCTCTTTTACAGATGTCTATGCCAGTGGACCTTATGGCAACATGTTCCATGTGTTCATTTTGTAGTGTGTGAAAAAAAAATACTCTCCGGCCAATCTATTTCAGTGGTTGACTCGCAATTCAAATAGTGTGAGGGAAGAACAAATCATTGACTTTATCTGCGCACCATCTATAATTTTAAAAGTCTCTATGATGTTCTTGATTAATCCTTCCTTAAACTAAATCCTCCAAACCTTGTAATCCCTCTTTGTAGAGGAGATGCTGCCACCCACTGGCAGTTCCAGTTGCTCTTCAGCTTTTAAAACTCTTATTGGGTTTTCTTACATGGACCAAGCTAAACTATACGGTTTTTCAGGTGTAGCACCACCGCGGCTTTTATATTAAAACTTTACTACAGGGATGGGTAAAGGCCACCTCAACCAGCCTTAGCCAATGGTGAGGGACAGAGAGCTACTCAGGCACAAAGCTGTAGTTTAGGATGTCTGATTCTGAAGGGATTCTAAACAGAATTTCTACAAAAAATTTCAAGTAATGTTGCCTCAATTGTTTGCATTTCAAGCAGTTCTAGTAATTTAAAGTAATTCTTTTTTTTTTCCTTTCCCATTATCAGCCTCTTAAACTCCACATAGTTTTATGGCCTCATCTTGTTATAATCTGGCCCTGGTGAGAGATTGTGGGCATTTGTAACCCAATAATGAAGGATTGTAGGTGTCCACCCTAGCATTTCAGTGTGATAGAAATCAAATGGATAAAATATTTATATTTCTAATGTTTACATCTATGACTCTAGCAACTGCACTTAATAGAACACAAACCAAATAATGTTGAGAGGGCACTCTGTCCTGGATCAAAGGAATGTAAAATATAATTTTCTTCTCTGAGAAAAGAAGCGATCCATTTCTGGACACTGAATCAGTTTCCCTTCACAAAGAAATCACATGGACAGAAATACTTTCCTTTAGGGTTTTTTTAAAGTGTGGAAGCAATCAGCTCAAGACCCCAGATAATGTCAGTGGTCCTCTCTGTAGATTGAGGCATTACCTCAGGGAATGAAAACCACACAGTAGAAGACAGCTAAAGTTCAGTGGGAAACAGGGCAAATTTAGGAGTTTTTTTTTAAGAACAGTATCGTTATTTTCATAAAAAGGACAAGCAAAATAATAAAAAACGCAGACATGATCCATAAGTGAATCAGGCTATGTGGTACAAAATGTAGAGAATTGGGAAATCAAACAGTGGAAACATCTGCCCAGATGTAATATCTCTTATCTTTCCAGATAGACTAACATGAAAGGTGAAGAGCATAAAGGTCCACTGAAGATGAAGAGTTGCTTTCTTCTCTCTGCAGACAAAGGACTATGTGTAGCCCTTTAAGGATCTGGTAGAAATACCCTTGCTCTGGAATTGGTTGACAAAAACAACTGAGAACTTAGCAATATTTACACAAACAGATCACATTTAGGTGGCACATTAAATGGGGGGGGGGACTAAATTGGGTTGTGGCATCTAATGAGTGGA
This sequence comes from Pogona vitticeps, assembly GCF_051106095.1. Lineage (NCBI taxonomy): Eukaryota > Metazoa > Chordata > Lepidosauria > Squamata > Agamidae > Pogona > Pogona vitticeps. The sequence continues at coordinate 184,279,266 of NC_135784.1, forward strand.
GTGAGATACAGTAGAGCCCTTTGAAAAGCCATCTTCTGTCTTCAGTGGTGAACGAATTTCTCTTTTTTGAGCAGTATATGCTGCCCCGCAGCGACTGAGAGCAGTAGGATTAGGCATCCTCCAGTTTCGAGAGACTATGATAACCTGCTCTGTATGGAGGACTTGGAACAGCATCTAGTGTGGCTGAGAAGGCCAATTCAAGAGTGACAATCCCTTCCACACTGAAGACGAATACAATCTGTCCCCTGTCCAGCTCCCTGGTTTTGCTGGTTTCGAGAGTGCCTCTTTGCCTTGGCCTGCTGGACAAGGGTCTCTTCAAAGTGGGAGAGGCCATGCTGCACCGCCTGCCTCCAGGCTGAATGCTCAGATGTCAAGGTTTCCCATCTGTTGAGGTCCATTTCCAAGGCCTTCAGATCCCACTTGCAGATACTGTATCCTTGTATTGCAGCTGTGGTCTCCCTCTGGGGCGCTTTCCCTGCACTAATTCTCCATACAGGAGATCTTTTGGAATCTGATCATCAGTCATTCTCACAACATGCCCAAGCCAACGGCATTAAAAAAAACCTATAGAGTGTGCAAGCAGTAACAAAATTTAGGGTGGTTTATATTGAGTCAATGAAATGCCACAGATCCTGCCCAGCTTTCCAGTTCCTTACAACTAGGTGGAGGAGGAACTGGGCAGCTAGTTACGGTCTTGAGACATTTTGGGGTTCATTAAAGGTACTGTATTGTATAACTGTTTCTAGTCATGTACCTCGCTGCTACATTTCGTTTGTTTGAAATCAAGAGAATAAATATCAAGAGGCAGGGAGATGAGACGGATTGACTCAGTCAAGGAAATCAGTTTTAAAGACTTGATAAAAATCTGCTAATGAAGTAATGAATGAAAACTATCATCATCATCATGTGCCGTCAATTCTTACTTAGGGAGATCCTTTTCAGAGTTTTTTTAGGTAGAGCGTACAGAGGAGTGGTCTTCTGGAGGAACCTCGGGGATTGTGCAGCCGCCCAAGGCCACACAGACTGGCTGCACTCGTAGGCGGCACGATGGGGGTGGGGGATCGAACTCGCAACCTCTGGCTCCTTAGCCACAGACCTTGTCGCCTTAAATTGGAAAAAAACCCAAAATCTTGAAGATACGTTATCAACAAGGTTGGGGGCGCAGGTGCTTTCAGAGACGCTTAATTTCCTTCAAGGGGCCAGGGTTTGGGGTGGCGGCGCCTTCGTGGCTCCGTCCCCGTTGCGTGTGTGTGACACACACACACACACACACACACACACACACACACACACACACACACACACGAGAGGGTCTCCCTTTCCGCAGCTTCTGGGATCTCCCTCGCCTCCTTCCAGGCGGGCAAGGCCTGTGCCAGGAACCCCGCCTCCTGCGCTCTGCCAATAGGGGCGAAGCCTTGCCCTCTCGCCCCCCGAGGCAGGCAGGCAGGCAGGGAAGGAAGGAAGGCGGCTGCCAAGGAGGACTTTGCCCGCGGGTGAGGGTGGCGAAGGGAGAGGGGGCGCCGCGGGAGGGCTTGCCGGGGAAGGCGAGGTCGGCCGGCCTACTTGCTGGCCCGCCTGCTTGCGACGCCGCCTCCTGTTTTGCAAGCGCCGCGAGAAAGGGCGACTCGACAGTCAAGCTCGGCCGGAGGAGGAGGAGGAAGAAGAAGGCGGCGAGAGAACGAAGCGCAAGCCTGCTTGTGCGTCGCCGAGGTGGGGGCTGTTGCGGTAAAGTGGCGGGGAGGGGGGAATGCCCATTGCTGCCTTCTTATGGCTCCTTTTGGAGACCCCCCCTGAGCTTGCTTGGGGGGGGCGAGAATCCAAGAGATTTTGCCATCCCATAACTCTCTCCCTCCCCCCACAAACACCTGGTCCTCTTGGGAACAGAGGCCTCCCCAAGTAGCCGGCCAGGTGATCAGTTTTGCTCCTCTCTCCAAGGGCTTTTTCCAGTGCTGGTCACTAAGGTCGCTGTGTCTTTGCCGCAGTGGGGCCATTGAATGCCCCCGACCCAGCACCCCCCCCCCTTGAACCCATTGGCCGCTCGTGGTGGTGTTAATGACTGGGAAAATTGAGATAATCATCACCTGATCCCTGTTACTTAACCGCAGGATTTGGGAACAAGGTTCGTATCTACAACTTACTGTCACACTGAACCTCTCAGCCCTTATTATTTGTTATGCGCTAGGGCTGATGGGAACTTTAGTCCAACAACATTTGGAAGGCCATATGCTTATCATCTGTAGTTGCTGTTGTCTGATACAAAATAATTAAGTTAACAGTAGTTAAGTTACAAACAGCATTAGGCTGCTTTTGACAGGGCCGGATGACCAGTTCAGAAGGACCTTTGAGTAAAGCAGAGCAGCCTAGATGCTCTCTAAAACCTGATTGTGATTTTTACATTTGTGTTCCCCGGACCTTTTTGCAGGCTCTCATCCTGATGGCGCTCAGAGTACCTACCAGGAGGCTCCTGCAGTGCAGCCGTTGTATGGTGGGCCCACATGACATCCGGGCACAGAGCACACGGGCAGCTGCGCAAAAGGGTTAGTGGGGTAATTTTTACCAAAACTGAGGGGGAGGATGGTGGAGCTGCTACCATATTAAAGGGGAGGTGCTTGAGAGGGCTGATGTAGAGGCTTGGGTGTGGAAGAAAGTGTGCACAGGTCTTTCCCTTCCTGGAAAAATATGAGGTTGGCTCCCAAATTTATTTTAATACTGACATATTTTGCTCAGAAAGTTTGACATGTCAGGCCAGACAGTGTTTTGGGGAAGGGCACTCATTCTAAGGAAGGTGGGCTTTGGAGATGATTTCAGGGTTGGAGGGGATTAGTTGACCTGTTCAGGTAGTCTACTGAATCTGGGGAATGTAGGAAGCCACCTTGCACCAAATCAGACCATTGGTCCATGTAGCTTGGTCTATCTGCATCGATGGTTGGCTGTTCTCCAGGGTCTAAGATGGCTGTCTCTCCCAACACTAGTTGGGAATGCCTGGGCTCTTTACAGAAAGGAGGTGAATGTGCATGGAGGTTGTGTAATTTCCCTACTTTTATTACAGAAAAAGAAGCAGCACCTTCAGAGAAAGAAGCCAAAGGTAGGCAAGTTCCTGTTACTTGCAGAATTTAATAATCTTTAATTTACAGCTTCAAGTTTGGACTTGCAGTCACAGTCCTACTTATAGCAATGTTTTTCTTTTCCGCAGACCTGGTCCTTTTAAATACAGTTTGAAAAGCAATGACTTTGTGCTTGTACCACCTGGTTAATTTTGCTTTTTCAGTTTTGATTTCTCTCCCATCTCCCCATCGTTCTCCCCCACTGGGAGCATGATGCCTTTTAGGAAGGATAAGTACTGAATTCCCCTCAGGAATGGAAGAAGTGGTTCTGAATCTAAAGCAGTGGTTCTGAATCTTTGGTTCACCAGATGTCTGGGACTTCAATTCTCCTCAGAACCCTCAGCCAGCATGGCCATGATTAGAAATCATGGAAGTCAAAATCCATTCTCTGGAAGGCTAAAGATTGAGACCTACTGATTGAACAAATTGTTAAAAAAAATCTGTTTGCTTATTTGTTTATCAGCGGTTGATCACATGAATCCTCTTCCTATAATCTTATGTTGTTTTGGAAGATATAATAATTACATGTAGATACAACAATTGTTACAAATGTCTGTAATCGTACAGAGCAATCGTATACATGCTACTCGTATATAAGCCGCATTGAGTTCAATGAGATTTATTCCTAGGTAGGCATGTATAGTACTGCAGCTTCAATAACCAATCATGTGAAGTTTAGCAAGAAGCTACCAGTTGTATCCAACGTAGAGCTTTATATGCCTCAAAGACAAAAAATTACATAGGTTTACCATGAAAATGCACAATTAACAACACAAATGGACTCTTACGCAAAAATAATGTATACCAATAGCCTTTCACCAGTGGGTAACACATTCTTTTTGTTCAGACTATTCCTTGTTGAAGTACAGCATCCACCTCCTGGAAAAGATGTAGATGGCACATAATCTGGCGATACACAGCACAAAGCATATTTGTGGCTCGTAACTTAGTCTTGCAGTGGTGTTCATCTTTAAATCTGAAGGCTTTATTGGTGGGGAGATGGAGCATTTACAGTTATTTATCTTGATGTAATGGAGAATTTATTTGGTATAATACTCTGTAGTCTTGTGCTGCAACCATGTCCAAGACGTACTTGTTTGGGAAGGGCTTTTCATACTCATTTTACCTGTAATAGTGATGGAAGCTCTGTACCTAATACTTAGTGCTTTCGTATGACTCTGCCTTTGCTTTCTCAAGTCCCAAGAGCCCGTTTTGACTGGCGAGATGCTTTACAACTGGAGAGGCTCCTCACTCAGGAGGAAATAATGATCCGGGATTCATTTCGTACCTATTGCCAGGAAAAACTGATGCCTAGGATCCTCATGGCCAATCGAAATGAAGGTACGCTTTGAAATAAGTTACTGCACACTTTTAGCATGGTATTTTGTGCCATGAGAATTGGTGCAAAGTACAGAGTCCTCACTAGATCTGTGTGATGTCCTGTTTTCTCCTTGGCACATGCTCTATGCGCCGGTGGATTTAATAACTAACAACAATGTTATTTATTTAATGCCTTGATTCTGCAGGGCAGTAAATTGAGGTTTTCTGCTGTGTATCTTGAATCAGTATTTGTGCGCGCGCGTGTGTGTGTGCATGCCATGTAAATCAAGTAGATTTCAAAATTGCAGAACCCAAATTGTTTTTTTACTAGGCTACATTTAGTTTTAGTCACAGTTAGAGTAGACCCAGGTGAAATCAATGGGACTTCTGTTAATGTTGAATGACAACCCACATTCATTTAAATAAGTCGGTTCTAGCTGGGACTGAAATTAGATTTAACCTTGCAACCCGGGTTCACTGACCTGAATCAGGTGCAAAACAGGTGCAGGATGGAAGAGACATACACTAAGAATTAAGGAGCAACTTGCCTTTTTGCTTTCAGCACCATAAATTAGTTTACACAGCACAATCTAGTTCTGACTCTCTTTATTTTAATAACCTAATTTAGGGGCTTATTGTGGCCATTATTATTACTCCAACAGGAGTCAGCACTCTCTTTGCTAATCTATTACAAAAGCTCAAGAGGTCTACTGGTAGGTCACAATCCCTGTTTATCTTCTGTCTGTCCCACCCACTAACCATGACGTACCAGAACTCTGCAGAACAGAAGGGCAGAATGTTCACAGCAGGTTTTGCCTGTGGTTTTGTTACCTACCTGCGTCCTTTACATTTATTAATTTCTTTTTTCCTTTGCAGTCTTTCACCGGGAAATAGTGTCAGAAATGGGGGCATTGGGAGTCTTGGGCCCTACCATCAAAGGTAATGATGCAATATTCTTCATCTTCAAGTTGGCTTACCAGCTTATTAATTAGAAATGAATGGGAAAGCATAAAATCAGTGCCCTTGTAAAGATTTATCACTGGATCTATTTAAACTGATTCAGATTCCACCTTCCTGTTGTATTCATGCTACATAGACAGGTTGTAAAATGACCAAGAAGATGCCAGGATATGTTCTAGAGTTTTTTGGTTTAGAGTACAGTGGTGCCTCGCTTAACGAGTGCACCGTACAACGACGAATCCGCATAGCGATCCCCTTTTCGGGATCACTAATGCGGAGGCATAGCGTCGGTCCCTATGGCAAAAACTCGCATAACGATGATCAGTAAGCGTTTCGCTTACCGATCCTTGCTTTGCGATGCCCGCAGATCAGCTGTTTGGCAGTTCTAAAATGGCCGCCGGATGCCCGAAATGGCCGCACGCAGCGTTTTCACGCCCTCCCCTCGCTTACCGAGGGCGCGAAAATGGCTGCCGCTATGGAGGAAACTTCGCTGAACGGTAAGTTTAGGGCCCATTGGAATGCATTAAACATCGTTTAATGCGTTCCAGTGGGTTTTTATGTTCCGTTTAGTGATGTTTTCACATAGCGAGGGTTAATCCGGAATGGATTAACCTCGCTATGTGAGGCACCACTGTACAAAGCGCTTCTTTTCTAAATGTCATTCAGATTGATGGTGGCATAATAAATTAGCAACTCACTTTGGGAAGTTCCATAACACACCTAATATGTTGCTCAGTTGTTTCGTTGTATAGATTGTTCGTATCTCTTCATGTCAATAATAGATTTTTTAAAATGTATACTTTAAAGACAGAATCCTCTTTAATTTTTCTTGTGTGCACGGTAGTCAGCTGCATACACAGCTGTTCTTCCTTCGTGTTCATGCAGAGGTGTGTTCAGTCATCTGCAGTCACATGTGTGTTGTGTGAGTCCATGGGCCTGCTGCTTATGGTGCAGGATTAAATACCACATCTTCCTGAGAGAGAGTATCTTAAGTTATATTTGACCTTTTATAATGCTATAAAATATAAGTGCAGAACATTTGAAGAACTGTCCTTATGATGTGATCCAGTTGTGCCCCTGTTGATATGATGGAGGTGGAGATTTATCATCTTGAATACATTTTATTTGACGTTGATGTTTTGTTACGAACTGGGAGCTGCCCCCTTGGAGTGGGCTCCTTTGCTGAGTGTCAGCATCTGTTTCTCTTAGGTTATGGCTGTGCAGGAACTACCTACGTGGCCTACGGACTCCTAGCAAGGGAGATTGAGAAGGTGGACAGCAGCTATCGTTCAGTCATGAGTGTTCAGTCATCTTTGGTAATGCACCCGATATATGCATATGGGACAGAGGAGCAGAAGCAGAAATACCTGCCACGCCTGGGTGAGTGAACAGGTTTGAGAAGTATAATGTGAAGATGAGGGTTTGTCCACATCACTAGGGTGGCTTGAGGTTGGGTGGGTTTTTTTTTGCCACCATTATTATTCAGGTAAATTAAATTGCTACATCACTAAATTGCTACATTACTTACTGCATCAGTAAATCACTACATTATTAATATTGTTCAGTCTTCTTTAAAAATAGAATTTTTTAAATAGAGTGAAGCTTAGTTATTTTTTATTTTACCTTAGTTATTTTTTATTCTACCTTGTTCTGCACCATGGAATTCAGGATGTCTCTAGTGGGGTTCCAAGGCAGTCTTCTGTTTAAGACCAGCCCAGAACTGCTGAGCTTCAGCAGGTGACTACCTCATGTGCCCTCAACTCATATTCAGTCATAATAAAAAGCTAGCAATATAGTGAAGAGAATAATGAAAACAGCTGAACGTTCTGAGTTTATTTCCCATATCAATACAAGTTAAAAAAAAACCACAGTACCCTACAAATCCATCAATTGTCCTTCTATCTCTCTGATTCTAATGTAAGAGCTTAATCATCACAGCTATTTTCCAGTCGTCATGCTCCTTCCAACCTGGGAAGGAGCATGATGATTAACCTCTTTCAAGATCATTCCTCCTGTCAGGACTGGGCTGAGGAAGAGATTAACTCATTCCTGGATGGCTCCTTCTCCACAATCCAGAATGGACCTTCACAGAGATAAGCCAATGTCCCATTTTCATTACTTTTCTACTGGAGCATCTGTGCACTGAGCAGAGAAGGGTTTCCCCCCTTTCCTTCAACAACCTCTGTCTTCAAGATACTTTAATATAAGCCATTAGGGGCTGCAGTCTGCCAATACCCCTGGCTTCTGCCACTTACGTTAAACTTAAAGATCCTGGAAATGAACTCTTTCTTGTCTGCCCTTTTTGAATTTTTTTAAAACATTTTTTTTTATTTACAAACATCCATGCTTCTGTGTACCCTAGGAGTTTGTCAATCTGTCCACTTAGTTTACTTTTCTGCTTTCTGACCATTTGGTTCCTTCAGATATCTTCAACTAATGCAATAATTGTTTCTTACTCTCAAAAGGGGACTTGCTTGAGACCCTCTAAAGCAGTGGTTCCCAACCTTGTGCCTCCAGATGTTCTTGGACTACAGCTCCCAGAAGCCTTCACCACCACCTCTGCTGGCCAGGATTTCTGGGAGTTGAAGTCCAAGAGCAGCTGGAGGCCCAAGGTTGGGGACCACTACTCTAAAGGACCCCTGAGAGTCAAGAAGAGTTTCCTTACAATGACAGACCACTCAGTCCACAAGAGATCCTCTGGAAACTGTTCTAGTGAAGTGACGAGGCTTGACTGCAGGGAAGGAGAAGGGGGCGCTTTGGCAGCAGCAGCTGGAGGAGCAGCTCATTGTCTTTCTTTCTTTCTTTCTTTCTTTTTGCTCACAGCCAAAGGAGAGATAATTGGCTGTTTTGGGCTAACAGAGCCTAACCATGGCAGTGATCCTGGTAGCATGGAAACTCGGGCCCACTACAGTCCCTCCAAAAAGACGTACACACTCAATGGCACCAAAACCTGGTAAGATCTGCTGTTGTATTTCTGTCCAAGAACATGGACAGGGCAGGTAGGAAATGGCAGACAAGGGCCAGAAGCCAGTCCTTTTGGCAAGGGCTTAGACAGATCTGCCTTTGATTAGCTGGCTTATGGCACAGGGTTTCTTTGGGAGGGCTCAGTATCCGCTCAGCCTCTGTTACCCACCCTGGAATTTTTACTGTTTTACTTTCCACATCCAGTGGACCTGGTTTGCAGTTTAGGAGATCAGAATTGGTTGACATTCCCTCAGCTGTGTCCTGGGTGGTATGCCACATGTCTGGCTTTTTTCAGGATCACCAATTCTCCAGTGGCTGATATATGTGTAGTGTGGGCTGTATGTGAAGATGGTAAAGTGCGTGGTTTCCTTTTGGAACGTGGAATGAAAGGTCTCTCCACGCCGAAGATTGAGGGGAAATTTTCATTGCGAGCTTCTATCACTGGGATGATCGTAATGGAGGACGTGGAGGTGCCTGAAGAGAACCTTCTGCCCAAAGTGTCTGGATTGGCTGTAAGTTCCTTTCTACTCATACATAACGAGATGGAGGGCCCTAATTTGCCACCAGGGAACATTGTGACGGCTGGGTAGTGTTATTTCAGTCCGGGCTCTCCTTATTTCTAGACTCTTTAACCACAGGTGGACATTCTGTGTTCTCCTTACCTTGGGATCATTTAACTAGAGCTAAGCACTCAATCCTGTAGAAGTGTGAAAGTTGCATTGTAGCAATAAACGTTAAAATATATACAACTTCAGAAATTATAAAATATTTACTGTACCTTTGTTTTAAGTATCCACATGTGGACATTCTCGCATGTGACAGTCCTCAGCCACCCTGTCTCGGGACCTAATCAGTAGGAATCCCAAACAGAAATATTTCCAACTGTCGAAAAACTTCTTATTGCTGCCACCACCTCTCTTTTTTTTTAGTTATTCAGTAAAATAACCAAATGGACAAGGTCTGGATATCAGGACCGCACCATCTCCTTTATAGACCAGGCTTACTGGTTTTATAAATTTTGGACAGAGTTTTGAATTTCTTCCCAAGTTTCTTTGTGTCTATCACAGCTGTCGATAAAAGGTGCCAAGAGTTTTCCACCTTTCATCTCGAAAAGTTTAAGTCAGTAGCTGATTTTAGTAGATTAAATAAGTGAAGAAGGCTATCTGAATCAGACTTTGAAATGGGGATGGTTTCCAGCCTTCTTACTTTCTTCTGCCTTGTGGGCAAACCAGTTTGGTTTGAGGCTGTTTGGTTGGTAGGCGTTGCCCTGCCACACACAAAATCAAGTAAAAACACCCCAACACATCCCATTCCTATGTCGTGTGTGCCTCCAGCACTGCCCTTTGCTGAATCTGACACGGGTTCTTATAAGGTGGCAAAATCGAGAGAATCCTTGTAATTTATTATCTGACGTTTTAATACCATCCTCTTCTGACAGGGTCCATTTGGCTGCCTAAACAATGCTCGCTATGGCATCTCATGGGGAGCCCTGGGAGCTGCTGAATTCTGTATGGAGACAGCCAGGCAGTACACTCTGGATAGGTAATGAACGCACAACACAAAACAGCACATACATAGCAACAGAAATATTTATTGGATTGCTTTTTAAAAAATCCTTAGTATTTCATTTTGACTACAATCCAGGAATGGTGGACAGTGTAATTATCCCCTTGCTCCCTGTGGGCAGTGCTTCATTTAAAGCAGAGATGGGCAAGCCCTCCCAATGTTGCTGCAGTGCTGCAACTCCTGTTGCCTTAATCAGCATAACCAATGGGATCCTGGATTGAAGTCCAACAATAATCTGAGGGCCACAGTTGGCCACACGTTGCTTAAACCAGATGTGGGCAAAATGAGGCCTGAGATTGCATATGGTCCCCAAGGGCAGTTTTGCAAACCTGCAGGGGCCCTCTGTGTTTAGAGCCCGCCCCCCCACACACACACACCAGTTTTCACTGTTGACAGGTTGGAATGGATCCCCAAGGTCCTCTCAGACTCCAAAATCAAAGCCAATTGGATTGTTTCCAGGCCTGGTGTGGCCTGTGCGGGGTGTTGGCAATAAAAATATTGCCCTCAAGCCCTCCATTAGTTCCTCATCTTTGATTAAAAGCAATGTGTGTCCCTGACAAAGGTGTGATGTGCAGTGGGGACTTGCATCTGATAGGCTTGAACTGTATGCAAGGCCAGTTTAGTTCGGGAGGCATTGAGAGTGATGTCAGTGAGACAGTAAAGGATTAAATATGGTCCTGTGCATTCTGCTATTTTATGCCCCTGGAACCAGAGGCTTTACGTGGGTCACTTAACATTTATGTGCAGGATTCTGCCTAACATTGGCAGAATTTTTGTGGTGATCTTGCAAAGAGAATACAAAGACTTGCCAACCATCAAAAGCATTGCATGTGCTGGGACTGCCTTCATCAGTCTCTTATGCTTGTTCCTGTCCTTGCTGATACAATCTTTATCTGATGGGATTGCCTGCCTTTGTCTTGAGTTTTGTGCAGCTGGCTTGTGCTTCAGGGACTTATCCTCCATTTCAGACTGCATTCTTCTACCTCACTTAAACTATACTGTTGGATCCCATTAGCCCTTGAGATAGCAAGGCAGTGAGGCTCATCTCTAAATATCAAATTTCCATACATTTCATATGTATTTCCCTTTAGGCCAGGACTGGAGAATTTGTGGCCTTCCAGATGTTTCTGTTAAATTCCGGTCATGTGAGCACTAATTAGCCTGGCTGGTGGAGAAAAGGGAAGCAGTACAGTAGTTCCTCAGTTCCTGGAGAGTCAAAGGTTCCCACCTTCTGTCCTGAATATTCAGTAGCTAGCAGTTTTCCTAATTGTAACTGGAGGCTTACTCAGAACCTTTAGCAGCTGTATCTAAGACTGAGGTTTTGGTGTACAGGAAGGCAGGAGAGTTGCCATCCTTTCTTCCTTGTTGCAGTTTTAGTAGAAGAAACTATGTTAGTCTGTGCAAGCATATCAGGCAAAACCCAAAGGGGAAAAAATTAAAAATAAACAACTGGATAGACAGAAACCCCATGGTACCTTAAAAACTAACTGTTATATTTCAATGTGAGCTTTTGTGGACTTTGAGGTGCTATGGGGTTTTTGTCTTTTTTTAAAAAATTCCTTTGGGTTTTGCCTGTTCCTTCAGTATCATCTATGTGCAGTTGTGTGTGTGTGTGTGTGTGTGTGTACCTACGTGCAACCAAATGACATGATGTAGTTAAATGAGTTGAACGTCCCTGTTAGTACACGGGCCTGCTTTATCTCACCAACCAATAGTATCTCCTAGGACCCAGTTCAAAGTCCCCTTGGCAAGAAACCAGCTAATCCAGAAGAAGCTGGCTGACATGCTCACCGAGATCACTATTGGCTTACAAGCTTGTCTACAGCTGGGCCGCCTCAAAGATGAAGATAAGTAAGTGTGTCTTTCCAGACTGAGCTTCTTACTCCTATGAGAGTTGGTGGCGGGCTTGAATTCCACTCGTAGCAAATGACCTTTCTCCTTCCAAGTCCATTATAACATCTGCCTTGGTGTTCCCAGGGCCACCCCTGAGATGATCTCCATGCTAAAACGGAATTCCTGTGGGAAAGCCCTAGAGATTGCCCGGCAAGCCCGTGACATGCTGGGGGGCAATGGAATTGCCGATGAGTACCATGTTATCAGGCATGTCATGAACCTGGAGGCTGTCAACACGTATGAAGGTAAAATAATTTTCTTGCTCCTCTAGGAAGCTCACTTTTGGAGAAAAACTGCATTTTTGTGTCAGTAACTTGGGATTATGACATGGTCATCAAGGACCTGGAAAAAAAATTGCATAAGGGGAGCAGTTGCATAAGGGGAGCAGTTGCACTCATACTTCATTCAGTGCATAAGAGATTTCCCAAGCCATACATTGCCATGCTAATCTGCCTACCTGTGTTGTGGATTCACAGCAACAATGGGGCCCGAGTGTAGATCTGAGCACTGCAGGATACCAAGCATTTCCCATTTGCTTTTTTTTTCTAATGAAAAGGGTTTGATCAAGGGTGTAGATGGGACAATGTTGCCATATTTCTGGTACCGCATCAGCTGTTTTAGGCTAAAAGGGAGTTTTTTTAAATACAGTAGTGCCTTGCTTAACGACGATAATCCGTTCCAGGAAAATCGCCGTTAAGCGAAAACATCTTAAAACAAAATTAAAAACCCCATTGAAATGCATTGAAACCCGTTCAGTGTGTTCCAGTGGGGTAAAAACTCACCGTCCAGCAAAGATCCTCCATACGGTGGCCATTTTCGCTGCCTGTATAGTGAGGAATCTCTCCCTAAACACAGCGGGGAGCCATTTTAATTACCTGGTGGCCATTTTGAAATCGCCGATCAGCTGTTCTAAAAACATCATTTTGCGAAGAATTGGTTCCTGAAGCAGGGAACCGATCATCGCAAAGTGAAATTCCCCCATTTAGACCATCGTTTTGCAATCGCAATTGCGATCGCAAAAAGATAGTCGTAAAGCGGATTCATCGTAATGCAGGGCAATCGTTAAGTGAGGCACCACTGCACACTAGAATATTCAGTTAGAATAGCATAGGAGCAACAAAATTGATGAAGTTGCTCCCTGTGGCCACTAGAGAGTGTGAGGAGGCTTCTTCAAATTTTGTAAAAGAAAAAATATTTTGGAGGGCAGTACAGGCACTCCTCACTTAATAATCTAACCATTTAAAGATGGCTCAGATTTATGACTTCCTGGCAAGAAACCAGCTAATCCAGAAGAAGCTGGCTGACATCCTCACAGACCTCACTATTGCCTTACAAGCTTGTCTACAGCTGAGCCACGTGCATTTTCACCATGCCCCTTCTTGACAGCGTGTGACGTATTACTCCCGTATTGTTTATTGACCAATTCGCTTAATGACCTAGTTGTAAGAATGGAACGTGGTCATTATGTGAGGAGCGCCTGTAGTCCTAGGAGCAGGTATGGCCATTTATGACCCGGGGTTGGAAATGTTGGCTCCCAGAAGTCTAAAGGATCCTAGGCTATGTACCCTTTCTAACATTACCCCAGTAGCTGTCATGTTACTGGGGAGAGGTTCTTTTCTACACCCACCTCAGATACCCAAAACCACATGGGAAGAGTCTATGGCAGAGTTGTTTCTTATGCTACAGAAACTTTGAGAAGTTTCTGTAGAGGTAGTTGTGTTAAGTCTGTTTCAGTGAATGCAGAAACGAAACAAAAAAGGTACTGTGGTTGCATTCCTATTCCCATACCATGTACACCATGTGTAACCTTGTGATGCATATATTGCTTTCTATCTGCCTGAGGAAGAGGATTGTAAATAGACACTCATGCTGAAATAAAGTTGATGGCCACAATGCTTTTGGTTTTGGTTCTTTCTATTTGAGAAGAACATTGCTAACATGGGAAGAAGCCATATTGTAGATTCTAACTTCCTGTTCTGATGTTAACCTAGCAGCATGAGAATGAATTGGAAGTGTTTGTGTATACCACAGTGTACTGTAAACTGGAGTGTACACACAGACAAAAGAAGATTGCTGCACCACATTGTTTTTCCTGCCTGATCAATTGTGTAGGAATATCCGGTGGCCCTCGACATATACTTTCTTAGTGCTCTTTCTGTTAGGGTACAGCCATCCAGTTCTCAAATGGCATAAGTGGCAAAATGCTGTTGAGACAACCAGAAATTCTCAGACTACAATCTAGAGCCATTACCACTAATGGGATACTTTCAACTGACTTAATAGTACTGTTTATCAGTCCTCATAGATATAAATAAATGGTGCCTGGGTCATTATTTTTGTCATAACCAATTTCTGAATCCAGCAGAAGTAAGACAACATTGATCAATTGCTTTGTATGTATCCTTTAGTTGATTCACATATGTACATTTTAAATATTTTAAATACATCATTCTGATAAGCAATTTCTTTCTCCCTGTGTTTTGCCATCAGGAACCCACGACATTCACGCCCTCATCTTAGGCAGAGCTATTACCGGACTTCAAGCTTTCACTGTCGGCAACTGAATACATTTTTGCAAGATTCATCTTCATGCTAATGGCTCCATCATGGGAACATCCATGGAAATGGTCTAAGATGTTGCAGTGGTTTTAAAAGCTGAGCAGGACTGCCAGGGCTGTTGCTGATCAGAATCTGATCAAATTTATTTCTAAAGATCAGCTCAAATATTTGTAGCTAATCTGAAACAATACCAAAGTCAGGTATTTACAGATTCTCAGTTCTTAAAAGAGACAGCAGAAAGAGAAAGCGTTATAATGTTGCCCTGTGGCAAAGGGAGACACCATTATGGCTGTTGGTGTTCGTTGTGTGTGCGGTAAGTAGGCAGCAGACAAGGGCGCAGGAGCAGGGGATGGCAAATGGTGGAGGAAAATTCAAAGTTCAGGAGTTGCCAAATCATACACAAGACAAGCTGTTTTAGGGTAGAAGTACTGGGAGTTGATCTCTCCCAGTCAAATTTTAGGAAACCTTTTTGCAGCTGCAAGATCCAACTACTTGGGCAACAATTTTGGCTGCTGTTGGGCCCACAACATTTTTATGTGAATAATTTGTCCTTCAGGAAGTTTTGAAAAAGAAAGGGCTTGTATTGGAGAACTGCAGTATTGCCAAGCATTAAAAGCCGGAAATCAAAACATACTGCCCTGTGACCTTGAAGAAGCTGCTGTCTTTTAGTGCCTTGTCTAAATTGTACAAATCTTATTGAATATTTGGGGATGTATTTTGATGAAGTGGTAAATTTGTCACGGATAAACTCGTTTGTGGTCATGTTTCTTTCCACATCTTAAAGAAAAAATTAAATACGATGGATTTTCCACAGTAAACAGATTTATGCGATGGTCTGGCCAGCTGAAGACCAAACATTCTAGTTTTACTAGGTGAAAGTACAACTGAATTGTATTATTTCAGGGTTACTGTAATGCACAAGAGAGTACTATAATCGACAAAGCAAAGGGTTTTGCTTTAAAAAAAATCTCCAGCTTTAAATTTTCTCAAGCACATTCAGGAACTCAGCTTTTTTTCAGTAAATTTGAACCTTCATCTTGAGCTCCTGTGGCTTCCCCTGTGATTTATCTTTTAGGATAACATGCTGAAATGCGTGTGACTCTTATATCTGTGTTTATCCTACATGTGGCTTTAAAACATTAACCTGAGTGGGACTTGTTTTTCTGTAAGCAACTTCTTTACATCTTAAAGGTAAAGGTTCCCCTTGACAATTTGTCCAGTCGTGTCCGACTCCAGGCGGCGGTGCTCATCTCTGTTTCCAATCCTTAGAGCTAGCGTTTGTCCGCAGACAATCCTCCGTGGTCATGTGGCCAGCGTGACTAGACACGGAACACCGTTACCTTCCCACTGAGGTGGTGCCTATTTATCTAATCGCATTTTTGCATTTTGCATGCTTTCGAACCGCTAGGTTGGCGGGAGCTGGGACAAGCGATGGGCCCTCACTCCATCGTGTGGATTCAATCTTACGACTGCAGGTCTTCCGACCTTGCAGCACAGAGGCTTCAGCGGTTTCTGTGCTGCAAGGTCAGAAGACCAAGCAGTCGTAAGATCGAATCCACGTGATGGGAGTGAGCCTCCGTCGCTTGTCCCAACTCCCGCCAACCTAGCGGTTCGAAAGCATTTACATCTAAGGTACCATTAAAATAACCAAATTATATGGCCAGCCTCAGGCACAAGGATGTAGATAAGTCACTTTGCCAGTATTTCAGAAACCACTGTCATGATACATATGAAAGAACACTTTAATCAAAACAGTATAGTCCAGTTTTTGGCTCTTATATTTTTTCCCACCTGTAGCTTGAGAATTCTAGAAGTGGTGAGAGGGGAGGTGATAGTAGCCCCGCCAAAATGCATACATGTGGTTTAAGGTAATTCCACAATTGAGGCAGCTTCTACATCAGATAAAAATAAAACAATGATTCCCCACCACATTTGATATAGAGCTACTTAATCCTGCAGTATCCAGCATAAGAAAATGTAAAGTAATGCACATTGGGGCAAAAAATCCAAACTTTAGTTATCAGCTGTCCATGACAGATTAGGAAGGAATTTTTGGTGTGCTGGTGGACAGTTCGATAAAAGTGTCAGCCCAGTGTGCGGTGGCAGTGAAGGCCAATTCTATGCTAGGTATCATTAAAAAGAGGGTTGAAAATAAAACAGCCAACATTATAATGCCATTGTACGCAACACTGCTAAAGCTACATCTGGAGTATTGCATACAGTTCTGGTTGCCACACCTAAAAAAAAAACCATAGTGGAACTGGAAAAGGTGCAGAAAAGCACGACTGAAATGATAACTGGGCTGGGGCACCTCCCTTATTAGGAAAGCCTACAGCATCTGGGGCTCTTTAGCGAAAAGGCACCTGAGGGGGACATGATTGAGACATAAAATTATGCAGGGGATGGATAAAGTGAATAGACAGCTCTTTTCCCTCTCACGCAATTCCAAAACCAGGGGACATCCACTCAAATTGGGTGTTGAGAGAGTGAGAACTGACAAAAGAAAATATTTCTTTACCCAGTGTGTTTTTTGTCTGTGGATCTCCTTGCCATGGGATGTGGTGACAGGATCTGGCCTAGATGCCTTTAAAAGGGGATTGGATGGATTTCCGGAGGAAACATCCATTGCAGGTTACAAGCCATGATGGGGATGTATAATCTCCAGGTTTAAAAGGAATGTACCTCAGAATGCCAGATGCATGGGAGTGGTCTCAGGAGATGGGTATCTAGTCATCTTGTGTGGTCCCAGAGGCAGGGAGCTGGACTAGATGGGCCCTTGGCCCGATCCAGCAGGGCTCTTCTTATGTTCTTATGTTTTATAAACTGCTAATGCAATCATCATCAGCTGTTACTGCTTTATTAATTTGATTGTGTGTTTTTATTCAAGTTATTTTACTGTGAGCCATGCTTGATATTTCTATTTGAAAAGCAGCATATTTTGAAGAAAATAATGTTGTGAAGCAGGTTTCATGAGAGTCACAAAGGGTTAGTGATATTAACAATACATGGGCACAGCATGGTTTACTACACAATTCGCTACTTAGATCACCTTTGTTGAGTGACACTTTATACATAAACATGCTTTCTGTTTTACTAGCAAATATGCCTGTTGAGTCTCATACTCAGCCCAATGACTCCTACCTTATCCCCGTTTTTTTTCACACTGGCCTATTTCTCATTGTGTCCACTGTGTTATTAATTCAGCTTGTACCAGAGTTGGAAACCCGTTTTTACCCTTTATCCCCACCCCAGATTCATTTCACTGAATGAACATATGCTGTATGCAAATAAGAGTTTCAGGAAGTTTGGAGATCTTTTGGGGTATTAACTAGAATCTCTCAAAGGTAACCTGATCTTTTATTTGAGTACGGAAATTGGTACATGGTAGATAACAGCATTTTGGTTTGTACGACAAGTACAACTAGCAAGACCTCCCAGCCCACATAACCTATTCAAATACAATCTTGGATCATTTTGAGGTAAGAGGATCACAGTTCCAAGAATCCATGGAAGTTACTGTATTTGTTTAGATGTCAACTTCCAGCCTTTCTGGAGAAAACTGAACGACTCCAGTTGTTTCAGCTGGGAAATCAGAATCTATGCAAAGGATTCATGTTCCTGTGTTCATTTTCGGTAGGTAAGAGCCAGAATCTCAAATCCCACCAGGGCCATTTGAACTGTGAACTACCCATTTATTTAGGTTGGGGCATCAAGTAGCATTCACACAGAATTTTGTTTTCTCGCTCTTAACGATTTGCACATTTGCCTGTTGTGGTAGAGGGCAACAACTCGGAATCCCCCTACTACCATGGCCAGCTGAGATGCAGCACAAGTTTTGGGACTTCATAATCTGTGAAACATTTCTGGATGTTACATCTGACTAAGTCACTCACAGGAACACAATTCCCATACTGTAATCCACTGGTTCTTAACTTTTGTTATTCAGATGTTTTTGGACTGCAACTCCCAGAAGCCTTTACCATCAGCTCTGCTGGCTGAGGTTTCTGGGAGTTGCAGTTCAAAACACCTGAGTAACAAAGGTTAAGAACCACTGCTGGAATCCCTTTGCCCACACAGCTAGTTATTTAAATTGGGGCCTTGGTAATCCCATTACAGAGATCTTACTGGACAAAAAACCCATGAACTTTTTGCTGAATTTATAAGATTAATAGCAGCTGCTGTTACACACAGTTGTGCAAAATTTCTATACTCCATCCAATTTAGTGTAATTCAAGTATGATCATCTTATTTACAGGCCAATGCAAAATGCATAATTTAAATAAGCTATTAATTGCTACATATGTGGACTCAGTCCTTTTGGACAGGCCCATGTTTACTGTTCAAATCACTGAGGAAGTTCTCCATCAGCAGTGGTTCTGTATAATAGTAACGCAATCTTCAACACCAGAAATAAATAATAATTAAATAAATATGAAAGTGCAATTAGGAAATCAATTTTTAGTGCAATAGTTGGAATCCATTCTTCAACTAAAATGAAGATCCTAAAATTCTGCTTAATATTCCTGTTTAATATCCTATGGATGTTCTCTGTATACATTAATATTTAACCAGAAATTATGTTGCTAAAAGCTAATGCCAATGATGTCTTCAGCCATGACAGTTTTTTAAATAAAAATTTCCAACTTCTCCCCTAAAGGTCCCAAGGTCCCTCTGGAATCCCTTTCATCATCAGCAAGCCTGGCAGGGCAGGAATTGGGCAGAACACAAACAACTACAACCTGATGAGAAACTACACAGTACCCTAATCATACCACCTTTGAACAGTCATCCTTCCACAGTCACACACTCAATCATAATGGGGTTTAAAACAACACTTCACCAAAGCTTAGCAAACTAAACTAAGCAAGAGAAAAGAATACTGAAGAACACAAAATGCTGTCTAACTAGGGACACAATTCTCTTGAAAGAGCAACAGGAAGGGAACAGGTACTACACAGAAACCTCAGTCAGTGCCTACCCTAGCACTCTGGCTGAGGGAGTGTCTTAGGCTTTATTGAGAATAAAGTTGTCTTCTGTTGTGCCTGCAGCTTAGTCTACTGTATTACGTTTAAGTTCTCCTTTCCTCAGTTCAAATCACTGATTTCTTCTGAATCTTACAAATAGTATACAGAGGATCCACTATGGTTTTGCTCCACCCTAAAGGTAAACAGTGCTTTCTTGCTCCCAAATTACACAAATGCTCCTGATTTGGTCCATCTTTTCTCATTTGTCCAAAGACAGTTCACATGCCTAGTTGATATAATTATGTACAGAATTTAATACTGTTTTAATATTTGGTATATAACAGCTTTATATATGACAGCTTGCATCTGAAAATTTACAATTTGTGATATTTCATATTTGGTACCTATCAAGATCAATGAAGTCAACAATGTTTTTTTTTTAATTTTGAAGTAACACTTCACATTTTCAAAGTAAAAAATCTGAAACAATACTCAGCATTAGAAATATTTACCAAATTTCAATCAGTCCTCAATATTAATTTCCACTCTGAATAAGTACAAGCATGGTGGATTAATTGTTACTGAGTATCTTGTATATCTTATAAAACCTAAACATTGTGTCTTCTGTTCTTAGCATATAGATTCAGGTTTCGGTTTTTTGTATTTGTATTTGCTTTTTCTTTTCCTCTTCCTTTTCCTCTGCATGTAATCATAGTTCGGACTGACCACACAGATCTTTATATAACTTCTCCACAGTGTGACAGACTTGCTTGAGCTCAGTTTCAATCTGTCTGATCCTCTCCATGATATCAGAAAGCTCTTGGAGCTTATCCTGAATGATCTTGCTATTATGGTCATAAACATGAAAAACCTTTTCTTCCAACTTGTCTGCCAAGCTTGAAACCTGTTGGGGAGAAACAGAAATAAGCTGTGTACTAGAAACTTATGAGGACTCCATATGGCCCTTCCAAGAAATTCCTGGCTTGTTTTGCTGATAATTTTCTCCTACAAAAAGTGGAAGAAAAAAATTAGAGGTGTAGCTATTCTTGACTTGATTCTTAGCAAGAGATGACTTGATTAAAGAAGTGGCAGTAAGAACTCTGTGTGAAAGTGACCATGTTTTACTTGAGATATTGAATTCAAAGGAAACAAAAGCAGAGTGGAACTGCACAAGTATGCTGGATTTTAGGAAAACCAGTTTTAATAAACTCAGAACAATAAGTTCCCATGGCAGGAGAATTTTTTAATTTTTATTTTCCTTATAAAGGGTAAGGGGAAGCTGGGACAGGGGTACCCTCGGAGGGGGTGGATTTGAACAGATACATTACAAATCAATATTTTTCATAGCAATTCTATACATTCTCTTCTAGTAATAGTTCCACATATAAAGAAATATAAACAGTAAGCGAGAGGGAAAAATCAAATTCAGACAGATATGTTATTCTAATTATTGATTATGTAGCTGACAGTCTTTATCCATCATTTATTCTGTCTCTTCTGAAGCCATACAGATAACTATGTATCAGTCCACTATTCTATTTACCTGGTAAAGGTAAAGGTAAAGGTTCCCCTTGACATTTAGTCCAGTTATGTCCAACTCTAGGGCACGGTGCTCATCCCCGTTTCCAAGTCACAGAGCCAGCCTTTGTCCAAAGACAGTTTTCCATGGTCACATGGCCTTGTAACCAAATTTTCCCATTGTCTTTTTTTGGCATCTAGCCAATCTGGTAGCACATCCATTTCTGCGGTTTCAAGGATTTTATCTATCACTTCATCTATCTGCGATGTTCTAGGTTCTTTCCAGTATTTCACAAAAACTATTCTTGCTGTTGTTATAATATGAATAGTTAAATGTGATTTTTCAGAGTCTAGTATATCTGGGAAGATATTTAATAGGAATATTTCTGGTACCATTGGTGTTGAAGTTTCTAATATCTCTTGTAGCATCAGATTCACCTTACTCCAGTATCTTTGGGCATCTTTGCACATCCACCACATGTGATAAAATGTTCCTTCTTTCTGTTTACATTTCCAACATATATTTGAAATCTGGGTGCTTATTTTAGCCAGTGTTGCGGGGGGTCACGTACCATCTGTAGAACATTTTGTATATATTCTCTTTAAATACAACAGATTTAGTTAATTTTATATAGTATTTGTTTTCCAAATTCGTTCCCATTGATCCAGTTCAATATTATGTCCTACATTCTGTGCCCACTTAATCATACATGCCTTTTTTACCACTTCATCTTGTGTTTCAAAATCTAACATAAAATTATATAATAACTTAATACATTTTCCCTCTGATTCCAGAAGAATTCTGTCAAAAGGGGTATTTTCTAAGTAAAAGCCCTATTGATTATCTTTAGCAAACTTTGATAATAATTGTGATCGCACCCACCAATCCATTTCAATGCCTTGATCTACTAACTCTTGTTGAGTTTTGATAGAACCATCAAGATTTAAAACCTCACTATATCTTATCATTTTCTTGTTTTCTCTCAGATATGGTAGAGCAAATGCTTCAACTGGCATCACCCAGTGTGGTATTTTGATATACATTTGGTTTTTCACTTTATTCCACATTGACAGAAGTGCCTTCCTTAATATATGGTTGTTAAATTGTTTAAAATCCCCAGTCCTGTTAAGAATGCCGGCCCTATTTCAAATCATATCCTTCTAATTTCAAGAGCCTCGTATTTTTCAATGTTATCCACTCCTTAATCCATACCAATGCAGATGCCATGTAGTACAGAAGCCAATTCGGGAGCCCCATTCCTCCTCTTATTTTTAGGTCTTTTAAATGCTTGATTTTAATTCTGGGGTTTTCCCCCTGCCAGATGAATTTGGAAATGCATTTTTCAAGCTCCTTGAATATTGCTTGTTTTAAAATAATCAGGACTGTTTGAAAAAGGAATATGAGTTTTGGTAGAATATCCATTTTGATTGTCACCCATCGTTTGTTTGTTTGTTTGTTTATTGTATTTATACTCCGCCTATCTGGTCAAATGACCATTCTAGGCCTCTAGACAATTGTTGACAATTATAAATCTGTCCAGCTAGAAAGGTCTTTCTTAATTTCCTCTATCAGTTTCAAATAATTATCTTTCAGGAGACTACTTATTTTTTTATAAAAAATATGCACAAATATTTTACTTTCCTTCCTTCCTGGAAGTTTGTAATTTGTAATAGTTCATCGATCTCCTGTTTTTGAATGTTTTTAGTCATAATTTTTGTTTTCTTGTGGTTTATTTTTAACTCTGCCATTTCACCACATTCTTTTAATTCCACCATTAGAGCTTCTATTGATTTCTTAGGGTTTTCAACTACTATAAGGAAATCTCTACAAAGGCCTGAACCTTGAATATTTCCCCTAATATTTTGAGACCTTTAATTTTATCTGATATTTGCATCTGCTGCATTAGTACTTCAATTACCATATTAAAAAGTAATGGTGATAATGGGCAACCTTGTCGTGTTCCTTTCTGTATTTCTATTTCTTGTGTACATTCTCCGTTGATTCTTATCTTTGCTGTCCATTTGGAATAGATAATTTTTATTATTTCAGTGAAATTCTGTCCTGGCCCCATTTCTTCTAATTGTGATATCATGATGTTCCCATTTACATTATCAAATGCTTTCTCTGCATCAATGAATAGAATTGCCATCTGTTTAGCTGGGTGTGCTTCATAATAATCCAAAAAGTTAATGAGGTTCCTTACATTGGATCTTAAATACCTCTTTGGGAGGAATCCTGCTTGATCTTGATGGATAACTTCTACCAATACTCTCCTTAATCTTGTTGCTAATCTTGTTGCAAATATCTTATAGTCTACTTTCAAGAGAGATATTGGTCTGTAGATATTTCCTCTGCTTCTGTGTCTTCTTTATGTATAATCGTAATGACAGCTTCCTTCCATGTTTTGGGTATTTCCCCCTCTTTATTTATTTCATTTATCATTTTTTAAAAAGGGGTAGCCAATACATCTTCAAATTTTTTGTAGTATTCTGCAGGTATCCCATCACTTCCTGGTGATTTCATCAGGTTCTGTTTTGCAAATGCCTCTGAAACTTCATGCATTGAATATGACTGGTTCAGAATTTCCTGTTGTTGTTTTGATAGTTTAATGTGATTTTTCTGTTGGATGTATTCTTTCTGCTTCGAGGATGGCGTGCATTCTTCTGTATATAACTTTGTATAGAATTATTCCACAATTTCCCTATGTTTTCTAGGTCCCGTGACAAGTTAATATTTTTTGGTATCTGACGCTTAAGATATTTTTTTTGTCCTTTCCTTCTTTAGCTTATATGCCAGCCATCTCCCTACTTTATTGGCATTTTCAAAATACCCTGTTTACCCAAAAATAAGACCTAACCTGAAAATAAGCCCTAGTATGATTTTTCAGGATGCTCGTAATACAGCATAAGACCTACCCCCAAAATAAGCCCCAGTTAAGTGAAAGCCTGCCCTCCACCACTGTGCAACAACCAGAAGATGACATGACTGTATTTGAATAAATAAAGATTGTTGCCGTCTACGTTGGCTTGGGCATGTCGTGAGAATGACTGATGGTCGGATTCCAAAAGATTTCCTGTATGGAGAATTAGTGCAGGGAAATCGCCCCAGAGGGAGACCACAGCTGTGATACAAGGATATCTACAAGCGGGATCTGAAGGCCTTAGCAATGGACCTCAACAGATGGGAAACCTTGACGTCTAAGCATTCAGCTTGGAAGCAGGCAGTGCATCATGGCCTCTCCCAATTTGAAGAGACACTTCTACAGCAGGCCGAGGCAAAGAGGCAGTCCTGAAACCAGCAAAACCAGGGAGCTGGACAGGGGACAGACTGTATTTGTCTTCAGTGTGGAAGGGATTGTCACTCTCGAATTGGCCTTCTCAGCCACGCTAGACACTGTTCCAAGACCTCTTTACAGAGCACGTTACCATAGTCTCTCAAGACTGAAGGATGCCTACTAAGATTGTTGTACATGAAAAAAATAAAACATCCCCTGAAAATAAGCCCTTGACCATGATTGATTTCTGTTTGAATAAAAGGTATGATTTCTAGATTTTGGATACAGTGGTGCCCCGCATTACGATGTTAATTCATACCAGCGAAATCGCTGTAGAACGAAAACATCGTAAAGTGAAATTTAAAAGCCCATAGAAACACATTAAACCCCGATTAATGCGTTCCTAGGAGCTTGAAACTCACTGTCCAGTGAAGATCCTCCATAGCGCGGCCATTTTCGCTGCCCGTGCAGTGAGGAATTCGTACCAGAAAAGAACGGGGAGCCATTTTTTTAACCCGGCGGCCATTCTGAAACCACCGATCAGCTATAGGAAAATCATCATTTTGCGAGAATCGGTTCCCGAAGCAGGGAACCAATCATCGCAAAGCGAAATTCCCCCATAGGAAACATCGTTTTGCGATCGAAAAACTTCATCGTAATGCGATTTTGTCATAAAACGGAGCGCTCGTCTTGCGAGGCACCACTGTAGTTTGTTCTCCATACATACATCCACCAGCTCAAATTCATTCCATGGCAGGAGATTCTAACAGAAAAGGGAGTCCATGTGTTGGAGTTTCTTAAAAATGACACAACAACAAATAATTCCAAGAAGAAGAAAAAGTGGAAAATTAAAAAAAGGACCAATGTGGACTCACTCACAAAAAGCTTAAGAAATGTCCTGAAAATTAAAAAGGACACATATAGGAAGTGGAAGGAAGGCCAGGCCACAAGGGAGAGCACAGACAAGTAACAAAGAATTGCAGGGATGGCAAAAGCTGAGAACAAGCTGAAGATAGCAAGCGTCAGTAAAAGCAGCAACAACAAAAACACATTTTTCAGGTACGTCCATAGCAAGACATAAAGAAAAAAACAGCAGCTAAGCTACTCAGTGCACATGGAAAAATGATAACAGACAAAGAAAATGCAGAAGTGCTCAAGTCATACTTTAGCTCAGTCTTTTCCCAAAAGAAAGTCTATGACCCTCAAGGCAAAAGTGAAGCAAAAACTGGAGGACAGGATTGCAGCTTGAGATTGTGAAGGGAAAGACCAGAAGCTCCGGGTCTTTCTAGTAGAGCCGACTCTCTTCAAAACATCTAAGATGACCCAGACTAGCCCTCCTTCCACCCCTGGTCTTCAGAAAGATCAAGGGACCGACGCTTGTGAGTCGGAAGAAGAACAACAGGGAGGAAAGGTGTCTTGTACAGTGGATACCAGCGACCTGGAAGAAGCCCTCAAAGGATTAATGTCAACCGACCCTTATAAGGAAGATTTGGAGGGAAGAAGAGGGGTGGAGCTAGAGGGAGAAGAAGAGGGGTTAGGAGATATAATGGTAGAGAGGGATAATATCCCAGGTGGTTGGGAGATGGTCTGGATAGAAGATCCGTGGACTGGACGCTGGGAGCAGGTGCGAGTACCCAAGGAAGAGGCCGAAAGGAGGCGTAAGAGGGGTTTAATGCAGAAACCCTCTTATTGGGGGGAGACAGAGGCGAAGGCCTGGTGTAAAAAAATACGTGAAGCCAAGGAGGCCAGTGAGAGGGAAAGGGAGGCCCGTCAAGCATGGCATATAGAGCAGCCGAGGAAGATGGGCTGTTACCTGGTCCCTGGAGCAACTCGCCGCGAGAAGGAGACCCATCCTGGGGCTGGATGGGAGATGAAGAAACCCTCCCGTTATTAAGTCCACACGATCCTGAGAGAGATGACCAATTGTTGGGGAAGGTCCCTGTTGGACCTTGGGACGTTGTAACTGTTAAGACGTTTGACGAAAGTGCATGTGTGCCCTTAACGGAGCCTTTGTCCGGGCAAGAGACTAAGACTAAACCACGAGTTACTGTTGCAGTTCCGTTTAATGAGTTAAATAAAGAAAAGTGACAAGGAGAGAAAATTGCTTCCACTCCTTCTTGGGATGAACGGGAAGCCCCAAAACCCGAACCCTCACAGAGATTAATTACGAAAGTAGTCAGAGAATACTTTATTCCTTTGAACGAATTCAGATCTCAAGGGCCAGATGAAATACTGTATTGAAAGAGCCCTCAAAGCCACTGTCTATTATTTTCTTGAAATCATGGAGGATGGATGAAGTGCCAGATGACTGGAGAAGGGCTAATATTCCTATCTTCTAAAAGGAGGAACCTGGAAACTAGTCAGCCTGACATCAGTCCCAGGGAGAATTCTGGAGCAGATTATGAAGCAATCATTTTGCAAGCACCTCGAAAACAATGCAGTAATAATTAGAAGTCAACATAGATTTGTCAAGAACAAATCCTGCCAGACTAATCTTATTTTTTATTTTTGATCAGGTAACCTCCCTGATAGATGGTGGGAATGTTG
Source organism: Pogona vitticeps (assembly GCF_051106095.1). Taxonomy (NCBI): domain Eukaryota; kingdom Metazoa; phylum Chordata; class Lepidosauria; order Squamata; family Agamidae; genus Pogona; species Pogona vitticeps. The sequence goes on from NC_135784.1 coordinate 184,305,936, forward strand.
TACACAATATATCTTGAATTCAGAAAAGCTGTCAGATATACTTTAATTTGAATTCCTGCACTTTGCAGCAGGTTGGCCTTGATGGCCTTTATAGGTGCTTTCTCTTATTCTATGATTCTATAATTTTGGGTCTCACTTGAGCCAAATGATGTTGACTGCTTTTGCTTCCTACTGGTCTCCATAAATAAATAGCCAAAAATGTAAGTGATTAATACTCTGGGTGAGCATGATTAATACTCAATGGGCAAACTTAACATACCAAAAGACCACTGATGAGTATCATTGTAACAATCTGAACTCTTAAAGTTCAGTAACAAGGGTGCTACACAAACCTTTGCCATTTCTTTATATTCAGATATATTTACCTTCATCAGAAGACTTTCTCTGCAATTGTTCATGAATACATGATCTTGTTTCCGATTTTCATTAATCTTATCAATAAGTTGTTGGGTTCTTTGTTCTAAATCTCCAACAGTTGAATCCAAGGATGTAAAATAACTTGATGATTTGCTGTCCAACCCTCTTCCACTTGTGTCTGAACTATGATGAGGTGTGTTGGGAGATTCTTTCCTACATTTTGAGAAACATGTAAAAATAACATTTTTATTGTCTTCAGTTTTATCTTGGTATTCAAAGAAGCATATTCAGTGGCTAGAATCCTGGTGATATTGTGCAACACAAATAAGACATCACACAAGTTATGTGTGCAGTCGTGTTAGCTAGCTGTGCTTTTGGACACACTCAAGTTTTACATACCTGGGTACATAAGTGGCCAACAAAATGAAAAAAAAATCATTTAACAAGGTGGTCTAATAAGCAGGTGTGTACAGGTATATGGCAGCATAAAAAATTTGCCACAAAAATAATTTTAATAATAATAATAATAATAAGAAAAACCTGAACATGGAGTTTAAGCAGCAAAATGTCTGAATGCTAGCTAAACATAACTGAACATAACATAAATAACATTAGAAAATTAAAAGCAAGATTGATGGACTGCAAGCAATTCCTAGTAATATTAATATTACTAGTGATTGCTTGGGGCTCAAGCAATCTTGCATGCAGCTCAAGAGGCTGGAAGCGATCCTTGCACAGGTGACGTGATGAAGCAGGATACTGTAGAAGACAGTCGTAGAGGAAGGCCGCAGGGGAATGGAGGACAGGTGAGTTTCATTTTATTTTTAAGTAAAGTTGGTTCAGCCTCTGAACACAGTTCAGATTTTTCATGTGCCCCCCTATAGAAATTAATTGCCCACCCCGGACGTAGAACAACCCATCCTTCCCCCTTAAGAGTTGTCCCTTACCTTTCTGACTCTTGCATAGGGAATGCATTCTATTTAGCACAACTGAGAGCCCTGCAGGCTAGGGGACAGGCAGAGAAGAGCAATCCAGGAGGCTGAGATTGGCCTTGTTACGTCATGGTGGCTGTGCAGCAACCTCTGCCATCGCAGCTCCAGAGACTACATTGGTGGCAGCCTGCAAGCTTCTCAGACCGTGCTGCCAGCAGTTTCCCACCTCAGCTGATCACCTGTCCTTGCCTGCTATTGCTGCTGTCTCCTCCTTATTCGTGAGTAAGACAGGTAAACTTTGCTTTGAATGGCTCTGTAGTATGGGAGAAGAGTGTAACTGACAGCTGATAGGGCCGTTGGCTGTGGGGACGGGAGTGTGCCAAATGGCACACTTCTCCTCCCCTGCGCTTTAATCCACCCCACACCCACAATCACTGATACTACCCCTCCCCATATGTAAATGTAGGTGGCCTTAATAATGTTTCAGTATAACAGAAATAAACACAAAATCTCTTTTTTCAGGGATACATAGGAGACACAGGAATGAGGGAACATATATTTTTCATTCCAGCAAGTCTTACTGCTGACAAGGCAGTCTTAAATGAAAGTTGCTTTCACCACTGACAGAAATATTCAGCTCCCACAACTTTGTTAAATAGATGGAATTCATTAATTAAAAAATACTTCTATTTTTTTTAAAAGCCACTTTAAAAAAACAAAACCCAATCTTACCTTGATGGATTACTATGTAATTCATTTATTTCGAAATCAGTGAAGAATGGACTATCTGGTTTATTTTTTTCAGCCCGTTCCAAGACTTCTTGAAGCTGAAATTCTTGATTAGACACAGTAGCCTTAATGACGGAAGACAAAGAATAATCAGACTTCACTGCAACCTGATCCTCTCTTGTTACTCCTCTGAATTTGTGAATTGATACTGTGCTTCTGAATTTGACAAGGGGAACTATACCGGGAGAGGACCCCTTCCCCATATACAGAGTCACCAGTCAAAATTCTTGAAACCTATAAAAAGGCCCCAAATTTGTCACATTCTAGGATCATGAGGAAAAACAGAACCCAAAGGAGAAATTTGTCAGTGAAGGGGAAGTATTACACAGATAGTGGTGAACCCCATTTTAAATGGATGCTACCGAATGTGTTGGCCCTGTAAGGTAAAGGTAAAGGTTCCCCTTGACAATTTTTTGTCCAGTCGTGTTCGACTCTAGGGGGTGGTGCTCATCCCCGTTTCCAAGCCATAGAGCCAGCGTTTGTCCGAAGACAATCTTCCGTGGTCACATGGCCAGTGTGACTTAGACACGGAACGCTGTTACCTTCCCACCAAGGTGGTCCCTATTTATCTACTCGCATTTGCATGCTTTCGAACCGCTAGGTTGGCAGGAGCTGGGACAAGTGACGGGTGCTCACTCCGTCACGTGGATTCGATCTTACGACTGCTTGGTCTTCTGACCCTGCAGCACAGGCTTCTGCGGTTTAGCCCACATCCCTTTTTACTGGCCCTGTAGTTTGCCCTAAAAGTGAGCTGGCTGAATAACTCAGTGCATTAGAGAGAGGTTGGAGAAAAAATACCAGTCTGTGTTGCCTTGGGCAAGCTGCCCAGTCCCAGGATGGTCCCAAAAGAAAGGACTGGTAAACCACTTCTGAATATTCTATACCTTTAAACATTTGCAGTATGTATTTATTTATTTTATGCATGTCCTGCCTTTCTTCCAATAAAGGAATAGAAGGCAGAGCACAATTTTTTTAAAAAAAGTGTATAAAATTACTGTATATTAAATCGAGAAATTGTCATTAACATAGGATTAAACAAAAAGAATGTTGAAAACACCATTAGTTCAAAGTTTAAACAAATTGAAAATAATAGATTTTTTAAGCACTGATAAAAATGTGCTGCATCGCCATCTAAAAACTATAATCCAGCAAAGTTTAGAGGTTGAAAGTCAACAAGGAAGGTTTTCATTTGCTGGTAGAAGGACTGTAAGGAGGGTACTAGAAAACTCTGGAAAAGGCACACAATTATTATTATTAAATAGGCAGCAATTTAGGGCATGGTAGAAAACCTGAAAACCTGAATATGACTCTAGATATCAGGTTCACCTTGGGCTGCAAGCTGGTTTAGACTTAACTCATGGAGTTTTAATGTATACAGCTTTAATTTCTTTATAATTTGTTCTTTGTCCATGGTAGATAGTGCCTCACAGGGGTGCACAGACTCTCTGTATATAGCCCTACCAAAAAGTCAATGGGCTGCCCTCCATATCCCCAGTTCACCATCATAATGTAACCAATTAAATATCCCACAATGAAATGTGGTATTTTATTTTCCTTAACAGAGTCTCACCTTACCCAAATTTGTTGAGGACTGAAAATATTGTAATTCTTGACTAAATTCTAGTTTGTTCTATGTTGATATGTAAAATGTCTAGAAATGTTGAACCCATGAACAAAGGAGGAAATTTGGAAAGAATGTTGTATGTACAATGACTTAATTTATCCTTAAACCTAGAGTTATATTGCTGGTTAAACAACATACAATTCTCCATTCATAATTCAGTTAGCATATAAACTTATGCTATTTTATAAATTTTTTAAAATATTAATTTTGTAGAAGCAAAATTATGTATATACAGTATCTGATACTAAAGAGAGCTGCAAAGCCCTGCTCTCTACATTACATAATCATCTGTTTCTGTAAATTTTACCATCTAAGAAATTGGGGGGGGGGGGGGGAGACACGAAAAAAGCAACTACAGTGCTCAGTAATAAAATAAATCTGGATAGGAACTGTCTCACAGGGACTATCTCCTCCATCCTAAAACAAACATTCATCAGAAAAAAACAAGCAGGCCCTCTTTTCATCTCCTTTCATGAAGAGCCCAGCAACCAGTGTAACAGAAACACATCTTGGGTTTGAGTCTTGTATGTCTACAGTATGTGTGGAAATTACAGTTTGCTAATTCTATAGGATTCCCATACATACAAACGATATAGTGTACACATGCAATATACAATCCAGTTGTCCAGACTGCCTGACAAAGATTTTTATCCCCCCCCTGCCCTGTTTTTCCTAATATTTCTATTTTTTTTTCATTGCAATAAGTAGATTTTTGTTATGTGAGGAAACAACAACAGTGGTTATTTTTCATTAATTTCTTCATCTTTCCCCCTGCTTTCACATATTAATTCTGCTGACAGTCATAGACTTAGGTTTCCAGTCACACTTTGATTTATCCTGGTTAAATAAAGCAGTATGTTCATAAACTTGAATGAGAAGGAGAAGAAAATTAAAAACTATTTGTAAAACAATTGACAATTTCTAAAAATTTAAATCACATTATGGTTTGCATATTTTCAAGCAAAATAATAAAAATAACATATATATATATTTAAAATCACAACCTGAGGGGAAATATGAAACCAAAACATCTAAACTGGAGAGTGGCTTTTGTTCTCCTTTTCAACCATGAAGTTGTGCAACCTCAAGCAAACCTATCATTAGGGAACAACATGATTTGATGTGCTCTTTGTAAAGGACAACACAACTTCCTGAGAGGAAAGCTTTAAGGTTCTGTTACTTCTGACCATCTTTTCCTTTTTAAAACTTTACAGTCAGGTTTAGGACAGGGGATGAAGAAGAAATTAAGCCAATGTATTCCAGGGTGGGGCAGAGAATTAGGTCCATTTTTGCTGTATGAGCAATAATATATGTTGATTAAAAATAAACAATGATTATCACTGAGGATTGCAGAAAACTGGGCATACACTTCACCAGAGGGATTACACATCATAAAATGTAAACATTTTAAAAGAGGTCACCTGCCCCAAAGGAGTGTGCAGTGGAGAAGGGGGCTGGAGACGCCATGGTGTTTGCTCACAACTATGAAGGAAGATTCACACTTTACCTCCATCCTCTCAGTGCTCTAGTCGAAAAGAATTGGATCGTGAGGAGAAATTTCCCCCCTCCCGCAATCACTGTCAATTTGTCTTCACAGACAATTAGCAGCAGGCTTTCTCTTCCAATCCCGCAAATATGGCAGGGAAGGAGGTGGAGCCTGTTTAGAAACTTTCTAGGCCTCAAGTGAAAGAAGGAAGGAAGGAAGGAATGTAATGCAGTAATGCAATGTAACTGCTATATAGGAGTGGATTACTGAGATATTGCTAGGCCTGAAGAGAAGTTTGATGGGAGTTGCAGTCCAATAATATCCCTTCAGGGCAAGGATAGGTCTAAAGGCTGCCTCAAGTCAAGTCCTTTATACAAAGGAAAGGCTTTGATTTTTTCTCCGCTCAGGGACAATAGGCTTACAGGATCAGTACCAAATGTGTATCTGTGGTACTGCCATGTTAAAATCAGAATTAGGATCCTTAACTGATGTCCTGACATGCCTCAACAAGGTTGTGTGTGAGGCATTTTGAGCATTTGAAAGGCTGTTATTTTTTTTAAAAAAAATTAAGCATTGTGGTGTTATTCATTTATTTATTTATTTATTTCATTTTTATACTGTCTATCGGGCCGAAGGCCACTCTGGGCGGTTTACAACATGTATACAACAGGCTTAAAATACAATTCAACAAAGGAGAAAATAGAAATAATAAAATGCAAAGAAACAATGCCATCAAAATCGAAAAATACATTTACTTAAAATATTCAGAACATTTAAAACATTTTAAATGGTGGGCTGGATCAAGTAAGCTAACTAAGCTCCGCTGAGTCCACAGATACAACATTTTGGAACATTTCCCTAAATAACCAGGTATTCAATGACTTTTTAAAATCCGGAACTTGACTCTTTGGTGATGGGCAGTGGCCTCAATGAGTTTCCTTAAATTACAGAAAGATGTTTGCATTTTGCACACTTCAAACATTTGGTTATGGGGAGATTTTGCAGGAAAGCTGAGCTATTGAGCAATATGGTGGTAATCCCATTGATCATGGTGTCCTTCTGGATAGGCTGGCTGGGTTGGGAGTTGGGGGCACTGCTTTATGGTGATTTCGCTCCTTCCTAGCCGACCGTGTCCAGAGGGTGGTGCTGGGGGACAGTTGCTCTGTCTCATGGCATTTATGTCATGGGGTTCTTCAGGGGTCGATACTGTCTCCCATGTTGTTTTACATCTACATGGAACCGCTGGGAGAGGTCATCAGGAGGTTTGGGCTGAGAAGTCAGCAATATGTTGACGACACTCAGCTCTACCTCTTGTTTTCCACCAATCCAGGTGAGGCGGTTTCTGTGCTGAACTCGTGTCTGGACCTGATAATGGACTGGATGAGGGTTAATAAATTGAAACTCAATCCGGACAAGACAGAAGTGCGGTTAGTGGGTACTTCGCCGGAGAGGCTGGAGGGCCATTTCCCTGCCCTGAAAGGGGTTACACTCCCCCTAAGGCAGTGATGATTAAATCTTTTAGAGCCCGAGTGCCCAAACTGCAACACAAAATCAACTTACTTATTTCAAAGTGCCAATACTGCAATTAAAACCCGAATGCTGAGGTTTTAGTTTAGAAAAAAACAACTGCTCCTGCACTGCAAGGGTTAAATGATTGGGTTTTTTTTTTTCCTGTGGGCGCTATTAACAAATAAATACTTACTGGTCCTTGAATCCTCCATTGGGCTAGACCGGTTATGGTTGCCAGTCGGAACCCCATATCTGCAGGGGATTGGTTACAAGCACCCCACGGATGCTGAAAACTGTGGATAACAATGAACACTATAATAATAACTAGCATGGTAAAAGAACAAAATCCAAGAATATGTATTTTCACCTATATCACCAGAACTGGCCAACCAGGGGAGCCAGAGATCATGCTATGTATTCTTAAACAATAACAATACCTAGTATGGTCTTAGGCTCCCTGTAGTGGCCAGTTTCGGTAAATACATTGTGAAAATACCTATTTCTAGTTTTTTCTTTTTCTTTTAGTGGTTTTCAAAATTTCAGACTATCTTTTTCAGTAAATACATTGTGAAAATACCTATTTCTAGTTTTTTCTTTTTCTTTTAGTGGTTTTCAAAATTTCAGACTATCTTTTTCATGGCAAGGGCAAGAAAAAATGTCCAAAAAGAGCAAAAAAACAACAACAAAAAAGCCCCAAAGGGTCAAAGGCTGCATTGTGTGACTGTGCCCATCCTTATTTATTTATTACTTTCATTTTTCCCCCTAGCTCAGGCCTTAGGAAAGTTCCTTTTGGTGCAAATGCTGGAAGATAACTTTTTGGAGCACCAGCCTAGAATCCTGTCAGAAGGCAATATGCAGAGAGAGGGACTGTTGACATCATCTTCAGGACTCAGCCAATCCTGAGGGTGGTGCTGCTGCCTTGGGAACCCAACCCCACTCTCCTGGGTCTTTGTGACCTCACAGAGCCCCACCTTGCTGGGCATGGCAGGAGACCAGAAGGGAGGCCAGTGGGCAAAGGGCAGTCCGGCAGAGAGAGTGGCAGTGGCTGCAGGGGAGCCAGCCCTTCTCCCCAAGAAGTTCTCTCACAAAAGCAGGTGAACTTGCTAAGTGGGTTTGTGAGTTAACAGCTCGAGACTGGTGATCTGTGTCTTGAAGCTGGATGATGGACCGGGGGGGGGGGGAAGTTGGTGGACGTTGGCAGACAGAAGCTGGTGGAATCTCCTTGTGGAAGCTGGCTGAGGCTGCAAGGCGGAGGCCAGCAAAGGTTGGTGGATGAAGCCGGGGGACGTTAGCCTCCTGAAACCAGCTGGTGGAAGCTTGGTGGATTTCGGTGGATGGAAGCCCAGGCATGTGTGTGAATGGCTGGTGGAGTGAAGGTGTGTGTGTGTCGGGGGTGTGTGTGGCGGCTGGTATGTGTTTGTGAATGGGCTGGCTGGTGTTCCATGGGGATGTCGCCGGTGCGTGAATGTGACCCAAGTATTTGGGAGCTAGAGTGGAAGAGATGAACGGGTGGATATTCCTGGTGGAAGCCAGTAGATGTTGGCAGGCAGAACTTCGGGATGAAGTTGCCAGAACATTGGTTGGTGGATACACCTGGGTTGAAGCCAGTTGACCGCAGTGGATGAGCTCACCCCTTAGTTATTTTTTCTCTCTCTTTCTTTCTCTTGCAGGGCCCGAAGCTTCCTCTTCCCCAGGGGGATGCGAGGGACCAGAAGGCAGGCATCCTGCTGGAGCTAAACCAGGCCGTTGTCTCCGCTGAGGATACCCGTTTAGGCTCTTTTCCAAAACCAATAAAAGAATTTTTCCGGAATGGTTTTGAAATGTTGTCTTGTTTGTCAGGGGCTGTCACGGGATTATCTTCCCCATCCCCTCATTATATCTGGGGCCCAATGCCTGGGGTGGGTCTTTGTGAAGTCATGGTATGGGGCCTTGTGATGTCACAGGAATTGGGAACATAATATTTCTCCATGCATGTGTGAGGGAGTGAGCTGGGCATTGTGGGTTCCCTGTCTGAGCTCCTAAGCAAGTATATTATGTGTCATGTTGGACAGACACAGGAAGCCAGTGAGCCCTGGTGCCATTCGGAGAGGGCTGGAGTTGGGTACCCAAACACTATGGCCACCCTGTAACAATAAACAAGACTCGCTCCTTCCCTTCCACCACTGCTCCTCACATTCAGGGGAGCCTGACCATTTCCTGGCATAGCAGCTCATTCTCTGAGACCTGGCAAGCCTCATCTTCATCATCAACACCATAAGCACTCCATGGACAGCTCCTTGCATAGTACAAGTGGGGAGAAAAATGCCATTTCAAAGAAGCTTCCAGTCCAACCTCTCACGCCAGTGCCACAACTGAGGAAATGGAGATAGGCAATGATTTGTGGTCAATGAGTGGTCAACCAGACCAGATGGGCGGGATATAAATCTAATAAATAAATAAAATAAAGATTTGGAGATGAGCATACATTAAAATTAATGTGGATCCATGGCATGGATAGATGGCAAAAATACATTGGTACTGCTAAATCTGCTGCTTGAGGGCATTGACTGCTTCTGAGAGCCTAAGGGACAGGGTCCACAGCCTGGGGGTGTTCCTGGACCCCAGTCTAACTCTGGAAGTCCAAGTGGACTCGATGGCCAGGGGCACCTTCCTTCAGCTGTGGAAATTGTACCAGCTACAGCCCTACCTGGACAAGCGGAATCTCATGACAGTTACACACGCACTGGTAACATCTCGTGTAGATTATTGCAATGCACTTTACGTGGGGCTGCCTTTGAAGATGGTCCGGTGACTGAAACTGGTCCAGAATTGAGCTGTGCGGCTGGTGAGTGGTGGGGCTGCTAGGGGATACATCAAGCCGATTCTGTTTACATTACATTGGCTACCAGTTGCTGCCCGGCCCCAATTCAAAGTGCTTGTTTTGACATATAAAGCCCTAAATGGCTTGGGCCCTGGATACCTGAAGGACTGCCTCCTTCCATATGAACCTACCCAGCAAGATCTAGCCAGGGGGCCCTTTTGAAAGAGCTGTCCCTTAAGGAGGTAAGAGGGATGGCTTGTACACAAAGGGCCTTTTCAGCAGCTGCTCCCAGACTATGGAATGCCCTCCCAACTGAGATTTGTCTGGTGCCGACACTGATGACATTTCAGTGCCAGGTCTAAACCTTCCTGTTCCAGAAGGCTTTTAATTGAAATAATATAACTGTGGGTCCTGATGGCAATTTTTAGAATATCTATTTTAATTGTTGTAGTATTTTAATTGTTGTAAGCCATCCAGAGACCTTTGGGTAGTGTGGGCGGCAGATAAGTTAAATAAATAAATAAATAAATAAATAAATAAATAAATAAATAAATAAATAAATGAATGAATGAATGAATGAATGAATGAATGAATGAATGAATGAATGAATGAATGAATGAATGAATGAATAATGACGAGACAAAATAATGCTAATACAGTGCTGAAACAGCTCCCATTGTGGCTTTTCTGAGCTTCCACAACTGATGCCCTCATTTTTAGTCTTGAGAAAAAAAGACTGAGAGAACGTATTATTGCACTTTTCAAATACTTGAAAGGCTGTCATACAGAAGAGGGGCATGATCTGTTCTCAATCACCCCAGAATGCAGGACACATAATAATGGGATCAAGTTACAGGGAAAATATATTCGCGAAGGCTGTTCTGGGTTTTTCGGGCTCTTTGGCCGTGTTCTGAAGGTTGTTCTTCCTAACGTTTCGCCAGCCTCTGTGGCCAGCATCTTCAGGGGACAGCAACCTGTGCTCAGGGAAAACTTTCTGTTAGAGCAGTACAGCAGTGGAACCAGTTACCTCAAGAGGTGGTGCGTGCTCCAAAACTGGAGGCATTTAAGAAAAATGTAGACCACCATCTGCCTGATAACCTTTGAGTTTTATTCGTGCATTGAGCAGGGAATGGACTCTATGGCCTTATAGGCCACTTCATTATTCCATGATTGCCTTCCTGAGATGGCTTCCTAGTGGCAAAGTCAGCTCTACCTTTCATAAGCATACTTCAAATTATATCCCAGCCACTTTCTCACAAGCTGAAACAAATGCTCTTTGTCTTCCCCCACTGCCCTCTGCATATGAACGCCAATACAGAACCGGTTTTGCAGGAAGATACCTATTTGCTTCCAATGTTTATTCCTATTTTCAAATCAAGATATAGGCAAGTGGTGGTGAGCAACTGAAGTGTCAAAAGTTTCTGCTAAGAGGTTTAATGCATAGATTGAAGAACTCCTTGGTTGTTTCTTGGATCATATCAAAGTGAAGGGACAATCACAGCACACCTTCAGAACATCCTTTGCTCAGTGTAAAATAAGGTGTCTGGTGCAATGATGTAAATATTGTCTGTAGCTCAGAGCTGTGTTATAACATTTCTGCTTGCTATGTATACAGTTTTCTTGTTTTCTTTGTCTACTTTTTTTAGTAAGTACATTTTATATATCCTTGAGTTTGACATCTCTGTCTTGGTTTTAACCTACAAAGCCCCAAATGGCCTCAATCCTAGCTATCTCAAAGACTATGTCTCCCATTATGAGCTGGCTCAGGTGTTAAGATCATCAGGAGAGGCCTTTCTCTACATCCCTCCATCTTCACAGATGCATTTGGTGGGGACCCAGGAGAGGACCTTCTCTGTTGATGCTCCCAGACTTTGGAACTCCCTCCCACAGGAGGCCAGTTTGCCCCCATCTTTGCTGTCCTTCCGCAAGCAGGTGAAGACCCTTCTCTTCAGGCAAGCTTTCTCTGAGTGACTAGCTGCCTGAGTGGGGTTTTTTAATGGATTGTTATGCATTACTGCTTTGACTGGGTTTTTAGTAGTATTTTTGTTTACCATTTCTCAGAGTGGTATTTGTTTGTTCCTTTTAAATATTTGTATTGTTTTTAGCTTTAATATTGTATTATAATTATGTAAACTGCCTTTTTATACTCATTGTTTTCAGCTTTAAATATTGTCTTTCAATGATGTAAGCCACCTTGGGTCCTTTTTAAAGAGAAAGATGGGGTAAAAATAAACAATATTTTTAATAATGTGTAGATGGAAGCATGCAGGTAGGTATATCAATCAGTGGCTATCTGATACAGCTAAGATGTCCATGCTGTAGCTTTACAGTGGTGTCAAGAAAATGCACCTGTTGTGTTGACTGGTCCAGGCTCATATTGGTGTTCAGATTAAAGTTCTTCAAATCCTGGTGGAATCCATGAGTCGAGATTTTTTTAAAAAATCATCGATGTACCTCAAATAGAGGAGTGGCTTTTGGGTACAACAGTTAACAAAGCATTGTTCTAGGTCAGCCATGAATATATTTGCATATTGTAGAGCCATGCAAGTACTCATGGTGGGTCTGTTGATCTAGAGGTAGGTTTTATTTTCAAAAGTGAAAACAGTTGTGCATGAGCACAAAGTTGCAGAGGCTGGTGATTATGTGGGCTTCATCCTTATTTTGAATGGTATTCCTAATAGCTTGTAGTCTGTCTCTGTGTGGAATGTTATGTCCTTCATGGAATTGTCAGGGTGCCTGTAGGTAGATTGAAGTTTCTTTAGAAAGTCAGTGGTAGGTACATAGATGCATTGGCGGCATATCGTTTGAAGATGGAATCCACATAATCAGAAACCCCAATAGTGGCCTTGATACAATCCATCTAATGGGGTTCTCTGGTTTGTTTGTATTTGGTAGCAAGTAGAAAGTAGTTGGTTGAGATTCCGCTGGTGTGTTAGTCATGTATATTTTCAGGGAAGTGATTTGCCTGGATTTGGCTGATACTGCTTACAAGATATGCCAGTGAGTGTATTTTTGTTGTTACAATCCATGTGCAGACAGTAGCAGAATAGAAGCTTACACTTTGAGAATGCAAGACACAACTACCCCCTGCCTTGGTTAATGGGATTAGTAAGCTAAAATTGTTCCACCATAGGAAACCATAAAGCCACACCACTTTGCTGTGGTCCAGGAAAACTATTTTGAAACTGATCTAACAAGCGACACAGCAGGTTGTTGGAAGTAAGCCAAGTGGAGGAGAAATAAAGTATATAGTAAAGATGAAGAGACTGAAATACTTGCATTACGAAATGCTGCTGACATGGTAACAAATTGTATGGAATCTTTTAAAACCAGAAATATGCCAATAGCTTAAGTGATTTGTACTATTGTGTTCTGGACTAGTTCAAGGAGCTACTTTAATCAAAGAAAATTAGAAGATGTCTTTGATTTTAAATGAAGATTGCAAAGCAAACCTGAGAAATGTGGCTGTCATGGTCCCATGATGTGATGCCACACAAAAATCACTATAATAGGCAAATGGTAGAACACTGATCTTATTTATCATCTTCTTAATAATCTGCTCTTACTGAAATGCTATCTTCTACATAAATATTTATTTGTTTAAAGCATTTTTATCCTGCCCTTCATTTTATTTCCCTCACAAACCCTGGGTCAGAATTTTTTTTGATTAAATAATTATTTACAAAGAAATCTAAACAGTAGTACTGTACTGTGGCATCTTTAAAACAGATGCCTGTCACTGCGACCTGTCTTGGATTACAGCCCATTTCCCCAGTCAATGGAAGGTTACTCCCAACAGTTCGCTCCAGGTAGCACAACATGTCGGCCCTTGTTTTGTTGTTACACATGCTAAAACAAACTAATACAGGGACCTTTCGGGAAATAATGAAAACATGCGACAAAACCAAAATTACGTGGCCCCTTCCAACGACCCCCAGGTTCACGCACGAACCTCAGCGACCCGTGCCAATTCCAACTCTATATATACCTCTTAAGCTTTATTGTGCCAAAAGCTTATCAAAAGGGCATCATCGGCTATTATTCTGTTGCATCCCTTCCGCAGATGCCCTAGCTGGGCATTCGGAGACCGAAAGAGACCCAATCAAGAGGGGGAACCCTCCCGTGACGTCACGGGGGCGGGCGGTGCCTTGCCCCTGGGTTTCCCCTGCTCGCCGCGCGCCCGGGCTCCTCTTTCGAAAGGAGACGACGCGAAGCCGTCTGTCTGTTGCGCCGCCGCTTTCCCGGCTCGAGTCCGGCGAGGCGTCGCTGTGCCGGCTGGACGGAGGAGGGTCTCCTGCTGGCTGTTTGTTCGCAGGGCTCGGCCGAGAGAGACCCCGATGCACCCTCAAGGCGGGGGAGGCGAGCTCAGGTCTCGATCCAGGTGAGAGGCGAAGAGGATGTCTGTCTGTCTGTCTGTCTGTCTGTCTGTCTGTCTGTGTGTGTGTGTGTGTGTGTGTGTGTGTGTGTGTGTGTGTGTGTGTGTGTGTTTTGGAGGGAGAGCCGGGTCGGTGGGTGGGTGAGAAGAAGGGGGCCCCTTGTCTTTGCAAACGGGCGCATCCTGCTTTGGGTCTCCTCAGAGGGAGAGGAGCTGCGGCGCTCCCTGATGCCCGTCGTCCTTTCGTCGGAAACATGATCGGCCGGGGCTCTCGCCTGGCCCGCTCACGGCTGGGTGCTTGTCTGGGTCTGATATTTGAGAGGCCGCGTTGCCTTGGGTCGGGGCGCCCGGGTCTCCTGAGCCGCGAGGGTCGTGGAACAGAACCCCCCGGGGGGAAGAGGCTCCCAGACAACCCCCTCCCCATTTGGATGGTGTCTGCCCGCCTGCCTGTCTGTGGCGCTTTAAAGCGGAGGAACGAACTAAACAAAAGGGCGGTTTATTTTCAGCTGCCCGAGTCATTATAAGTTCGTGGACTTGAAAGGCTTAGGAGCGAGTAACAGGATTCTCCAAAGCCTTCGCTCTCGCTGGAATTAGCTCAGAAGGCCGAAGGCCGGCGGACGGCTTTTGCACAAAGGACTTGGCCGCTTCGGAGTCGTACATTCTCTTCTGGCCGGGTCGTGGGGCTTGAGCGGGGGGGGGGGGGCCGCGAGCAGGAGAAGACAGGAGCTGGTGGGATTGCAAGCCTACCGGGCCCCCCTCGTGTCCTGGGGGAATCACAGGGGCTCCTTTACGCAATGAAATCCCGAGTGTGATGGCTTGGGCAGCCTCCCAACACCCCCCACACCACCGATCCAGAAGCCAGTCCGAAAAGTTATACCAGTCTCTACTCTCTCTTACCTATAGAGCAATAGAGAAAAGTTCTAATATTGAGGGGTATTGGGCCATTGCCAAGTTGTGTCCCTAAGATCTCCGCTAAGGAATAACAAAAGAAACGAAAATCACAGACTTGCAGATTCACGAAAGAGCAAGTGGTGACTCTTACATGAGATACCTTGTGGAAGACGGCTGATGTAGCAATGTTGGATTTATGGAAATAGCTGGAAGAATCTAATTTGGTTGAAGAGCTACTTTAAAACTGGCAACCATACAGGACCCCTGCAAAAGTATTGATTTTAAGTCAATGCTATAGGTGTAACTTGGATGATGGACCAAAACTCACTAGGAGACCCTGAAAGGTTGTTGGAACCAGTAAATATCAGTGGACTCTGGAGATCTGGTATAAATTCCTATGAATGTTTGAAGGTATTGCAGAAGTCAGGGGTGTGTGTGTGTACATCTCAATAGCTGGTGCCTTGGTATTGCTCTGTTTCCAGGAATATTTGAGCATGCTTCAGTTCTGTTGTAAAAGAAGAAGTTCGCAGGCCAGTTTAATTATACTTATGCACAGGACATCCCCAGGCATTTCTTACACCAATTTGTGAAGTTTCCCCTCTGCAGCATCAGGCTGGCCCTGGATTTCTCCAACTACTAGGCAACTGAGCTTCCTATCACTCCCTGCCAGAGAACAGTCCAGCACATCTGGAGGATGCTGTGTGGAGAAAGACTATAGTGATCAATGAAGCAGAAATGTTGTTATCCATTCTATTTGAGAGCTCTTGGAGATCCTGGCCATCTTCAAGACATCCACAGCTCCCTTAAAAGTTTATTTTGAACTGGGTGGCAGGAAGGCTAGACAGGTGAAACAGTTTCCAGCAGGTTTTTACACACACACTTTGTCAGCATGTCCCTTTTTATGAAAGAAAAGTGACTGAAATAACTATGACTTGAGTTTTGTTTTGAGAGTGAATAATTGTTATTATTCAAAAAACATCAGGCACAGCCAAACAAAATTATAAAAACATTATCTGGTATTACATAATAGAAGTTTTAACAAAAAACCTACGTATCTGTTAAATTAGTAGTCCCCAACCTTGGACCTCCAGATGTTCTTGGACTACAACTCCCAGAAGCCTTCATCACCACCTCTGCTGGTCAGGATTCCTGGGAGTTGAAGTCCAAGAACATCTGGAGGCCCAAGGTTGGGGACCACTGTTTAAATAGCGACATAGCACATGTGCTGTTCCTAATATTGCCATTTTTGTAGCTCTGATGTTATTTCTAGAATCTGCAACTGCTTGTAATACTGTGTGAACTTTCTTGATATTGTTCCCAAAGCCCCAATAACTACGGGGACCACTTGCAGTGTATTTCATCCATAAGAGAGATGTTTTGATTGCCAGGTCTCTGTATTTTGTTTGTTTTTCCAATTCTTTATATTCAACTCTGGCCTCTCCTGGAATTGCAATGTCAATGATCCAGACATTTCTTCATTCTGTTACTACTATGTCTGGTGTGTTATGTTCAAGGCGTCTATCCGTTTGAATCCAGAAACCCCACAAGATCTTGACTTCCTCATTTTCTGACACCTTCTCTATGTGATCTTCCACGGGTTTTTGGAGGCTAAGTTATATTTTTTACATTATGGCCAGTGCACTAATTTTGCCACTTCAAAAAGAAGCCTTCAGTTTCTTTCTTAATGGTCCCCATTAAGCTACAAAACCCAGATCTCAGAAATCACACCATTTTTTGCCACAAAAATGGCAGTATTAGGAACAGTATACAGTACATACTGTGCTGTTCCTATTCAACAGTATTCAACAGATACTTAGTTTTTTGGTTAATACTTGTACCTGTTATATAATACCAATCAATTTTTAAAATAATTTTGATTGACTGTGTCTGGTAATTTATCATCATCATCATTCAAAAACACCAGGCAGTTGGAAGTGTGAAACACACGAGGAAAGCTTTTACCATATGTGGTGGACTTGTAGAGTAGCGAAACAGTATTGGATAGCAGTACATAATGTTACAAAAAAATACTGCTTTGTAATGTTCCACTAACCCCAGAACTGTTTTTACTGAGCATTATACCAGACTATATAGATAAGACAAAGAACTATCACTGCAGCCAGAATTCTTTATGCTAAGAATTGGAAGAAATCAGAGATACCAAAGCATGAGGAAAATACGGGAAGCGGCAGAAATAGGTACTGTACAGTATTTTATCAGAAGTGCTGAAAGGCTGTGCAGTACAAAAAGCAACTATAGGATTTATTATATAAATGGCTTGAGTTACCAGATACTGCTTGAATAACATAGATTTAAACTAAGATATAACTATATGTTAAAACTTGGAGGGCAATCAAATTGTAGAAAAGCGGAAAGTTGATTTGATATTGCAACATGAATAGAGTGGACGACAGTACATTTTGTTTTCTCCTACCCCTCCTTTTCCCTCCTATATCCCCCTTTACCTTCTGTACCCCTTTACCATATCCCAAGTTGTCAATTAAAAAGCAAAACAAAAAACCCAACCAGACACAGTCAAAATTATAAAAACTTTGACTGTTATTATATAACAGGTATAAGTATTAACCAAAAACCTAAGGAATATTGGCACAGTATGTATACTGTTCTTAATACTGCTGGTTTTTGTAGCTCTGTTGGTGTTCTATAGGTGAGTCATCACCTGATTTTCTGGCATCTCTACTTAAATTCAGATCACCGTGATCTGTTTTTGTTATGTCCCCCTTGCCCTTTTGGTCCCAATCTAGATTTTGCTCTCAAAAGCTGTTGTAGAGCACAAGGCAGCAACCACACCGAAGCAGGAGATGGTTGGGTTTCTTTTCTTTTCTTTTTTTTTTTTTTGGTCATGATAGGCATTCAGTAACCTAAGCACCTTCTGCATTGGTTGTTTCAGAGTCTCCTTGCTCCTGCGGACCTTTGACTGCCAAGGAACCACTGCCAGGACATGGAGGCTGACTCTCCACCATGGTCAGAGAACATGAGCATTCCAAACCGCACAGAGGCCTTGGTACCGTTGCCTCAGCATGCCTCTTCTTCCTCCAATGAGAGCCCTCTTTATAGTGATTACCAGCCACCTGTCTTAGATCTCCTTCCTATACCCAAGGCTGCACTCTACATGGTGATGGCTCTGGCTGTGGTAGTGAGTGTTGCTTATGCCATTGTTGGTCACCTGATCAAGGACTTGGCACATGACCTGGCAGGTAAGTCTGTCATGGAAGGGCAGCAATGATTGCCAGTGTGCTCTCTGTAGCAGTTGCTCCTTTAAGAACAAATACCAATTCTGTGTCAAGAAAAGCTGGATTTTAAACATGTAGGCCAATGTGAATTTCCAGAATTGTTTTGAGTAATTTAATTTAGTTTTGATCATGGGAAAGAACAAGCTGTTATGCAAGCACAGAAGCCCCATCCCTGAATTGCTACAGAATTGACTCAGTTTTATATCTTTAGATTTCTTTTAGAATGCATTGAGACATACTTTAAAACATACCATCAATATCACAACAGCTAGGAACTGTTGTGTTTTTTTTTAAAGCTGAAATCATCACTGTATTTGTTCTATGTTTCTTCTGAAGTGCAATATACATAAAACTCAGCCTTTTCGATTCATTCACTTTTGGTACATTATAAAGCTAAACTACATTCTAAAATCTGGAGATTGGTCGAATTCAAACAATAACTACAGCTTGATCCCATCACTTGGTTGGAAGGTCTTTTATAAGGAGATTGCTTCCAACTACAGATGAAGCAAAATCTTCCAACATACCTAGCTGCCAGACATGGTCCAGTATGGCCTAGATATTTAGGAACAAAAAATCTGCCTTCTTTCTTCCCTGCTGAAGCAAAGGGCTATACTACTCTTAAGAAGTGGGAAAAAGCTTGAGACCAAGTGTGTAGTAGATAGCTCTTGTGTTTAGAATAAGGAGGCTTAAAGGGTGACTAAATAGGCATTTATCCTGCTTTTTGGTCGGCAGTGGGGACAGGCTGATTTGCTCCTATATCCAGTGATTAGGCTTTTTTTTGCTATAGCAAAGGAGCCTACCTCCAGAGGGTTCCTACCAGCCTCTTTCTGGAGGGGCTTCTACTATTTTGATGCAGATAGGATTGCTTTTTGTTCAATCTGACCAATTCATGATAGTGGGAAATTAAGCACTTCCACTGCTTCTCTGCGGAGGGATAGAAGTAAGAAAAGTTCTTTACACTGTACTAGAGCATCGCTGATGTACTGTATCACACCCAAAGGCATCCTGGACATCAATTTGACCTCTAGATACCCTATTTAGCCCACTCCAGCCCATGATGAGCCCATGTAGACAAGACTGAGTTTCTAGTCCTCTTATTTACCACAAAGTGGCTCTTGTGAAAATTAGTATGAGGTATCACAAACCAGCTCTGCAAAGTGATTCCTAGGGTTTCTAGGAAGCTCCTAGCTAGGAGACAAACTCTTTCAGGAGATAGCCAGCAACGGGAGACAGATAAAACTTCCTTTTTCAAATACTCTTTTAACAGTTAAGGGTCTCCCAGAATTGTGTACTAATCCCTCCAAGTAGACTATTCGGGAGCAAATCTTGGTTACTCTGTCTTCAGTTTGGTACTGAATGCAGCTATCCTGACCTACCTGCCTGCCTTTATCATTGAATTACATGTTGTCGTTCAGCAAAACAAATATGTCTGTCTCTACCCACAAGGCCTTGCACTCAAATGAAGATGGATAGAATTAAAATATTGTTTCTTAGTCAGCTATTTGGAAGCAGGAAAGCTTCTCTCTCCCTTGAAAGGGAGACACAGGTGGAAGGGAAAGGCACTTCCACTACTACAAATCAGCACCTTCACTTAATTTACACCAAACTAGGTTGCAACTCAGGACCCCTATCCCAGTCTAACTGTACTTGGATGCCTTTCCTGAAATACCAAAAAGCTTTACCTACAGAAAGGGCACATAGGGTTTTCAGGGTCTGAAAGGATTGTTTTGTGGATAAAGTACAGCTCAGTAGGAGAATAGGTATTTTTCATTCACAGTCCCAGGCTTAGTGCCTGACAGTTATGTTCTAAAAGGACTGGGGGAAAAGACAGCTTAGCAAAAAAGAATGGGAACTGTTGACATTTTGAATGGCAAAAAGAAGCTTAGAATGTCTAGCACTGGATGACGTTGAGTCACTGTTGACATAGAACTGGCATATTCTAGAGAATCTCTCCTCCTTCATGAATTGTAAAGAATTCAGCATCAGGCAAGGATCAAACAACAGCTCCTTTCTGCTATTTATGTATGAAAGCCCTAGAAAGTTACATGGGGAGCTAGGCAGGAGCTATCCCATCTTTGATTGGTGGCAAATTTTATGATTCCAGCTCATGGAGAGATCCTCTGTAATATATCAGCCCTCCTGCCCCCCCCCGATAAACTACTGTTCACCCAAACCCTGATTTTCTGTCCTTGTCTTTGCTCTTTTGGCACCGTTCCCATTCTCTTCCTATTCCACATGAACAATTCTTGGCTCAAGTCGCTCAGCAAACTTGTTCCCTATACGGCTGCATTGTTTTTTTCCCCCCCACTATCTCCTTCTAGATTGCATGTTTGGGCCACAGCCTGAGGATCCTGAGAAGGAAGAGCCAGAGCCACCATCTCACTCTGGCTTTCGGCCCTCCATCCTAGCCAAGAACCGCACCTGCACCTGCTCAGTGCAGCATGCTGAGGAAGTGCATATAACCCTAGCGGAGGTTCCACAAGCTACCTAGAAGCAGGCAGCGCAGCCTTGCAGAAAATGGGCAGTGGCATCAAGATGCAGCTGGTGAGTTCTTGGCTTCCTGAACGAAAGGGAAGAGAACAGGCACAGTGGCCGAGCCAAAGGCCAGCTTTGGGGCCGTTGTCCCAGCATCTCCCGACAACAGCGGCCTAGATGAAATTCAGCTTTTTTAGCACCATGAATTCCAGGAGAGCTGCTTTAATTTAGAGCCAGAAGACCCTGCACCTTTCTCCAAGCAAACGTCTTTTCTCCCTGTAACAGCAGGAGAGGGTTATGAACCAGTTTAATGCCCTATACCCGTGCAGTTTTTATTGACTGTGGTTGCCCACAGGGAAGGGTGAGCAATATTACAAGGTGAGAAAGCAGAGCATAAAAAAAAATAAGAGCGCACAACCACTTAACTCTCTGAACACAACTTCAGCTGGTGGAGACTCTACCCTAGAAGCGGAACTTGGAGTAGTGCCAGGGCTATTCCTACAGGCCCTGTCGTAAAAAGTATATATATTTTTGTACACTGAAAATAAATATATATGTGCACCCTGTGCTGCTGTTCCACTTTGCTGCCCAGGATTGTACCCATCTGGCCTCCTAGGCAGTGTGGTCCCTTCTTGAAAGATTTAGGACTAATCACTCTCCGGCAGGGTTTCCACCACCTTCCAGCTGCAGAACACAGGCACCTATTTCACTCTTGGGCTTAAGTCCAGATTCAGCTATACAGAGGCTCCAAAAACAGGCTGAAGTAGCAGCACAGTAACTCTGGTGCCATTACACAAATGCATGTTCAGACCTTTCTAATTTCAGTATGGACCCACCTCTTTGGGTGGGGAAAGGGTTCACACGCACACCCATCTTCTAGCATGCCTGGGTACTTGCTTCTGTTTGGAAGCAAAAGGTCCTCCCTTTAGTCTTCCTAAATAGGAATAAATAAGGGAACAAGTGGGATGGCAAAGCTGGGTACTCACTTCCAAGGAAAAACATACCAGAGTAAAGAAGATAGTTAGAGACTATTGGGAAAGTGGCGAGAGCAGAGAATTCTAACGATCACAAAGCCACTTATGGCAAAGTAGCATGAATAAGTTGGGAGGATGCCATATTGGTTTCCCAGTACGTTCCTAAAGCGCAGGAGAGAGTTTCTTCCTGCCCTCCAAAACCCAGGATTTCATGAAGGAAGAGGTCCTTTCTCCAAATGAACTGATCTCCAAAAGCACATGAAGACAACCCTTGTAACAGAACCAAACAACCAGAACAGGAGCTACTCCAGTCTTACTGTGAGCACTGTGACAGTCAAGAATCTTTTAATGGATACAACCTGGGCTACAAGGTAAGAGAGACAATTCAGCCTTGATCCTTCCAAACAATGTAGCTAAAGGTCCACACAGAAGACCATGACAGCTTGTCGATGACTTTCCCCCAAAGCAACCAGGTCTGCAAGTGGCTCCAATGTTCCAGCAAGGAAGAGTGCTAATAAATAGGGAAATCTGAAGAAAAGTAAGAGTCTGAAGTCTAGGCATCCAAGCGGCAGATTGGGCTGTCATATACCATCTGTAGGTTGACTTTGTGACCAACTAACTCCCGGATATTATTGATGCCGTATTTGATCATGGTGGGCCTAGAAGTGAAAAAAGGGAGGCATCTCAAAAAGAATAGCTTGGAAAGTACATTCTCCAACAAAAATACTGGGGAACATGATGAAGCAATTTTAAAAATCCAAATACGAATAGTACAAACAAACACAGCAGACATGCAGGGGTAAACAAGGTCAATACAAATAATATCATACTAGGTTTCTGAGACCAACCTCCCAGTATCTTCCTTTTCCCCCTTTCTGCTGGCATTCTAGATACCTCTGCGGAGGACACACCTTTTTCATTCAACTCCTGATGCCCAACATATACGCATATCATTGTGGATTCTTCATTAATTTGTTTCAGGAGGAAAGCCTGTTGACTGTGTCTAAGGGCAGGAAATGGGTGAAGTTTAATCCCCTAGAGGTGAGGAGGACACATGGCTTGGGTCAACCAGTCGCATGGCAGAGATTACAGAGACATGGAGAAAGAAGGCAGCAGTTGCAGACAGGGCGGAGCAGGGGCTTTATTGAGATTAGTTTCAGTCCTTGCTTACTTAAGAGTCTTACCAGAAGGGTGCAACGTGAGTTAAGAAGAAGCTTGGTCCCTGCCAGAGGTATGAGTGGCTCTCAGCCTAGGAACCTCCAGCAGGTTACAATATGAAGAGGCTGCTTCAAAATGAGGCTGTCAGGATCAACCCACCTTCCTTGATTCTTCCTGAAGACACTTACCGTTCCAGAGACAGTCCCCAAGCAATGACAGACACCCCATCTGGCAGACCCATCGGCAGCAGCATCTCAGGGCGGAAGACCCCTGAGTTGCCTACTTCCACCCACTTTTTCAATCCTGTAAGAAAACAAAAGTTAACTTTATTGTTAAGTCAAACAAGGATGGCAGGGCAGTCAGCCATGGATCTTAGCACGACATAGATCACAATCCTGCGCAGTTTCCGGAATCCAATCTGCAAGCATCCCTGGGACACAGGACAAGGCAACAGCAGGCAGGTTATTTTATATCAGACAGGCTGCCGAGAGGGCATAGAAATAGATAGAGATGAGGTGGATCATGTAATATATCTATATAGAATTCACAACATAGTTCATTCACCATCTTTTCTCCAATTACATTCAGAATCAAAATGTTCTACAGCTTGGCAAGCTCAGCAGCTATTCTGAAAAGCAGAAAGGAGGCAAAGGGCTAAACCTGTGGCACACTACAACTTGTCAAGCTGTGACAGCATTAAAGGACGTGGGGAAGAGCAATATGTTAATGCAGGTTACAATCACATTAACTTCTGAAGTCCTTAATGGCTTGGGTTCCAAACATAAGACTACCCAGGCAGGTCTTCAGTACAATATTGTGGCCCAAACACACACACGAAGACACAAAAGCATCTTGCTGGCTCTTTCACAGTATCAGGGTCTCAGCTGTCTAAAAGCTCACTGAACTTTTAAAACAATGGCTGAAGTCCTGCTGCTTAATTATGTAAGCAGAAGCCTGCAAACAACGTAACATTCAGTCATTTCTAGCTGGCAATAAGTAACACTGGAATTCCTGAGCACATACCAAGCCAGTGGCAGTCTGCACTCATGAAAATCCCAGCAGCAACTTGTTAATTGCCAGCTAGAAGTGACTGAAGATTACAATGTTTGCCTTTCATAGCTATAATTAAGTAGCAGGATTTCAGCCCCTGGGGGGAAAAAAACTTTTCAGTACATGCTTGCATATACTCTCCCGCCTTCTGGATACCCTTCTCACTTGTAAGCCTCCTTGGAATAAACAGGAATGAGGAACAGCCAGTTTCATTTTCTTCAAAAGCATTTACAGCTGTTTTGTTACATTTCACAAGGAATTAAAAAAAAATCAATTACTAGAATTTGGAAGAAAGGACAGGTCTTAATTTCAGGCAGCTACAGCTTCACGGGCTCTGAATTTCATGTGGAGAGCTGAGGATTGCGGTTTTGTGCTCCAGAAAAACACAAGGGCACAGCCTCGAAGTACCATGACATCCTGGACCTCCAGAAATAGGAACTCTTACAGATGGGTGGGAAGGCGGCATGCTGTCAGGCTGTGTTGACACAGTGGAAAATAGTCCTAATTTACAGTGCACTCTCAGGGTGACCAGTTTTTGCAACTGCATGAGTCATAAGGGGATTATCAAAGGCTAAATTGGGGACAGTCGGAATTCCTTCTTAAGGTAGTGAGCGTGCAGCTGCCTTCTTGGCTGAAGGGGAAAGTTGACATTTCTCCTAGGTGAGAATCTACATAGAGGTCTGACTGTTTTGATTGCTCTGTTCCTAAAAATTATAGATGCGGCTGGCCTCAGATGCTAAAGGCATTTTGCCGAATAGCTAAAGTGCTAACTTCATGGGAACTAATTCAAAGACGATGGGGTAATCGCCGGCAGGAACAAATAAGACTCAACATTCACAGCTTCTTCAATTGTCTCCACCCAGTTCTTGCACCCACCTTGGTGGTAGCTGAACACCTCCATGCTGGGCTCCGTGTAAGGATTGTAAG
Organism: Pogona vitticeps; assembly: GCF_051106095.1. Lineage (NCBI taxonomy): Eukaryota > Metazoa > Chordata > Lepidosauria > Squamata > Agamidae > Pogona > Pogona vitticeps. The sequence goes on from NC_135784.1 coordinate 184,330,540, forward strand.
CAGGCTTGAAGCGCAGCTGGGTGATCCCTGCCGGATATAGGAAATTGGTTGCTGCAAACAAAGAAAGCAAAACCCAAGCAGCCTCACTCTTAGACTGCGGCCCCTCCCCTGACTTGTCCTAGGCACAGCATTTGGGGCTCTTTAGTCTCGAGAAAAGGCGCCTGAGGGGGGCCATGACTGAGACATATAAAATTATGCACGGGGTGGATAAAGTGGGTAGAGGGAAGCTCTTTTCCCTCTCACACAATACCAGAACAAACAGGGATCCACTCCAATTGAACTTTGGGAGAGTGAGAACAGAGAGAAGAAAGTATTTCTTTACCCAACACTTTGTTAGTCTGTGGAACCCCTTGCCACGGGATGTGGGGATGGCATCTGGCCTAGATGCCTTTAAAAGGGGATTGGACAGATTCCTGGAGGAAAAGTCCATCACAGGTTACAAGCCATGATGCGGATGTATAATCTCCAGGCTTAAAAGGAAGGTAGCTCCAAATGCCAGATGCAGGGGAGGGGTATCAGGAGACAGGGACCTAGTGGTCTCGTGTGCTCCCAGAGGCATCTGGTGGGGCCACCGTGAGATACAGGAAGCTGGACTAGAAGGGCCCTTGGCCTGATCCAGCAGGGCTCTTCTTATGTCCTCAGACAGGCATTCAATATTCTCATTCAGCAGTGCTCATCTTACCCAGTTTGTTGAAAAACTCCTTCAGAACTCCCATCAGGTCTCCCAATGTCAAGCCATAATCAGCCACCACTCCTTCAATCTGGTGGAACTCAGCCAGGTGGGTGGCATCCAGTGTTTCATTCCTGAACACACGGTCAATGGAGAAATATTTGGCAGGAGTGAATTTTTCCTGTAGGAGAAATTTCTGTCACAGACCCACACTCTGGCTTTGTTGAAACATTTTAGTTTCAGTCTATCTTGGTCTTATCAGCTTTCGGGAAGACCCACTATTACTTTACAATGAAGCACTTCAGTGGCCAAAAATGTTTATACCCGGCTTATTCCAAAGGAGGAAAGGGTACTAATGGGCAATTTTACCTGCTGTGCCAACTGATACAGCATGCGGGCACTGGACGCAGTGGTGTGTGTCCTAAGCAGATTCTTCCGAGCCTCCTCTATCTTCCAGTCATATTTGTACCTTGGAGGGATGGAATATAACATTTGAAGAGAAATGTGCAACATTAATATCTCATCTGCAGGGTCCAAGAACAGACTAAGCAGAGATGTCACTTATCAGAAGAGTTCAGAAAAGGGAATAGTTTCACTCACTCCTCTGCTCACTGTAGATTTAGTGTTCCCAGCTAAAGAATCCAAGAACACAGTTGCATAAAGAAGCATAAGACGTTAAATGCAAGTCAGTTAGAAATATGGAGTCTCCCCTTCACCCAACCTTGTGGTAAAAGTGTCACACAGAGAAATGTCCCAGTTATGTTTAGGAAATCTGGGAAAGAACTATCTAGACTCCTGAGCAAGGTATGGGGCAGTTTTGCCTCAATAGCATATGTGTGCCTTTTCACCACTACTGTCCGTCTTTTGTGCTTGCAGGCCCAGTTAGAGAGAAAAAAATGTTCTGACAAATCTCACCCCTGAGAGCCATAACCTCCTTGAGAATGAACCCTCTTTACTCTCTTCAGATAATCCATGGGAAACTCAATGGCTTCAGCAGGATCTGGAAGGAATGAGACAATGCAAGTGACACAGACACGTGGGGACTCCATGCGAAGCACATACAATGCAAGGGCAGCAGGGCGGGGAAGGGGAGAGCTTGAGATATGTGCTCTCCTTGCTCTCTAGTCCCAGGACAACAAAGGCTCTCAAAAGATGATTCGTGTCATTCTGGCCACTGTTACTTTTTCTGTAGCAAAATCTATTCTCGCCATACTAAACTGCAGAATACTGGAGCTTCAGAAAGAGAGAGACATATACTAGAGGGGCCCCCAGTCTTTTGGGACACATTTAGAATTATGAGCAAGGGGCTTGGATACCTTCACAGAATGATTGCTGTGGAAGGCATGCCAGGCACAAGAAATATTTGCTTATAAAATGGAAAGCACAGAAGGTTGACTCTAGCAAATCTAAAACAGATCATAATGAATCTGCATGTTAAAAAAAACATAGTAGCTGCCAGGGTTCCCCTTGACAAGTTTTTGTCCAGTCGTGTCCAACTCTAGGGGGCGGCGCTCATCTCGCTCTTCAAGCCATAGAGCCAGCGTTTGTCCGAAGACAATCTTTCCGTGGTCACATGGCCAGTGTGATTTAGACACGGAACGCTGTTTACCTTCCCACCGAGATGGTACCTATTTATCTACTCGCATTTGCATGCTTTCGAACCGCTAGGTTGGCGGGAGCTGGGACAGGCGACGGGAGCTCACTCCGTCGCGTGGATTCGATCTTACGACTGCTTGGTCTTCTGACCCTGCAGCACAGGCTTCAATAAACCACCATTGCTTCAAAACTTAAATTGGTGCATCCGAACTACACAGAAAAAAACATCACAGATTCAGTGCGTGGCAGCACTGTGCCTTGGCACAGAAACATGGCTGCAAACTATCTTCATGATTTTTACATGGAAAGAAAACAGCACCACCAAGATATCACAAGGGTGCACATGTTTGTGTGCTCTCTTTCCTCCCTTTTATCCCAGTTGTGAAATGTTGTGGGGGGGGGGGGCGGAATCACATGACTATTAACCAACCAACCCTTTAGAAAGAAAGTGTCGTGCTGGTCCCGGGCAGGATGCTGCTGTGGTTGGAACAGGGCATCAAAATTCCAGAAGGAGCTCTCAATGAAGTTATTGGTGGGCATTTCTGTAAAACTGGAGATACAAAGACACAGCCATTCTTCTGTTACCTCAAAGGTCAGACCCCAGCACTAGATTATGACAGAATATAGGGATGCATTCCAATAAGCATGGGACAAGACATATTAGGCCTAGAAAAGCAGTGGGGCAATATTTGCTTCTGTTACCGTATTTTGCTAATATTGTCTTCCTCACAGAAAATGGTCTACACAGACAGAGAAAACAAAGCTACCCAGGTCTCCCCAGCAGACTGAGCCATGCTTGGCATGACCCCATCTCCTACAAAGCAATGCAGCTAAAACAACATGGAATCTGTATGCTGTGAGACTACCTTGAATTTAAACAACCAGCATGGCAGTTTTCACAAAGATGCACAACATAACACACCTTTGTCATCCCCAGCTGCCATTTTATCCTTCCTACCACCGCAACTCCCCAGCCAAAATTCTACACATGATAAAGTACACACCCCATTTCAAGGAAGATTTGTCGGAACTGGCTGCGGACCTTGAGCAGCGGGTGGAGGTGACCACTTTCAGGCATAATGCCCAGTGCCTCAAAGTTATAAGTCTTGAAATTCAAGTTTCTCCAAGAGCCACTGCAAATTTGGGCAAGAGAAGGAAGAAGAAAAGTTAATTTTGCAACTGATTTTTTAAAAAAACCATGTTTGCCTTAGTCTTACATGGACGCTTAGTGGAAAAGGTAACTCGTTTTTCTGCCATAAGAAGAAGTTATTAGTATTTAACAGGAAGCACACAGGTAAGAATTCTGCTAAACTGGATTGTAAGACTGATAATATCTATGAATACAATTCAGCATCCCATGACAGCTGAGGAGAAATTGGTAAATCTTGATTTCTTACTGGGAACCAAACAATTTTTACAACCAAGATTCAGATCCATAGTACAAGAATGCATTCTAGACCAAGGGTCAGGGAACTTTTTTACATTTTACCCCCTAAAAAAATTATATACACTGACATTACCCCCTTGATGTGAAAGGAAGGATCTCGGTCACATGCGGCCAGTCGAGTGCCGCCACTGAAGCCTCGCTGCCCAGGCCGCCTCCTACTCCTCCGCCGCCTGGCGGGACTGCACTCAGTCCTTGGCCCCGCGGGTGTGGCTCCCTTTCTCTGCCAGCGGGCGGCTCCTGGGTGGCCATCGAAAAGCAGCAGGTGGCTCGCCCTCCAGGGGCACCCAACACCACCTCCAGCTCCGGCGGCTGCTTGCTGGGGTGGCCACGGGCCTCACCATCGAAGCACCGCGACAGCTGCCGCATGGAGGGCAAGATGCTCCTCCAGGCCCGGTCAGCCAGTGCGGAGGCGCCGCCGAAGGAAGCCGCACGGCCGGACAAGCACTGCTGCCGCCCAACGGGCTCCTCCGGGGACGGGGCGTGGCGGCCCAGCGTCAGGAGGCTGAGCCTGGCCCAGGCCACCGTCATGGCCGTGCCCTCCCCCCTCCACTACGATCCACCTCTCCAGGCACTGGAAGGAGAGGCTCCTCCTGGCTGGGGCGCTCCAGCCACTCGCCCCGGCCTTGCCCTCTGCCATGGCTGGCCCCACTGCCACCTCGGCTGCCATACACTGCCGGCCGGGCACTGGCCGCCATCCGCCATGGTTCAGTTGCAGCCAGGCCGGAGAAGGGGGTGAGAAGGGGGGCAATCGGGCTGCTGGGGACCCCCCTCCAGGCAGAAAAGGAGGAGGAGGGAAGGGGTTTAGGGTCGCGTCCTCATTACCCTTAGGATTTTCATTTTTACCCCATTTGGAGTAATTTACCCCTGTTCCCTGACCACTGCTCTAGACACAACATGTAACAGGAGATCATAGATCTAATGCTGAACAACAGCTCTAATCCTACAGCCGATTCCCTCTTATAGGCAGGGACCAAGGTCATTCCTCACCTTGCAATCATCTCTGGGGTGAGGTCTGTTTCCTGCTTGGCAATAGTTGTACTAAAAGCACTTCCTTTTTTAATCCAGTATGTCTTAATGGTCCTAAAAGGGGGGGAAAACATTACTTTATTAAGAGGTAGAACCATTCAAAACAGTGGTCTCAGGGTTATCTAACAAGATGGAAGCTCTCGCAGGAACTACTCTTTCAAAATACCCAATCATCACTACTTTTCTTTCTGTAAACTCCTGGCTACTTTGTACTGCAGCATCCATTCCAGTACTGTACTGTAACAGTACACCCAGCAGAAAGAATATGCAGAATGAGAAAAGAACAATACTTGTCACTGGCTGTAAGACGAATGTGAAATGGGTTTCACTGTATATCTGAATGGTACTACAGTAAGAAGTTCAACGGTTAAAAGTTGGCCATCTGTCCCAAAACTCAAAGGTTTTGGATAATCTTTCCTGGTCTAGTGGAAGGCAAGCAATAGATTTAGATTCAAATCTTAAATTTGCACGTAAGTCACAGACTCACACTGCTTTGAACACCTTTTCTGCTGGCAAAAGAAACAAAGACTGATGAAGACATCAGCAAAGTGTATTTTCATTGGATACCGGGTAATAAGTGGATTAAAACAGGTCCTGTGTAAGAAAAAATTGTGCCAAATGTATTGGAGAAATTGGAGTGGAGAATTTTGTAGAACTGAAAAACCTCAAACACTGATATTTTCATGAACCCCTTAATGCCCCAAGGCCATTTGAAAAAACACCTGACTGGCCCAGCACTCTGACAACTGACTGAATAAGTCAAACTAACCAAATTGACCAGTGATGCATGCCAAAAAGGAGAGCGATGCAAAAATCCACAATACCACCACAATACTATTTTTCAAAGCAGATTAGGTATCAGAATATGACTTCTCTGAACATTTTGGAACTTCTTTCATCGCTTGCATCTAGAGACGTGACTAGTGAATTTGATTGCTTTGGTCTACTCAGAAGATGCCATGAAAGCCATTCTAGTCTATTCTGGAAAGTTTGGGGCGTTAAAAGATTAACAAAATAATATTTGAAGCTGTTCAGTCTTACATATTCCTCTTAAGTGGGTACAACACATTGTGATGCTTTGGGCTATTTTTTTTTTTAATTTCAAACATCCTGTTCTAGGTGTTATGGGTCCCCCTTTCCTGGTAATAGTTTTAAATCAGAATAAAAGACCCTGAAAAACTTAAGTATGGATGATGTATAGAGCGGTACTATAACACATGATTTGAGGAGCTTCACCACCAGAAGTACTTCTCTGTGCAAAAGCTGCAAAGGCTCCAACCTAGCTAGATTTGTCTTCCCAGAAGCAAGTCCAGAAAAGAGTCAAATGGTGGTGGAATCTAAACTCACACTTCTGCCAAGAGCTTCCGCTTCTTCAGTTCATTCTTGTCCCTTTCCTCTATGTTGTCAGCCTCTCCCTGCTGCACCAGGAGCAGTTTCTCTCTCACGCAATCCTGTACAGACTCTACCTAAAAAAAAAAGTTTTTTAAAGCAAAGCTTTTTTTTTTACATAGGGCTCTGATGAGCTCATTCTTGGATGAGTAGACATTGCCTAGAAGGGCGGGATAAAAGTCTAATAAATAAATAAAATACAACATGTGGGAGGGCAAAATCACATGTACACTTACTAGCAATTTTTCTGACATATGAACCATACCTCTCTGCATAAGGAAGGACTCAAGACAGATAGAAATCGGGGACTACCTACCACCCGGAAGATCCGGGGTCCATCTTCTGAGCTCTTGTCCACCCGGATCCACTTATTAGACATTGCTTTGCTGAAGCCCACTTTTCCACTTGGCAGCTTCTACAATGCAAGAAAGGTTATGTATTCATCAACTGCACACTCAGACCAAATGCCACACAACCAAATATCTATACTGAAGAACATCCTCAGAAGAAACAAGGAAGGAAATTCAACAGATACCTGTGTCAAAAGTAACAACTGGAGTAAATGATCCAGAAACAATGAAGTTATGGAAAGGATTTTTTACCATTAGATCACTCTGGACCAGACCCTCAGAGGGTATGCTGTTAAACACCCGGACTTCATGGCTCCCTTCCTCCACAATCTCTTTGCCCTCAGATGTCAACTCCCATTTCTTGGATGTGCGCTGCTCTGCATCAATCACCTAAAATATATATATATATTAAGAACATACTTAATTTTTTTTAAAAAAAGAACATATTTAATAGAATCTTTTTTTAAAAAATGGGGGATGCAGCATATGAGAAGGAGAGAGAAACAGAGGAAAGGGAAGTAATGACGTAGCATTTGAGAGGTGAGACATCAGTGATTCTAAGTGTTATATCATTTTAATATCTGTGACCTTGCACATAAAATAGATATGTTAGGCAGAATGGCTGCAGCCTAAGAATACTTTTCCACATACCATCATACGACATTCAATTGTACTCTGAAGTGGTACAGCCTAGGCACAAGCTGACCATCTCAGCAAGAATTACCCCCTATAGTGTGAAGAGAGATTTGAGTACAATTTTGTAACATGCTTATATTGATGTCAAGACGAACTAGTAACAAATCTTCAGGGCTCCTGGCTCTTCCTTTTCTAAGACAACCATTTTCCAGTTAGAATACAAATGACTTTGCTCTAGCACACCTCTGTGGGATAGAGGCACACTGCTACCATGCCTAGTTACACAAGATCCTTCTACCTCACAGCATGCATATTAGGAATGAGTAGTGGGTAGATGTGAAGAGAGCCCAAGTGTTAGTGCGCCATCTCCTCTTGATAAGTCAAATATATGTGAGGGAGCAGGATGGGAAGGTGAGGATGTGGAAGACAGTAGACCGAAAGGGGTTAAAGCTGAGGTCTGCCTGTCAGAAGAGGGGATGAAGGAAGGGGAGGAGCAATGGGTGGAGGTCTGGGAGGAGAATGTTGAAGAGGGAACTTTTACACGGGAATTTAGGGCAGTAACGAGGAAGAAGAAAGAGAAGGAGGAAGAGACAGTAGCGCCCGGAGTGAAGTCCTTAATAGATGACTTTCCTAACCTGACGGTGGGAGGACTACTGCCGGACCCTCTTCCAAAGCCTGCGGGCGTAGTAGTCCAAGACACATTAGAATGGACAGTGGTGGTCTTCCCACGCGGACGTGGTCATTGGAGGAAGGTGGTGCGCCCCGGACCAAGCTTCAGCCACCCACCAACCGAGGGGGATTGGGCTCACCACCCGTGCTGCGGGACCATATGCACGGTGAGGAGTGCCCCACTACGGAAACCCACCGACAGGGAACGCTTTGGGCCGACTCCCCACTTTTGAAGCAACGTTTTAATGTTAACCCTTACGGACTTGTTGAAAAGGTGTTTCCTCAGCCGGATACGTTTATGCCGACTGAAGTGGTTATTGACACACCAGTGTTAAATGTTAATAAATTGTTAAAGTTACAAGAACCTATAGAGACTCCATTGCCTGTTTATATGAGCCAGCCATTTAACGAAACCCATGGGCATTCTGACAGTAGACATGGGACATTTATATTTCTATCCCTGGAGATACAAATATACAGTAAGTATCAGTGCCATAGCTGCCTGGAAAGTCCAGTCCCTTCCCCCCAAACCAGCAACTACTGCTTGCTGCACACTCAGTGTCATTCCCATGGTGCTAATTGCAGAAGTAGCAGAGCCGATCACTCCAGCAAGGAGGTGGGATGATGAGCCTTCCCACTCAGCTGTTGAGGGGTTGGCTGCATGTGGAGGCACCTGCCAGGCTACTTCCATGATTGGCGCAACAGAAATGATGCCGACCCCACATACAGCACAGCAACTGGTAATTGAACCTGCTGGTTCAGCGGGGAAGGACTGCATTTTCCAGGCACCTAGGGTGCTGATACTCACATCCACAGGGATATGAATACAAATATCCCATACCTAGTAGTGCGTGGACTATAACTCTTTAAGATCAGATTTTGGCTGAAAAGATGTTTGATAATGAATATGCTGGTTGATATTATGTACTTTTTGCTGTTCCATAAATAACTGTCCCAGAATCACCCTCTACACTTTATGACTGTGGGAGCCATTCTAAACCAGGAAATTTATCTGGTATTTCAAACTGGCCTTCTAGGATCCACCTTACAGAACCACTGCTGAAAGATTCTGAACACAAACCCCCATCAGACATTGCAGTAGACCATGGACCCAGCTTTGTCTGTGGCTTCAAAAAAGATCAGCAAGATTTCCACTCTTCCCTCACCCTCATATTTGGAAAACATACAGAGGAAAGAAGCTTACTCTCTAGATACAGTACTGTCACTGAGATGTTAGGTTTAAACACCCCTGCAGTAGAAATGAGAGAATCAATGGAGAAGTTTGAGGTTTTAATACTGGAACGAGGCACTGCTCTCATGACAACCCACAGTTGTGGGTTAACCATGTTGTGTAGTCAACCACAGCTAGAAGAGAAGCTAAGGACAACCCTACCAAGTTGTCTAGCCTCTATATTGCAAATTAGAGATGGGACTCAGTTTGGCTGAATATCAAACCAGAGTTGTTCTGCTCCATCTCCAAATTAACCAAACGTGAACCTACTTCATTTCTTCCGCATCTGTACACTGTAGCCCCACGTCCTGTTTATTTATCTACAGACAGAACGGTAAAGGGTCCAGAAATCCTCCCTGCACCAAATTATAATCCAAGATAAAATAAAGGGACATGAAAGTGCATGCACACACACCCCTTGCCACAAAACCAAGGTAAGACAGCAGCATGCACGTGGAGGTGTCGTCCTCCAGGTCTGGAGAAAAAATATATGCAACTTTTAGGAAGAAGCCCTGCCAGAGAGATTGCCAGGAACTAACTTCACGGCTGCTCTCCTTCACCAAGCTTCCTACCCGGAAGTACCACCTGGGCATCAACTTTGCCGAGGCTTGAAGCCCCGCCCCTTCCCGCTCAGAAAGCGGGGCCAAATGCCGGAATCCTCCCAAAGTCGAACTCGGGCCCAACCCCGCCTTGGGGCGTGGTCAAAAGGAGGCCCCGCCCCGCTCGCGCTCTCACCTCTCCCAGGGCCTGTAGGCTCTTCACCGCTCCGACCAGCACTTGGTGATCTAAACCAAGGGCTGCGGCCGCCTCCAGGCTGCAGATCCCGCCCTCGCCGCGGGCCGCCGCTGCCTCGAGCCTTTGTAAAAGCAACTCCGCCGCCGATCCCGATGCTGCCGCGGACGCCACGGTGGGAGACATCTTCCCGGCGAGCCTGACAAGGATTTCCGTGCCCTTCCGGAAGCGGAAATGGCTCTAGTCCCTTTCTACCATAGAGTTTTCCAGAGCTTTCCTCCAGAGCCTCCATTTTACGAATGCCTCCCAGCAGCGACTGCTGGTAAAGTCCAGCCAATTGGAAATGACCTCATCCGTCTAGTGATGGCCGCCGAAGGAAGACCGAGACGGTCGTGGTTTCTGCGGAAGAAAGACCGGCTGTGTCTTCTCCCTCGGCGGTCTCCGTCATGGGAAGCCGGGGGGGGGGGGAGAAAATGAATAAAACTCTTTGGGTGCGGACTGCTAAACCCCCAGCAGCTGTCAGAGCTAGCCTTAAGGAAACTGTACAAACAAACTTAGGAGTGGTTTGAAATAAGGCAACCTTCATCATCTGGTTATTATTTGCGAGTTCATAAGTGAAGTAAATGCTGTTTCTCGCAATAGTCACACAGAAGAGGCAATGGCGAAAAAGGCTTTGCTGGGTGGTTTTTTATTTTATTTATTTATTTACTTAATTTATATACCAGCCATCTAACCAGAGGCCATTCTGAGCGATTCACAACCAACCAACCAAACAAAAATCTAACCATAAAACATCGATACCAGTATAAGAACAAATGTCTCAGCTTAACAGTGGACCTTGGGGCAATAACATGAGACCGTTTTTCTTCCTCTATGCTTATTCCTCCCCACCTATCCATTTCCCCCTTTTTCAGAAGCCCTTAGACTGCAGTTTAGTGTAATTTTAATTGGTTCTAATAAAAAACATGGTCTGACTGTCAATTTGTCATCTGTGCCTTAGTTTAAAGGCACAAAAATGCCAAATAAAAACTTGCTTTTTTAATTGTCCACCACAGATGTAATTTAGCAAGCAGCAGATTTAACAAAAAATCAGGAGAGTGCAGGAGTTTTCTCTTGGTTCCCTAATATATCAATATCTTAAACAAATGCATTGATTATGTTATAGGTTTCAGACTCCCGTTCTGCATGTTGTGAACTACATGGTACCAAGAGAAATGGGGCTGTCCAAATTGTGAAATTGGAGTGTTCAGCAACAGAGAAAATCTGTGAACAAAACTTCTCCACAGTCATCTGATGGGGGAAACTTGTAATTTGATACTTTGTGTAAATAAAATATTAAGCAATTAAGGGTATAAGAATTGCAACCATGGAGTATTCAACTCTATGTGTCACATAAAACAGCAGTACAATACAGTATCTTCTTCTTCCCACATGTTCAATATGTAAGCAAATTGGATTGTTGTTCAATATGTAAGCATTTTGATCCAGTGCCACCTTCTGCAATATTCTTTTTATACAACTATTGAAGGTGCCAGGCCCTCTTTTGCATCAGTTGCAAATCCCTGGTTTAAGGTGCAGCCAAACAGGCATTCAGTCTGCTTTGTCTGCTGTGGAACAGGTTAGTTGGCTTCTTTTTCTCGTGATCATATGATGTAATTGGAGGAGTGAATCAGCCTGCCCCGAGTGTTCCTACCACATCTTTCTGTCAGAGGCTTCTGCTTTTTTGGTGCAGGTAAAATCATTTGGTTTTGGTTCACTTCCACTTGTGTGAGACTGCTGAAAATGAACCAAAGCAAGCCTAAGGTTGTCAAGGCTCCTTTGGCTGTCAATTTACAACATTGTGAAGCGGCTTTAAGAAACGAGCCACTTTAAAGTAATAATAAAAAAATAAGTGAATCAGTCCATATGAGCTGTCCTAATAAAAACTTTTTAAAAAATTTCCTCTATCTCTTGATGGAAGAGCAGAAGAAATGTTTAATTTCCCAATACTGTTTCTTGAAGTGGCTCTTAAGCCATGATATGGCAAATTGACAGCTGAACGAGTCAGACCAGATAGGGTCACTTGAGGTCTAGTGTGCCATTTGAATGTAAGGATTTTAGCAAATGGCATACCAGACCTCTACCTAGCCTCAAGTGACCCTTTTTAGCCTGCTCCAAAAAAGCGCATGTACACACGCCCTTAGGTTGTTTTTTTCAGAAAATCCAGAGTGTATGGCTATAATAGGTTGGTTCACAGTGCCACCTTCTGGTCAAGCTGGATGCTGAGAAATAGCCAAATGGTTGTTGTGGTGGTTTTGGGCTCTTTGGCCATGTTCCGAAGGTTGTTCTTCCTAACATTTCGCCAGTCCCTGTGGCCGGCATCTTCAGAGGACCGAAGTGCCAGCCACAGAGACTGGCGAAACGTTAGGAAGAACAACCTTCAGAACACGGCCAAAGAGCCCGAAAAACCCACAACAGCCATCAGATCCCGGGCATGAAAGCCTTCGAGAATACATTGAACCCCTCTACGGGTCAGCTCAATTTTTGTGTATGCTTACATTTACAACTCTGGTACTGTTTTTTTTTTAAATCTAGCTTAAATAATGTTAGATGTAGTTGATTTGGTTTGGGTAAGTCGAAAGCCTGATTTTTAATGCTAATAAAAGTCTTCTGTTTAGTATAACATATTGATTAGTGCTGCTGATCTATTAAAATTGTACTTTCTTTACATGTTAGAATTGGATGATGCAAAATTGTAAATTAGCTGAGCATTTCTTGTGTACAGTTATGAAATGTTATACAGGAGCTGGGGTGGATACTTTGCTCTCTGAATGTGAAGAAAACAGAGTGCTGCCCCTTAATACATGTGTGAAGGCAACAGGCTCCACTGGATGGGTGCATGTGGCGAAAGGCATTTTGATTCCCTTTCTTTGCTTTGGCCGTGCAGATGAACTGGCAACCCCAGGAAAGAGCTGTATTTTGCTCTTTTTTCTTCATACCTTTGCTGCCCTTCCTTTGGGGGAAATATCTGTTTGGAAGCAGCTCAAGCCTTAGCTGGGTCAGGAAACATTGAATGGCTTCTTAGTAGACTGTTTTTTCTAGATAACAACAACCAGTCATTAGACACCTGGAAGCCAGAAACTGCAGGAGAGGGAGCATTGGCAAAGACACTATGTAGAGTAGGCGCAATAAGCTTCATTTAGAATTCCCATCAATATGCATCTACAGTACTAGAAAAATAGGGACCTGATCCATTTTTGCAAAAGGGCACCCAAGGTGCCATCTTCAGTGATTTCATCAGGGGAATTCAGAGAGGTAACCATATGTTCAGGATAGGAAGCTTTTCTTGAACTGTAAAGCACAAAGTGAAAACAAGGCTACAGGAACTTCTGTTTTGTTCCCAAAGGGACTACTGCATTCCTTTCTCATAGGCAGAACAGGCTATATTCCACAGGGTTTTATGGAAGAAGGTTGGGCACAGAAGCTACTCAAAGTCTTAGGAACTTTGTTTAAATTACAAAGCCCTGTATATTAGGATTTTTTTTTTTTGGAGATTAATGGTGCTTCTAGATAAGGCAGTTGTTGTGCAACTGTCTAAGATTCACAGATTGTATTGGTCCAGGGACGGGTTTTTCCCCCAGGTCCTGCTGTCTTCCTCTGATTATAATCCTCTTGTTTTTCCATGATTTCTTTCATCTCTTATATATTAAAGAAGAAAAGATTATGATGCCTCTTGATTGATAGTGCAAGGACGTGTCCTTCTGGAGGCACTTCTGAAGCACACCTCACCACATGCCAGGAGGGGTGCTTCCAGATGGACACCTCGTGCCACCTATCAAAGTGGCACCTGTCCATCTTTTCCTCCTTGACAGATTTTCCATGGTAAGAAAAAAGTTGGGAAAACATGGGAGGGTTACAAATGGAAGATGACTTCTGGACTCCTTATAAAATTCTAGGAGGCAGAAAAACTGCACAAGAAGTATGAGAACTGCGGCACACCTACATACAATTAGATACAAAAAGAAGAGTAGTGTTTTCACAGCCAGGTGTAAGCAAACTGCAGCTCTCCAGGTGTTTGGACTGCAACCCTCATAGTTCCTATAACATCTAGACAACTAATTTGTCTACTGTTGTTCCAAGCAAAGAGGGCCTGGCTCTATGTGCCATCTAGGTTGTCAGTGTGGAGCAGCAATAGATATATTAGGTGGCAGGTAGGAGGGTCTGAATCCCTTCAAGTATTAGGAACTGACACAAAGTGCTCCGTATATTTTAGGGAACTTGAGAACAACCTGTAAGGTTTTGCAGGTATTTGAGTTAGTGTAATACCAGTCTTCCCAAATTGCCTATTTGATGTCACAGACTGTCCCACATCTGGGTGTTTTTCAAAAGCCTGTGATCTTTGTTTAATGTTGTTTTTCATTACTTTGTATCGTATCACATATGTTCCTCCAAATGGTGTGGACTACAACATCAGTGGACCTTAGCCAACATAGCCAGTGATGAGAAATTACAGAGTTTTACTCCAAGAACATCTAGAGAACCACATGTTCCCTTGGTTTAGACTGACTGTCAGTGCAACAGACACATCAGAATGATCAGCCCTGCATAAGCTCCTTTTATTTTAATATCAGTGATTCAGCTTGGATCTCCCTCTCCTAGGCACTCCGAGCAGTCCAATCTACATTTTAGTGGGCTTCGAATATAGTGACAATATATCAATTACATACAGGCATATTTATGAAGGCCTATCCCCCAAATCTTTATTCAAAATGATTAAAGATGGGTGAGTTCACTCATATGTACAGTATTATTTATTTCAAACATTTTTGTTATTCCCCTTTACTGTATTTGATTTCACAACAATATACAAATACATAGGGAAGGAATATTTTACAGTTGGTCATCTTAGTCTGATCCCTTCCCTTCCACTGTCCTTGCCAGGGTAACCAAGACAATTTCAGTGTTTATGTAGAGTAGGCGTTTCATACAGTTTGTCATACAGGTGGTAAGAAATACTGCCATTTCTGCATCTATTTTCAAGACAAAGGGTCCTTGCCCCTTTGGGCATCTGTTCGCTTTGGGATTTTGGACTGCCCATTTTTTTTCACATGACTTACAAACCTTTACAAAATAATATTTTCTTCACTATTAAAAAACACTATCACACATTAGGTCAACAATACCTTTATGAATGTTAACACCAGGAATCCTACACCTGGGAGTCCCAGAAAATTTCGTGATCAAGGCTGGTAACGTGTAGACACAAGCCTCGTTGCAAAGGGTCCCTTGTCAAGAAATATTTCAGCTGCTTTTGAAGGAAGAGAAGCAAGGTCAGTAAAGGAAGTCAGCAAGTGTTACGTTTTGAGTTGTAGGCTGCATTCAGTTGGAACAGTAAGGGCCCCAAGGGAGAAGTTTTCCCATACTCTGGCTTTTGAAACTTGAATTCCTTTTTAAGCCTTTTAAAAAGATTTCCAAAGATGGGGAAATGGACATGAGATCCAGGGTAATTCATCCTGCCTCTGGAGAAGCTCTCCTGTTTTCCTGAAAAGAAGCCCTAATACGATTTTTCAGGATGTTTGTAATATAAACCCTAACCCAAAAATAAGCCCCAGTTAAGTGAAACCCTGCCCTCCACCACTGTGCAGCAACCAGAAGAAGATGATATGAATGTATTTAAATAAATGTAGATTGTTGTACATGAAAAAATAAAACATCCCCTGAAAATAATACCTAATGTGTTTTTTTTGGAACAAAATTTAATATAAGACCCTGTCTTATTTTTGGGGAAACACAGTATTAGCCCAGAATCATGTGTTAGCGGTTATCATAAAAAGTAACTGTGTGTTTTCTGTGAAACTCGATAATGGACAAGAAGTAAAGTGAGGGTTAACCCTCAGCACCAAGGGTGCCACATCTGCTTTTAATTCTAAAAACAAAACAGAAGATTCTAACAGCTGATCATCTGTACCATGACTGGTCAAGCCCTTCCTTACAGCGGATGAGTGACGAACATATATCTCACAGATGCTGGAGAGGGAGAGAGAGAGAAATGTCCATCTTCACTTTACCTCCTACTAATATTGCTAACTTTTGAACCAGCAGGTGGTGGTAACCGTGGAAGAATTTTAGAACTACAGAGCTAGAAGGGACCATTGGAGTCCAGCCCATCAAGCAGGCACAGTTGGGAACTGAACTCCCAGTTTCAGAAGCCGCTGAGCTATCCAGTAGTTCATGTTCTGCTTCACGGGACAAGAGCTGCCAGTCAGCCATTTTTACAGGTGTAGGCTTGACATGTCAATCTTCACTTGCTATTCATGCTTGACGGGTACTTTCTGTGCAAATTAATATGAAGGACGAGAGCTCCCACTTTGTCCATACATGCTTTCTTATTGCTGGTAACTTAATTGTAACACCAGTTCCCAAACTCTTAATACACTTCAAATTCCTAGAAAAATCTGGCATTAAGAGCCCAGTGAAGAAGTAGAAAAAGCCAGACAAAATGTTACTGTCTTAGACGGCTTCTAGTCAGTTGACTGCTAGTGCCAATATTTGTATCACTTTGTTGCAATAGACTTTCCATACACGGTTCAGCCAGTCATGTCTTTTTCGCAGTAGGATGAGCCGATTAAAAGAGGGCAGGTTTCCTGTACCTTTAATCGTTATTTAGAAGGGGAAATTTTTAGCAGGTGTAGCTTTTAGTGCAAACTATATATGCTGAAATGCCCTTTTCACACAACTATTGAAGGTTCAGGAACCTTGTTCCTCTTTTTCAGGTACAGGAACTTTATTCTTCTATTTTTTCCAGAATGCTCCATTCCATGTTCCCTTCCATATATTTCTGGTTTGCTTCCTTGAAAGACACTCAGTTTAGTCTTCAGTGAGCTGTTTTGACTTCAGTGTCTTCGGGATTTCCCCAGTCCTGCTAGTGTAGGAAAAGAGCATAGAAAGGCACCTGCTAGATCAGCATGGAGGCCTTTCTAGTCAACCATTGAATTCATACAGTGGACAACCTCATGCCTATGGGAAGCCTATAAGCTGGATACTAATGCAACTTGACCTTCCCACTTGAGTTACCCAGCAACCGATGTCTTTGACCTAAGAGGCAGCATAGTTGAGTGATAGCTATTGGTATCTTTTATGAGTTTCCTTAATAGAAAGGCTAATAATTCCAGTAGGCCTTCTTTCCAGGCTATGATTTATGTATGCTCACCTGCAAGTTTTGAATTAAGCAGGGATACTTGTGAGTAGGTATGTATTGGCATGTGTGGTTTTATTAACCTGTCTCCATCGGTTTTATTAATATTCATCTAGCATGGAGTGCAAGAGTCTGATTCATCAAAATACAGTAGAAGGAAATAGGAAAGCCTGCTCTGGAATGTACAACAAGGTCGGGGCGTGCCTAAACCAGGCCATCCAATCCAACACATCCACAAGTGTGAGATGATTCAATATCCAATGGTCTCCTGACACAAGTCTATCTAGTTGAGCAAAGTTGGCTTCCTGTCTTGAATGCAACAAGGGATGTCCCAGATAAGGAGGTGCATGTGCTTCTGTGAGATGCTATTGGTAATTCCCTTTCGTGCTGTGGGCTGCAGTAGCAAACAGCTGAAATTGTACTCCACCTCTCCTGGAAGACTGATTTTTCCATACCTAATTAAAAGTAATGGTCATCTTTTAAATTTGTGCCATGACAGATTCCATTTAAAGAAAAACAAGACATGGGCTAATGTTTTTAAGATATGAGAGCCTCTGTTTTAAAAACTAAAATGGACAACTGATGTTTACAACTCTCACACATGTACCCCTCCCTGCAAGTGGATGTGTCTTCAGCAACTCATATTTTGTTTATTCAAATTTGTCCACAAAATATTCTTCCCTGGAATTTCCATTCTTGTGTGTCAGCTGGGCTTAAGTAATCCTGCAGGAGAAAATAGTTTGTAGTGCACACTGAGGGTCCAGTTACACTAGCAGCAGGGAGCAAGCTAGTGTGGGCCACTTGGAAATGGTAGAGCTTGATTAGAATCAAGCCTGATCATTAACATGAAAACTGCTTGTGCCAATACAGTATTATGATAAGCTTAATAAGCAACTCACTTCAGGATATTGACAAATTAATCACTTCCCCTATTCAGTAGAGGGCAGAGGATGTGAACATATTTTTTGACTGTGCATAGACTATTGCTGATGCACTCAATCAATTATATAAAATTTAAAAATATGTTCTTTGCCTTCTCTTAAAGAGACAGTTGAGAAACTGCCTGCAGTGGAAACCACTGTAGTGATTTGACCACAGGTGATTTCTTCACTGGTCCTTTAAGACAGTGGTCCCCAGCCTTGGGCCTCCAGATGTTCTTGGACTTCAACTCCCAGAAATCCTTGCCAGCAGAGGTGGTGGTGAAGGCTTCTGGGAGTTGTAATCCAAGAACATCAAGAGACCCAAGGTTGGGGACCACTGCTTTAAGAGAAGGCAAAGAATTTTTTTTAATTTATAGAACAGATGTAGCACATCAAAAATAGTCTACCTATAGTAAAAAAAATCACTTCCCCTGCCCTCTGCTGAGCAAAGGAAGTAATTAACTTGCCAATGTCCCAGAGTGGCTTTCTTATTAAACCAGTGGTCTCCAACCTTGGGCCTCCAGATGTTCTTGGACTGCAACTCCCAGACACCTTCACCACCACCTCCGCTGTCCAGGATTTCTGGGAATTGAAGTCCAAGAACATCTGGAGGCCCAAGGATGGGGACCACTGTATTAAACCACTTCACAATATTAGCAAATTGAAAGAGGAAGTCTTGCTTTGGATCAGTTCTAGCAATCACACATGCTGGAACCACTCTAAACCAGATTGATCCTATCTGCACTAGAAAAGTAGAAGCCCCTTGACTTGACAGAGGCCAGAAAGGTACAGGTGTGCTCTCTAGCAAAGACATCATCTGATCACCATCCTGAAGACTGCACCAGCCCATTTCTGCAGCATTCCAAACAGCAGACTAAACAGCCCATGTAGGCAGCCTCTAAGGGAGCCTCCTCAAGCTCATTTGCTGCTTACGCATAGGACTGTGTCATTCGTCACTGTGACTGTGAGTAAGTGTGTTTAAGGTTGTACACAAATGGCAGTAAAGGAGTTGCTTTTAGAAAAACATTTCTTACATGCTTCTGAACATAATTGTTCTTATGTTTTGAATCCTAGCCAAAAACCGAGGGGGGGGGGTTATAAGAATTGACTGACAAAAGGATGACAAATTTCTTAGTACAACTATATTAAGTTTTTAGAACAGTATTGTAAGAATTGCTGGGTAACTCAGTGGTTTAGATATCTGGCTGTGGAGCCAGAGATTGATTCCCCACTGTGCCTCCTTGACAGGAACTGGACTTTGATAATCCATAGGATCTCTTCCAGCTCTGCAGTTCTAAGATGATGTTATCCTACTGGTGCTCTGATTTAAACCTGTTCATTGTTTTATTCCTCTCTATATAAAGTCTACTAATTTTTATGCATTTATATTCTTGTGCTAATAAATGAGTGCTCCTTTTGTATATCAGTCCCAATATCTTTGTTGTTTTCATTATTTATAGATAAGGATTTATTTTTTTCCCCTTGGCTATACTGGGCATTCTTCTAATGTTAACTATTCATAGCCACTAAAATCCAAGCAGGTACCTGGCCTTGATATCATAGCTATAGATGTTGCCGTTGATTTTGAGAAAATAATAAACGTTGTTGATCAGTTGTGGGTTCTCTTATTTCAGATCTTGTTTCCACAGTGTTGTTCACTGATGGATGGTGGGAACCTCTTAGCAAACTGACAGCATCCATGGGGCACCATTGGTTGTGTTGATGTGTGACCTCAAGTTGACTCTAACTTATGAATCGCCTCCAAAATGTCCTATCATTAACAACCCTCAGCTCAGTTCTTGCAAACTAAAGGACATTGCTTCTTTTACTGAGTCAGTCCACCTCCTATTTTGTTCTTCTTTTCCTGATGCCTTTAATTTTCCCAAAATTATTTTTTTCCCAATGAGTGCAAAATGATGGGGTCGTAGTATTAGACTCACTTCATCAATTCTGCTTCTAGAGAGCATTCCTGTTTGATTTGATCTTTGTCTTTTTGGTGGCCCCCAATATCCATAATGCTCTCTTTTAGCATCATATTTCAAATCCATTTTTTCCTGTTGGCTTCCTTCACTATCCAGCTTTCACATCCATACATATTCATCTGGAACACCATAGCATAGATTATCTTCCCCCTTGGTGTCCAGCGACACATTTGCATTTGTTCCAACAGTTTGAGCATCATTTTGTTTCCATGGCATATTGATGCAAAGGTGTTGCAACAAATGTGAATGTGTCACTGGACACCACAGTGAAGATCATCTATGCTATGGTATAGGTACTGTACTCCTTGGCATCCCCTTTCTTGTGGATTGGAAGGTATAGAGAAGATTTCCAGTCTCTGGGCCACTGTTTTGTCTCCCATATTTGTTGGCATATGTTTGTAAATATTTTAATAAATTCAGTCTCTATAGTTAGGAGTTGTATTGCTACAGTATTCTGTCTGTTCCTGGTTATTTATTTCTTCCAAATGCTTTGAGAGCATCTTTCACTTTACTTTCTAAATCTGAGGTTCTTCATCATAGGATTCTTCCTCAAAGGAACCTGTCATCCTTCCAGCCATCTTGTGTAGTTCTTCAATATATTGTTTTGATCTTTATTTTATTCTGGTCAGATAATACATTTCCCTACTGGTCTTTCAGCATTCCTGATACAGGTTTCAATTTCCCTTTGGTTTCTTGGAGCTTTTGGAAAAGATCTCTTGTATTTTCTCTTTTACGGTTATCTTCTGTTTCTTTGCACTATATGCAAAGAAACATCGCTATATGATGGTGGCTGAAAAGTTGCATTCAGGATTCTGAATGTATTTCTGTCACCTTTTAAATTTTTTGCTGGTTGTTAAACATTTTAAGTAATGATGAGGGCAGAGGTGACCAGCTTGATGAATACCCACCCCCAGAACCTGCCAGAACACTTATCACATGGTGCGTGTGGCCAGCATAATCTTCTCCACCCCAGTATCTTGGCTGCTGCAGCCCCACTTCCCTGCTTGCCCAGCCACTCCTTGGCTGAGCAGGGAGACTCATCCTTCTGTCCCCTTGCTGGAGTGCGATGCATTAAGGGGTTTGGTAGGTTCTTGGAGTGAGTGTTCATCAAATCATCCATCTGTGCCAGTGGGCTTGGTATTCATATATGAATAGGAAGCCATCATCTCTAATTTTAAGTCTTTCCTCAGTCATCCCTTCAGGCTTTTCTTTTCTTTTGACTACAGGAATAATGTTTTTGTATCCTTCCCTAAAAATATCTCAATCCACACTTCTTCTATTCACTGTCAGTTGAGTTTAGTAATGCAAATAGTTCTTAACATGGACTTTAAATTAATCATAAATGTTACTTAAATTATATTTTGGTATTATGATTGTTTTTTAGTGTTATTTTTCAGGTTTACTATAATTTCTGGTGTTAACAAGTCAAGGTTAATACCATAATCTGTACTAATCTTGTTTTGGTAGAAAAAAAACAGCTTTACCATGTAGTCCAATTATATAATTTATTGATTTTTATATTAGCCATCTGGCTATGTTAATGTGTTCAATTCCTGATGCATGTATTTGCAATAAACAGGTTGTTGGCGTCACAGAATTCTATGAGTTATATGCTTTGTTTCAGATTCCTAGGCCAAGTTCTCCAACATTCGGTTCTGCTTTTTCCCTGCCTTTGTGTTCCAGTTACCTGTGATGATCAAAGAATCGCATTCTGCTCTGTGATCATTTTCCTCCTAGACACTTGAATAAAAATATTTCAATGTGTTCTTCTTCAGCATATGTAGTTGGAGCATAAATCTGAATGATTATGCTCACAGGTTTTCTAATGCTTGTGTAACACTTTGCCTCAGTTTAACAGCCACACAATTTCTTCTGCTATTGTCTTTGCAACTATAAAACACTTTGTAATTGTCTGACTGAAAATCGCCTGTTCCATTCCACTATACTGTAGTTTGCTCATACCAAATGTTGCAATGTTTAAATGTTCCATTTCTTTTTTTACAGTTTTCACTTTCCCTTCATTCAGACATCTCATATTCCATATTCTAACTGCATGGCTCATGTAGCATCAGACTTTCCTTTAACCTCTGTGCACATCAGCCACTAATTGTCCTTTTACTTTAATCTAATACCTTTATTACTGATAGTTCTATTTGTACTTGTTGATTGCTCTTGTCTGTTTATTTATTTATTTTATTTATTGTATTTATACCCCGCCTATCTAGTCATTTCGACCACTCTAGGCGGCTTACAACATAAGGATAACAAGTTCTAAAAAAAATTATAACAATTAATTAATTAAATGATTCTATAAGATGAGAAAAAGAAAAATAAATCAAATAAAGAGAAAAAAAGGAAAGAGGACAGGAATTAACTGGAAGGGAAGGCCTGCCTATACATCCATGTTTTTAGTTGGTTCTTAAAAGTACCCAGCAAGGGTGCAGCACGAATCTCCGGAGGTAGGTTATTCCAGAGACGAGGAGCCACCGCCGAGAAAGCCCAGTTTCTAGTTCTTTCTTTCCGGGCCTCCCTCAGCGTCAGGCTCCTCCGCCTCACCTCCTGGCTCACGTGGGTGACACGGTTAGAACTAGTTGGGAGTAAGCATTCCGCCAAGTATCGAAGTCCTAAACCGTTTAGGGCTTTATATGTAAGCATTAACACTTTGAAGTCAATGCGGAAACCAGTGCAGCCACTGCAGCATGGCCAGAGTAGGAGAGATACGTTGGTATTTTCTCACTCCAGTAAGGAGTCTGGCTGCCGCATTCTGCACCACTTGAAGTTTCCGCATCAGCTTCAAAGGAAGCCCCACGTAGAGCGCGTTACAGTAGTCTAATCTAGAAATTACGAGCGCATGTACTAAGGTAGTGAGCGCCCCCATGTCTAGATAAGGTCGCAGCCGGGCAATCCACCAAAGGTGGAAAAAGGCGGTGCGGACTATCGATGCCACCTGCGTTTCCATGGTGAGCATCAGGTCCAGGTGTACCCCCAGGCTGCGGACCCCACTCTTCGCGGCCTTGGGTGACTCTATTGGGAATCCAGGCTTGTCCAGAGTCCAGATGGCATTGCTCTTAGCTTCCCTAACAGACTCCATCTCCATGTTAAGTTGTGCATCCAAAAGGAAAAAACAACAATGGTTGCTTGTTTTGATTGTGTCATCCAGAAGCTTTAGTCTAGCTAGCAGACCAAACAAAAAACACTCCAATGTCAAGAATAAATTGGGTCACTCTGTAGAAATCTTTTATTATTTCTGTGCTATAAATGCAGTCACTTTATACCTGCTTTCAAGGACAGAGTGGGCACAGCCATGGAGTTTGAGTACTGTGCATACCTTCTGAAATTTCTCCCTAATGTCTCCATTTTAGGAGTGGTAGTGGTAGATTGCCGCCCTTGGAAAGAAGCCTGACAAACTGCCATATCCTGTTGCCTAACCACTTCTTCAGTTTTTGTTTTAGTGGCTTAACAACTTCTTGGCTGATTATTCTCAATAGCACAGAGAGATATTATATTTTTGTAAGGTTTTTATATTTTGTTTTGGAGTTTCTTTTTGGTGAAGTAGTCTCAACAAGATGTTAAAAATAATCTTCCCTTTTTGCAGTCTTCTGGTTCTTATGTTGATCAATTTCAAACAATAATCAATAACAGATATAATGAATCTAACAGTAGTAGAGTTATCACCAATAAGGAGGCTAGAATATTAGAAAAAAATAGCCTAACACTTTATCTGAAACAGAAATCTGTACATTTTTATTTGGATCACATTCCTATGCCACCAGTTTCAGCCTTGTAAAGTGTAACATTTAATTGCATACTATAAACTGTCGATGAGGAAGCTTTTACTTGTTTTATGGCTTGATAGAGTAGAGTGTTTTTCTGTTTTCCCATGTTCTATGAGTCTTGCCTATCCCTTTTGAAGATATAAAGTGCACATAAAATATCTGCTGAAGTATTTCTTATGCTCTACCATTCGATTTGGTCAGTATACTGATGATACCAAGCTCTCTTTTGTTGTTATTTGGTTTATTTATTTGTTGTTTAGCCAGGGCCAGTCCTGGTTACACAGACTGAGGGAGCTGCTTCAAGCAGCAGATTTTGAGTATTGTGAAAGGTAATCACTTTTGTACACCTTCTTTTAAAAGTGTGTTTCTTTGTATGAAATGAAAAATTAGCTCTGTCTTTTAATCAGTTTGTAGTCAGGAGTATAGGGACGTGGTGGCGCTGCGGGCTAAACCACAGAAGCCTGTGCTGCAGGGTCAGAAGACCAGCAGTCGTAAGATCGAATCCATGCAACGGAGTGAGCTCCCGTCGCTTGTCCCAGCTCCTCACCAACCTAGCAGTTCGAAAGCATGCCAATGCAAGTAGATAAATAGGTACCACCTTGGTGGAAGGTAAAACGGCGTTCCCTAGTCACGCTGGCCATGTGGCAATGGAAACGGTCTTCGGACAAGCGCTGGCTCTACGGCTTGAAAACAGGATGAGCCCTAGAGTCGGAAACGACTGGACTAAAAATGTCTTTACCTTTACCTAGTCAGGAGTGGGCTATAGGCACTGTCATGAAGAGCACATACAGTTAAAAATTCACCATTAAACCAGTGATGCATCACTGAAGAAACCATCTACACTCTTATATTTTTGATCACCATATATGGGTGTGGACAGTAAAGAAAGGTGACAGGAAAACAATCCTGATTCATTTGAAATATGGTGCTGGAGGAGAGCTGTGCAGATACCCGGGACCGCCAGAAAAACAAACAAGTGGGCCCTAGAGCAAACAAAATCTGAACTCTCTCTGGAGGCAAAAATTATGAAACTGAGGTTGTCCTACTCAGGACAGGTCACGAGAAAACATGATTCTCCAGAAAAGTCAATAGTGCTAGGAAAGGTTGAAGGCAGCAGAAAAAGAGGAAGACCAAATAGGAGATGGATGAATTCCTTGATCTTAAGGAAGCCACAGGCTTGAGTTTACAGGAGGATAGGACATTGTGGAAGTTGTCGCTGCTGTCACTATGAGTCAGAAGAGACTTGGCGGCCCCGAACAACAAGAGCAGTGTATCTATGAAGATTCTCCAGTCATCCAGGTGTGGCTATCTGGAATCATGGCAACTTTGGGCTAAAACAAGTAATAAGTCCACTTCCAGAGAACAAGGCCAGTGGTTCCCAAACTTAAGGGCCCCAGATGTTGTTGTGACATAACTGCCAGAAGCCCTGACTTTGGTAGCTGGTCGTTGTAGTGCAAGAATATTTGTGGCCTCGAACTCTGGAGACCACAGGCAGGCGTAGGGCGATGGCTTTGTTCCTCTGGTCTGTTTAAGACTGCTTGGAGGGCAGCATCCGATTTTGCTCAAGGGCTGGCAGCAGACGCTACCTGGAATCCGGTGTCCTTTCACCTCTGCTTTGATCGCTCTCTCTACTTCAGTGCAAAGGTTTGGACACGGAGAGCCTATTCAGGCAGACGACCGGCAGGACCTTGCCTGACCATTCCTGCTCTTCCTGTAATCCTCCAACTTCCTTAACCAGATGGAGTGGCTGGGTGGGGAAGAACCTGTCTTTCGCTGGCCCTTTAAAGCCCGCCGGGCTCACGTGGGGTTGTGCAAAGAGAAACGATGACGCACCCGTGGTAGAGGGGAGGGGGGCGTCTCCCCCCGAACGCGTGGTGGTGTGCCATTGGCCACCACCGGTAGCCAATGAGAAGCGGCCATCTGGGACGCCAACGTTCGGGGGCGCTGCCCAGCCCCGCCGTGTCGCGGGCAGGCCAATGGCAAGGCCCGTTCGCATCCGTGCGAGCAATCAGAGAACGACGGAGGCAGACGTTCCTTTAAGTCCCGTATAAAAAGGCAGCGAAAGCACCTCGCCGGTTGCAGTCGGTCGCGCCTGTCAGGCGGAGGTGCTGAGGTTCCGTTTGTTTTTAAAGAGCCAGGTGCCTCTTGCCACTTGGGGGGAATAAAATGGGTCCCTTTTTAGCCGCCTTATCCATGCTGGCTTTGGTGTCGGCTGGGCCTGCCCAGTACTTCAGGGAGGAGTTCGGGGATGGAGGTGAGGTGTCTGCGGGGGGGTGGGGGTGGCGGCGTAGTAGGGGGGAGGAGATGCTGTGCTAGGAGTCGGGGGGGTTGCAGGCTTTGGGGTACAAATCACCGGGCCGTGGGGGGCGTGGAGGGAGAGAGGCGGGGGGCTCCTCCAGGGGTGGGGGTCGAAGATGACTTTGCCATATTCGCGTGGATGGTTTGATTCCTTGATTTTGCAGGATTCGCATAGGCATTGGCACGGGCGTAAAATGAGTATCAAGGCCCTGCGTGGATTTGTCATCCGAGCGCGAAAAAGGAGATGGTGGAGGGGGTTAAGGGAGTGCCCGAGTGAAAAAAGGGTTAACGCCAGGCAGGGCTTACTGTTGGTTGCTTTATCTGCCCTGTCCCCCCCGCCATTTTAGATCGGCGATTTTATATGTGTGGGTAAAGGACAGATGTGGTTTTTGTAGCATTTTTCATGAAAACAGCACCACGAGTCTAGTATTTCATGCTTGGCATGCATTAACGTAGTACCTCTTATAGCAGCTTTGCAAGGTGAGTTAGCATTATTCCTGGATGGCAGATTTGCTGGCTTAAATGCGGACTTTCCCTATGGCAACCTAGTGAGGTTTTTGGTGGAGGAAAGAGACACTTTAGTTTGTTGCCTGCTCTTGTTCAGGGAGGAAAAAAAAAGATGTGGCACCCACACAGTTAACTATTGGAGAGAAATTCCCAGGTAGCTTTGGTTTAAAGGATTCCTTAAGAGTCTGATGTAGACTGTAAAGTGGATTGGGTAAGAAATCTGAACATCACACGGCAGGAGGTGGTATACAAAAAGAGGGTAGGATGAGTGGAGAATGTGAAAGGGAGGTGCCTAGGCCATTGTAGGGTAAAATGTTTCTGAAGAGGTTTGTCTTGGAGATGGAATTCTGGAAAAGTTCCACTTATGATCTTGTTCCATCCATCTTTTTAAAAAGAAGTAATTTATCACTGCTTCATCTATTGTCTTGTGGTTTTTAAAAGTCATTTTTAAGAAGAAGATAACTTGACTGTAGTTGTAACAGGAAATGTATTTTGTTGTGTCTAGTCTACACCGAGGATGCACTGGGGAGTTGATAATTAAAGCCATAATCAGTGCAGACCATTGGGACATAAGAACGTAGATTAAATAGATTGTTGTGGGATGTCTCTAGAACACACAGACCGCCCATTCCTGGAGTACTAAGAGTTACCTGTGTAGGCTCTTGCAGTGTGGTCAGTTCAGTTGCAATAAAGCCTATTTCTGCTGTATTTTTCTACTTAACTGTGACAAAATTCTTCATGTTAATTAATAGGTGATACTTTGATGACATGATTAACTTTGATTAACTTGCACAGTCTGCCTAGGTGAAAGGATAGAAGCAGGTCATCACCACACTGTGAAATGAGTTGAGAGGTGGCAAATATTAAGACTAGTGGTAGTTTATATATGCTGCAGTATCCAAGAAACCATTAAACCTTTTGATAGGTGTAGATGAACTGGGAATAGTAAGACAGAGTTACTTTGATACACATGTAGTTTTGTGTATTTATTAATCTTTCATTCAAATGGAACCCAGGACTGTGTAGAATGGTAAAAACAGAATACAGTATAACTAATTTGTATATGTCTTTAAAAGTGTTTGATCACTTGGCTGGGAATAAGTATAATTGAACATATTATAAATTAGGTCTTGAGTAAGCATATGCATAGGACTGTGCTATTAAACTCTGCTTATGAGTCTGAACACTTTATCGCATAGATGTTTCATTAGGTGGATGATGTCAGATGTTTCATTCCTGTGCCATGAGGTCGTTTTCTTTCTATTTTCACACTTAAGGAAGTGAAAAAGATTGGCTGATGTTCTGTTCTTGCATTCTGTAGGCCAGGAGTCAGAAAGGTACGGGCATGTGGGCTAAATGTAGGCCATTTTTGAGAGTCCTTATCAGAGGCAGGGAAAAATCTTAGGGGACTCTGTTGTTTTTTTTTGGCTCCTAGCAGCAGTTTTTGCCTTGGGGAGATAATGGTTCCTTCATCTGGAAATCAAAATATCAAAACTGGAAGTGGTTATGGATACATGTGTCACTTCCTGGTTCTGTGGGGGTATGTGTTAATTTTTGACCAGGAGGTAGGGGATGGAAATTTGGCCTCCAGACTTATCAAAATTTTGTATCCCTACCATTGACATATAGTGCTATCTTTTCTCAGCACAGTATTGTAAAATGATAGAATTTGGGCATGTAGATTGTCCTGTGATCTGGTCAAATTACATTCTTCCCCAGGAGTTCATTTAACTACTGAAATGGAGGACTGTTACATTACATAGTTCAGCTAGATAGAACTTCTTGCAAACTTGTTGCAAAAACTGAGATTGTAACAGAATGAAATAAAGTAAAAATGTTTCACTATATGTTACACTAAGAAGAACTTATTGTTCTGTTAACTTCCTGCTGAACCAGAATTGGTATGTTGAGTGGTAGATAACTGTTTTTAATTGTTTTTAATTTTACCTGTATTTTATGTACATTCATAATTTTAAATTGTGCAATTATCTGATACGAATGAAGAAAGAAAACAAACTATGCACATGAGACCGTTACATCTCTTTCAATGTTTTTTCTTTTAGATACTTGGACAAGCCGTTGGGTGGAATCAAAACACAAATCAGACTATGGGAAATTCATACTTTCATCTGGTAAATTCTATGGAGATGCAGAGAAGGACAAAGGTAAGGAGGTGATGTTATGGATGACTGTGTTAATATAGTCATTAATGGAATTACTAAAACTGGAGACGCAGGCTAAAGTAGACCAATTGAATCAGTGAGGTTTGTGTGTTTGTTTGCTTTCTGGTGGCCTCTAGTTTCTAATACATTGGGAATTTGAAAAGCCCCAGTCTCCTAGATACTGATTTTGCCATTAGGTCTCATCATTTGCCATATTAGTGGAGTCTGATAGAAACAGCTCTATACAGGCTGTAACTGCATATTCCATCTTTTCAGGCCTTCAGACAAGCCAAGATGCTCGTTTCTATGCGATCTCTGCCCGCTTTGATCCATTCAGCAACAAGGACAAGACCTTGGTGGTTCAGTTTACAGTTAAGCACGAACAAAACATTGACTGTGGAGGTGGTTATGTGAAGCTCTTTCCCTCAACTCTGAACCAAGAAGACATGCATGGAGACTCTGAATACAACATCATGTTTGGTAAGTGTTTTGTGTGTGCAGATAATGTCAATCTATATGATTCTGTTGTGGAAAACAGTATATAATGAAATAGCACCATGCAGCATATAGAAGAATGATGCTTTCTTTTGTTTGTACCACTTTTAAGTCTGTAGCTAAGCATGAGGATGTCTTTGAATTTAGGATGGGAGGTATCAGCTTTGTATGGTGTTGTCCTGATATTGGGCATTGCTCTACACTAGCTGCTAAGGTCCACTCTTGGCATCATACTAAATACCACTGTCCCCTTCCTGCATACAGTTACATTTATAGTAATGGACATCTGAACTTGATTCCCACATGTTGTGTTCCCTTATGAATTATCTTTTGGGATGCATGCCAGAAGTGGATGGGATGGATAAGAGCCACCATATGTACACCATTCATTGATTGTTTCGTTTACAAACCTCATCTGTTTGTCCCCAATGTAGGTCCGGATATCTGTGGCCCAGGTACCAAGAAAGTTCATGTTATTTTCAATTACAAAGGGAAAAATGTCTTGATCAATAAGGACATCCGTTGTAAAGTGAGTACCTATAGAATGGAGGGAAGTTGTCATAGTAGCATTTAAATAGTTAAAAAGAATATTAGCAAATTGGGATATGTCTAGAGAAGTTGGGGAGGAAAGAGAAGACCTTGAGATTAAGTCCTATGGGGAAGAGTTCAAAGAACTGATGATCTTTAGCCCAGACAAGGAAGTAATTAAGAACCAGTGGCTGGAGTTCTGCTGTGTTTTTCAGATGGCATAACATCATGAGTATAACTTTCAGCAGTGAACTCTTAAAAGTGAAGAATTCAGTGTAACCATTTCCTAATTGTGCACTGAGTCACATGTCTGGGTGTGATAGAAAATGCATATATTTAGTTTGTGGCAGTTGGCTCCTATAGGTACACTAATAGAGGTACTCTGGTAAATAAAACTAATAGAATTCTTGCCAGCACAATGACCATCTTCAGATATTTGAAGGACTTTTACATGGGTGAATCAAGATCTTTGAAAGTAATTATAGAAAAAAGTTGTGTTGAAAACTGGTCCTGGAAGGAGAAAAGGGGATCAGTTTTTCTTATGTGTAATCTGTTTGCTTTGACAGGATGATGAGTTCTCTCATCTGTATACCCTCATTGTTCGGCCTGATAACACCTATGAGGTAAAGATTGACAACAACAAAGTAGAGTCTGGAAGTTTAGAGGATGACTGGGACTTCCTTCCTCCCAAGAAAATTAAGGATCCAGAAGCTAAAAAGCCAGATGACTGGGATGAAAGGGCTAAAATAGATGATCCTGAAGATACAAAGCCAGAGGTTAGTGGGTATTTGTACTGTTATAGTACCGCTAGTATATGTCACATTTGAGAAATTGTTTGAGCAGTATAACAGGTCTCTGTCTAGACGAGCTTTCAGTCTGAGGAAAACTAGTGAGAGGAAAAGAAATGGGTGTTTTCCTCCGTAGATGCTGTAAGAAATTAAGGCATGTTTTGAAGGCCCACAAGACAGTACTGTATATACTCGAGTATAAGCCTAGTTTTTCAGCACATTTTTTTTTTGCTGAAAAAGCACCCACCCTCGACTTATACTCAAGTCAGTGTCAACATTACATGTTCTCCTCTGCAGTGCAGGTGTTCTCTGGGGACTCCCCACTCATCTATGGGCGCTTGTGGCCTCTGTGGGTGGTCCGATGACCCAGGCTAAGTACACAGCATTTCCATTTTCAGGGCACTCCCATCCTTCTCCTTCTGCGTATTTTGTGTACCCACCTTCCTCCTCCATTCTGTCTCCCTCCATCTTGTTATGCAGCAGTAAAGCAGTAGATAAGCACAGTGTCCAGTATGAGTCCTCCTTGTGCAGATAGTGGTTTGTCTCGCAGCTCAGAAGGGCAGTATCTTCAAAAACATTTACCTACTGACGCCTCAATTAATATAATTTTATTGGTATCTATTTTTATTTTTGAAATTTACCACTGGCTGCTGCATTTTTCCACCCTCAGCTTATATTTGAGTCAATATGTTTTCCCAGTTTTTTGTGGTAAAATTGGGTGCCTCGGCTTATTTCGGGTCGGCTTGTACTTGAATTTATATGTAAATTAATTTTGATTGAAAATTTTGTCTGATAATACTTTCTTAATCCCTCTAACAGGACTGGGATAAACCAGAACACATTCCTGACCCTGATGCCAAGAAGCCTGAGGATTGGGATGAAGAAATGGATGGAGAATGGGAGCCACCAGTAATCCAGAATCCAGAATACAAGGTAACATAGCTAGAATTATAATAGGACAGTATTGGATAAAACCAACACTGGGTTAGTGTTTTAAAAATCCATCAAATAAAAGTGGCTTCAGTTAATTGGATAGCAGACTTCTAAAGGCAAAACTGTGTTAGATGCATGACTTAATTATTTTTTCCTTGGACTGTTGTAATATATTCTGTATAGGGCTGCTACTGAAGTCTTCAGTTTATCCAGACTGTTGACCAGGGCTGGTTACAGAGAATCCTTTTGTTTATGGTGGCATATCTGGCTGTTATCTTTTCTGGGTGCACAATACAGAGTGCTGCCTATGACATAAACGACCCTATGTGATTTGGCATGAAGTATTTGATATATTGCATTTCCCCCTATGAACATGGATCTGTTTTAAGATGTTCAGAGGAAAATGTTTTGTTAGTTTAGTTCTCTCAGAGCACATTTGGGAGATGATATAATAGGAAACCACATTGATGGTGACTTCCACACTGGAACCCTACAGAAAGTGTCTAGGTTGATTATTTTTCAGTTGTTCTGCCAGTGGGCAAAAATATGTTTTATTCAAAAAGACCTTTGGCATGTAACTTAGTCTTCTGTTGAAGTTTAATTAGTTGAATTCTTTCTTGTTTATTACTGTGTGTTGATTGGTTTGGTTTTATGTGATTCTTGTATCATGTTTTTGGCTCAATAAGTTGGCTGCTTTTGTTACCATTATGCAGAATACAGATTTTTGGTGGAATATAAATAAAATATAAACATAGGCAGATAATTAGAAGCCACAGTAAAAGTTCAAGGAATAGAGCAGGGGTCTTTATGTTGTTCTGTAAGTACAATGGAGAGAGGGGTATAACACAGACACGAGACAACTTTTCAGGAAGGTTAAGAAATCTTGTATATTGGCTATTCCCAATGTCAGAACTTCAGTTTTTGAATTCAACTAGCTTAATAGTAATATAGGTAACATTGGGCCCTTTTCCAAGCATGTGGCTTTATGAAATGATAGTTGAACAGCACTTTAAAATGGATAGTTGATTGTTTCATGTGAAAGAAACAGTGTACAGTGGTACCTCAACTAACGAACTTAATCCATATTGGAACGGCATTCATAAGTCGAAACGTTCATAAGTTGAAGTACCATTTCCCATTGAAATGCATGGGAACGGGATTAATCCGTTCCAGCATTTTAAAAAAAGACCAAAATAAAAATAAACAGAGCAAGTCCCACACTGGGACTGAAAAAATTCCAAAAACAAAACAGAAACAACCCTCACAATCCAAACCCACCCAGAACAGTTTTTTAAAAAAAGGGCTTACCAGTGTGAAGCTTCCCAGCACTCCGCTGCCTCCACCGCGGTGAGGGGCAAGCGCCCAAGCGCCCAGCCAGCTCAAGCCTCCCAGCACTGGTTGACCGCTGCCTCCAATCATGGTGGCAGGGGTGAGCTCCCAGGGCTTCTCCGCTGCCATCAGAGACCTCCTGGGGGTTCCCCGACGCCACAATTGGACCCCCAGGAGGTTTCCGATGGTGGCGGGAAAGCCCTGGGAACTTCCCTGCCGCCATCAGAGACTCCTAGGGGTCTCTTTTCCTAACCGTTGGGGCGAAAGAGCAGCCTCTTTGCCACCAGTGGTTTGAATGGA
The DNA here is from genome assembly GCF_051106095.1 of Pogona vitticeps. NCBI lineage: Eukaryota > Metazoa > Chordata > Lepidosauria > Squamata > Agamidae > Pogona > Pogona vitticeps. The sequence goes on from NC_135784.1 coordinate 184,363,478, forward strand.
ACGAAAAAAAGGCAGGGGAAATTTGAATTTCCTGCCCTTTCCCCCTGCCTTTTTTTCGTTCATAGGCTGAGGCTCCATTCACAAGTCGAAGTAAATTTTTGTGAATGGAGCCGTTCGTAAGTCAAATCGTTCACAGGTAGGGACGTTCATAAGTCGAGGTTCCTGCTGTATTAATGGGAAGGGGATGAGAGCATCGGAGGAAATCCAGTTCTTAGCTTTCTTTCTTATCCCTGCCTTTAGTAATTCATAGTACTGTAGTTTATCTCGGTACCTTCTGTTTGGTACCAAAAAAGGTGGACTACTAAATTAATATAGTTTGGCAGTCTCTATTCTTATGTACCATTTTTTCCATTTCAACACATTTTCCCCCACAGGGAGAATGGAAACCTCGTCAGATTGACAACCCCAACTATAAAGGAAAATGGATTCATCCTGAGATTGATAATCCAGAGTACACACCTGATCCCAACATATATTCCTATGATGATTTTGGTGTCATTGGCCTGGACTTGTGGCAGGTGAGTTCTGCTTGCCTGCTTTGCAGGAAGCATAAAAGGGAGAAGGATTTAAAAACCTGCCCAGACTTTTACTATGAAATGGCTAGAAGGTTAAAGAGGTGTGGTATCTTACTAAAAAAAGTTTTGTCCCCACCTTTTCATTTGCTGTGATTTAGCTGTGGCTTACATCAAACACATAAAAATGAATTTTAAAATACAATAGCTTGATTCAAGTCAGTCATGTATCGACTAGGCCCTTTGGAAGTAATGGGTAAGAATATATTTACCTATAGATCTCCTAGTTTAGTGGTAACCCAGGTGTTCTTGGACTGCAAATCCTAGAAACCTTCACCACAAGCTGTGCTGGCTGGGATTTTTGAAAGTTGCAGTCCAAGAACATCTGGGTTACCCAAGGTTGAGAAACCCAGTTCTAGCTTAATAGGAGTACCAGTTTAAAAGCTTTAGTACTGAGCAGCTAGTTAGGGGAAGAACATTCTTGAACTATCATATTAACCATAGCTGTTTAGGGCTTTTTAAAAATTGAAACTGCCACGGGCTGGTAGGTAGCAAACTGTATAACAAAAACCAGTATGGTTGTTGAAATGGAACTGTGAAAGTCTTGATAGGGAGCACTCTAAAGTTAATAGTGATCTTACTAAACAATAATTGGTTCAGCATACAAATAACACTACATAATGGAAGGCATGGACACTTTTAATATGGGGGTGTTCCTTAATATGGCAACTCCACTACACAACCTCCATCCCTATGTGCTCTGGCAAGTCTGGCCAACTAAGTACATACATGCATATTTTTATTACAGTCCTTAGACCAATTAAACAGAACAATTACAGTTTCAACCTTCCCAGCATAAAAGCGTAACAAGTAACTAAGTAGTTTCCAAAGCATTTGCTATACTTTTGGATGCCATACTAAAGAACTGTATTTTAAGGTAGCAGCCACCATCAGTGTTATCATTTTAACGGTAACCTGGACTTTACATTATTCTGTGGTATTGAGTAATTGGGGGATGGAGGAATAAATGACAGTAGTAACTGGACTTTACTCTGGAGTAAGTGAAATTGTGTAAATTATTCTGGTAGATTGCAGCTAATTAACACTGCCATTCCACACAAATAGGTGTGCAGCTAGGCACACAACCAGCACCTTGTTTGATAGCTATAGTTCACCATCATGATTTATGTTGAAGTAAAATCCTGGGCCTTGTTCAGGGAATCCCTGAGCTAGCAATCACTGATACTAGAAAAACAGTGGTTAAAGATCATTTTCTCCCATATAAGCCTGTCCAGAGTGTAACAAAACTTCAGGTGCAAACCCTTTTCTTGATGTTTCCATGATTAGAATAGGGATACAACTAGGAGCCTTCTTGATGATCACTCCCATCTGTGGAACTTTGTGATGGAGGGTTGATTGTTCTTGATGAAAATGTTGATTATAAATTCAGTGAGTAAGAATAGCAAATAATGTTCCATGTTTTCCAGCTAAGACTTGTCACCACTTAACAAACTGTCAAAACAGAATTGGGTATGAGGCTTGAAGCTTAGTGTATGCTCTGTTTACTTCAGGTCAAGTCTGGCACGATCTTTGACAACTTTTTGATTACTGATGATGAGAAATTTGCTGAAGAGTTTGGCAATGAAACGTGGGGTGCCACTAAGGTGAGCCATTTTACTTGTTCTTGTTAGAAGAAGGATCAGTGCTTGCTCCTTACAGCTTCTTGAGTTAGCTGGCTTTTGTGAAGGGTTGTAAAGTATCCTCATTTTGGTCTCAATCAATTTTGGGTTTGTGAAGTTGAGAAACTGCTGTGGTGAAAGTTGAGGTGTTTCTCAGAATGGTTTTGACCAAAATCCTACTTATGTGAAATTTGTTTTTGTGTCATAGAGATAGGTGACATCATGGTGGCTAAATCTAGTTTTCCAAAAGACATTTATCCAGAAAGCTTCTGGAATTCATCAGTCCTTTTCATGGTGATGATAGAAATGATACTTCATGGATGATGCATATAAGAATGTGTCGTAATTCTTCATTTTTAAAATAATTTTTATCCAACTAGGCCTTTTTTAAACTAAAGAATGATTAAGTAATTTGTAAGCTGCCCTAGATATGCATCCAGTTTCAGGATGGGATGTGAATTTATAAATGGCTTGGACTACTTTGGGAAACCCAATCTACTGTTTTAAATAGCAACCTGTCAGATGCCTCTCGAAACTCCCAAGCAGCATAATGAACATGATGTGCTTCCTGTTTGTTTCCAGAATTGTCTTATTGACAAAAATTATGAATTATAGAATTTGAATTTTAGTTTACATAACAATGTCATTGTATTGTATCACCACATCTAAGTTTAATTCTTTAAGCTGTGCAGACGAGGGAGGGATATTACAGGAATAGGGGCAGTCACACTAAGTGGTTAGCTTCCGCTAGCTTCAAAGGCTGTGCTTCTATAACAGATTCTTCAAGTAGCCTAATTTCCCTTTAAATTGTCACTAGGATGCTGAGAAGAAAATGAAAGAACAGCAGGATGAGGAGCAACGAAAGAAGCAAGAAGAAGAAGACAAGAAGAAAAAAGAGGAAGAAGGAGAGGATGAAGCTGAAGGTGAAGATAATGAAGAGGAGGATGAAGAAGAGGACGATGAAGAAGAAAAGGATGAGGAGGAAGAAACAGAGGGCCCAGTGAAGGATGAGCTGTGATCTGGGGTTGCTGCGTGAGCTTGTTGGCTGAGCCTCACCCTGGACCTGTACCATACAGTCCACTTGGTTGAACCCAACTAAGCAAGGGGGATAACAGTAATGTCTCTATGAGACACAAGAACTTTCTTTTTTTATTGGTGTGTTTGTTTGTCCTAATGCTCTCCCCAAATATTGTCAATTATTCATGTCTGTAGATGGGAACTAGAACCTACATTCTAAGAAGGCTAATTGTAGGAATATAGCCCTTGAAATGGGAGAAAATATCACCAACCCTTCTTTATTTTCAAAAAGTTACTTTTTCACTGAAAGTTTGTCTCCAGTAGCCCTCTTATAAATGGATATCCAAAAAGCAGAATTCCTCTGCCCTTCTTGGTCTTGCCCTCGCCCTTGTAGGATGCAGGGAGCTTGTTAATGGTGGCTTCAAATTTAATGGGGGGCTATCTCACTCTAGTCAGAACATGGGTGGCAGTCACTGAATTACTATTTTTTGCATCAGACAAATCACCAGATGTAATGACTAGACTTGTTTTGCCCTGTTATGATCTGTTCCCAGGGTGGGTGTTGCAGTATTACAAAACTTTAGTTGGAAAATGGGGCAATAATCACACCTGTGTGTTTAAAAGATGTCTGTTCCACACAGAGAACCAGGAATGGGTATGGGGAGGGCTTCTGAAACCAGAGAGGCAGAGACTTAACACGTCATCTCACTTGTCACACTTGAATGTATGAAAGATTGAAGAAAATTTCTATTAAATTAAACTTCATGTCTGGCCCATACAATATTTTCTGTTGTCTTATTGCTTGTGTTTTATTAAGATGAGTGGGCAAGGTAATGCTGAGGCATGTGAGGAAAGAGACTCTCCTCAGGAATGGAGCATCTATGGAAAACTGGTATTCAGCAAGGCTTTGGCACCAGTGTTGGGAGCACTGACTTTGTGGAAGGTGGCATGGAGGTGGATTCTGAGAACAGTCTTTTCATGGCATGGCCTTGGAGAAAGGGTGGGCAATGGCACATGCTTTGTTGCTGGAAAAGAAGGTGGCATATGGGGGGGCATATGCAAAGAGGTAAAGTCTTTTTATATTGAATCTGTGGCCCATGAGAAGACTCCTTAACAACCTGTCTGCAATTGGAACGTGTATGTAGCTTATGAGAGCCAGTGTGGTGGAGTGGATAGAGTGCTGGAGTAGGACTTGAAGGGACTTTGATTCAAACTGTGCTTAGCCATAGAAAGCCATGGAGGGAGGATGGCATGGGTAAAATGACTTCTTAGATATGTCACGTCTTTGAAAACTTAATCATGTACTCTAAAGTCAGTTCTGACTGGGTGACCCTTTTTTCCACGTTCCCTTTTGGAGAAACTTCTGGGACTAAGCACCTTGCCCAAGGCCACACAGGCTGGCTCTACTCACAGGAGGCTCAGTGGGGAATCAAGCTTCCAATCCTCTGGCTCTGCAGACAGATCCCTAAACCACTTGACATATCCAGCCAGCTCTTGAAAACTATTAGGGTCACCATAAAAGGAATGGGATATGATGGCACACGGTGTAGAGATTACTGAGGTTTGTCAGCTTCTTAAGAGGTGGTGCTTGTATGGCTGGATCCCTATTTAAAATAGAAATCTAGATTTGTCATTCCCCTGTCTGGAACTGGCCCTTGCTACTAACCGCCCTTGTACAGTATTGTCTTGACTATGTGATCGACAAAGGAAGCACTACTGTAATCCAGGCCATCATGGCTTCAGTTCTGCAGCCCTCTTTGCACCCATCACTCAAAAACAAGAAAGCAAGATTCATTATACATAATGATTTTATTATATATACAATGAAGCGAGTATACTGCAGATTGGGAACATACAGTACTGTCTCCTTACTGAGGAAGAAGTGGACTTGTCCACGAAAGCTCATGTTACAATAGAGCCTCTAAAGGTGGCACAACATTTTGTGTCTTAATTTTTTTTCCTTTTGCTTCCGCCTGATATGCCCCCTGGCTGGGTGGGTATGGCTGTGACGCTGCTGACAACCCTCCAAAAGTCGTCTCGTCAGAAAAAAGATGATGATGGCCATTCTGCAGTACAGTGGACCCTTGAGTTACAGACGACTTGACTTACAGACTTTTTGAGTTGCAGACTTCTCTGGCCGCAAAATTTAGGTTTGACTTGCAGACTGAGATTTGACTTACAGACCAGAAAAAAACCAAAATGGAACAAAAACGGCCTGTTACGGGATTAATCGGTTTTCAATGCACTGTAGGTCAATGGAGACTTGACCTACAGACTTTTTGACTTGAGAACCGCCTTCTAATACGGATTAAGTTCTCAAGTCAAGACCCCACTGTATACAGTTCAAGCACAATCCTCCGGGAAATCAATGCTACGGAGTTCTATCGCTCTCGCTCTCAAGAGACGCCTTTAGGGATTATCCTCGATCTCTGAATGGCAACAATCGACGCTTCAAGACCGCTTGAAAAGGCTGACACGGGGGTCACACGGTCTACCTTCTTCGGTCTCCTACGGACTCCTTCGGCTTTGCCACACGTCGGAGGGCCAAGTAATTAAAAGAAATAAGTTAAAAGTTTCCCCTTGATCGTTCCCTGTCCACCCGCGGCGCGACCGGCCGAAGTTCCCGCGGAAGGAACACGACAGCTCCGGCCGGGCGCCTTCCAGGAGACCCGCGGCTCCTCCTTCCACCTCCCGCGGGAGGAAAAAAAATGGGGGCGGCGAGGCAGCGCGAGGACAGCCGAGCGCGTGCGCCGCTTCTCTTCTCTCTCTCATTCTCTCTCTCCCTCCCCCCCACGGTCCCCTGTCACGTGGGAAGGGCCGGGGCGGCAGCGGAAGTGTCGCGGGGTTGCGATTAAAATGGCGGCGGCATGAAGTTGCATGTTGTGGGGACCCCTCGCTGAGTTCGTTGGGAGGAACCGCCGGTTGTCGTCGTCGTCGTCGTCGTGCCCCGACCCCACCTCACCCGCCGCTGCCATGGCGGTCACCGTCACCCTGAAGACCCTGCAGCAGCAAACGTTCAAGATCCGAATGGAGCCTGACGAGACGGTGAGGGGCGGCCGGTCCCCTTCCCTCCCTCCCTCCCTCCGTGCCTCTCTCTTCTTCCTCCTTCTCCTCTGGGCCTTTCTTTTGGGAGAAATTCGTGTGAAGTCCATGACTTTGTCCCCGGCCCGGCCTCATTCTCTTGTGCCCGCCGTTGTATTTCACACTAGTCCAACGATAGTTGTTAGCATTGCATTTTATTTGCTCCTGAACTCTTCTCGTTCCCGGTCATTTTTCTCCAGGGGTGAGAATGGCTCACCTTCTGTGTCGCCTTGCACGGTGTTGTTCAGCCGTTTTCAGACTTGGAAGCAACTCTTTAAAAACCCCAACGTACAGTAGTTTATTTTCAAGCGCAAAACCTGTGAACGTTTTGCACTTGAAAGGCCAACGTCTATGTTTCTTACGCTGTCGTTCTCTCCAGCTCCTGCTATGTGATCATTTATAACGTGATTCCCTGCTGCACACATACTCCCAAACCTAATGGCTTCAAGAGTAATCTTGTTTTTTGTCGTCCTCATCTATTTTTTTCTGTGGTCCCAAAAACATAACAGCCTCTCATACTGGCGTGTGTATTTAATGGAACTGTTCCTGCCTCTGCGCTTTTCCCAGTATTCTTGTTGATGCTGTTTGTGAGTCACACATACATATTCTTAGATTTAGGGTCTATTATGTTTCTCATCTTTTGTCCTGAAATTTGCTAAAGTTATCCCACCATGCAAAGCAAGTTCCATGTGATGTTCTCTGTGTTTAACAGGATTCTACCCACCTACTCCAGTTCTTTCTGTACATCATTAATTAAGAAACAAAAATTATTGTATTACACATACAAGGACATTTCTGCCTGTCTTGTCTGCCTTTTTGTGTTGCAACATTGTGTAGATTTGTCTGGTTTAATTGTGATGAAATAAAGCTGAAATAAAAATCTACTGCAGTAAGTTACCCTGTTTCCCCGAAAATAAGACAGGGTCTTATATTAGTTTTTGCTCCCAAAATGCATTAGAGCTTATTTTCAGGGGATGTATTATTTTTTTCCATGTTCAACAATCTACATTTATTCAAATACAGTCATGTCATCTTCTACTGGTTGCTGCACAAGGATGGAGGGCGGGGTTTCACTTAACTGGGGCTTATTTTTGGAGTAGGGCTTATATTATGAGCATCCTGAAAAATCCTACTAGGGCTTATTTTCAGGTTAGGTCCTATTTTCGGGGAAACGGTATATCTGCAACAGTTATTGCCCACGTGGTGCAGCTGTACTGAAGCACATATGATAAGTGGGGAGCTGCTAAGAGTGCCTTGGGTTTTTTTTTCAGTCTCCCCTTTCTGAGGGTCAAGGCAGGTGCCATTTTGTTGCAGTAAAGTAAAGTTTAGATAATGGTCAAGTCCAGTAGTTCCGAATTACTGAGCCTTAAAGTTGACCAGGTTGCTAGCTTCCTCCTAGTGTTGTCTTCTACTTCAAATTATGAAATTATCACAAGAATATTTCAAAATATGTTTAGTCATAGATAAGATCTGCTAAACCCCCTCTGGAAGTACAGTTGCATTGTGTTTTAGTTTCTGAAAACTTCTAACATATTTTTCTGTCTTATGTGAAGTTCTTTCCTATATGTTTCTACTCAGCAGTGAAATTATTGGGAACCATTGTTTCTCTCAACAAAAGATTATCTGTGGTGTGTGTGCATATGTGCAGGAATTTTTGCAGCATACTCTACAATCTTAATTGGAATGCCCATAGAACATTCCAAATTATCAGGTAGCAGCAGCAAGTTGCGGTAACTGTCAGCAATGTTGCTATTATGGAAGAAATAAATGTGGGGGTGCTTGAGAAGTCGAGAAATAAGCAGATTGATATGTCCTACAAAATTGGGTTGGATAGAGTTAGGTATCTGGCATCAGAGCCAGAGGCTGGGAATTTGATTCTCCACCATGCATCCCAGAAGAGCCAGCCTGTGTGCCTTGCGCAAGTTGCAGGGTCCAGGGCGCCCCCAGAAGAAGAGAATGATAAACCACTTCTGAGTACTCTCTACCTTGAAAACCCTGGAAAAAGTCACTGTAAGTCAGTATTAATTTGACAGCATACAATTATTATTCATTATATTATACAAATTAAAATACAAATACAGTGCTTAAGGTCTGCACTGAACAGACCGTGCAGAGATCTTAGACAAAGTATTCTACTCACTCAATCTCCCGTATAGGAGGAATATAATGGAGGGTCCTGACAAATGTTATTTGATTGTAGGCACATAATCATTTGTGTCGCAACTTCTTATCCATGTTCTTCAAGTCATGCATTTCCACAGTAGATGGTAGTTCTAGGTGTGATCAGTTGTCAGGTGAAGTTTTGGTATGTAGTGCCAGAATATGGGATACCTCACTTACCTTGAAAGCCCTGTATGGTTGCTAGAAGTTGGTTCTGACTTGACAGCAAATAACAACAAACTAGAGTATAGAAACAAATCCATGAAAATTTTGCACAAGTTTTGTAACTAGCAAAAATAGCTATTGGCATGAATTTTGGTTTTATAAACATTTGGGAACTGAAATTCTTTTATTGATAGAAGCCATGTATGGAGTCAAATGTGTGTGGTATAAAAGGTGCTTCAAAAGATACAGCAATATGCCTTTTCTCTTTTCCCTCTTTCCTGTTGGGAGCAGATGTCTAAGAAACAGATTCTGAGATTCTAAGCACACTGCAGGTGTTGTGGAACTGCAGTTGGAAAGAGCAAAAGATTGCACCTTCCTCACTCACCTTTCAAGATCCATCCATCCAGTGTCCTACTCAGAGAAATGTCAGGGAGATTCATGCAAGATGGCAGGACACCCACTGCAGAGCATATCAACTTACTTTCCCTTGTCCCAACTCTATTCAATCTGATGATGAAAAATTGTTTCAAACTTCCATTTAAACTACAGTTCCATTGGTATTTGTTTACAGGGGTAAAGTCCATATTGACTGTCATTTTTTAAAAATGTAAAAATTTAATTTCTAAACTTTCCAGATGGCGGAGAACACATCTGGTGAAGCAGAGTCCCAGATTATTGATTATAATGGTAATATTTAGATGTGGCATAAAACTAAGTGCCATAAATCTTGCTTTAGATGTTTAATTGTATGAACTATGTAGTAGGAATTGAAGGTCTTTTGTAAGGATGAAAGGTTGTTTATCCTGTAACGCAGTGTTCCCCAACGTTTTTACTAGTGCGGACCGGGGAAGTCTCTGAGGGAGGTGGGGCGGCCCTTCGTGCTTGCCCTCGCCGATGCACGTACGCAGTGGTTGGGGAGTGTGCGCGCCATAGGCTTCATGCATGCACAGGAGTGTCTGCACACCTGCACGCCCACCCCACTCCTGCATGCGGGCGCATGCTTGAAGGAGTGAGGGAGTGTGTGCCGCCGGCGACGGCAGAAGCCTATGAGTCTTTTTTAATTTTTATTTTATTTTACCTGGCTTTTGACAACCCCCCACTCCCGTCGCCACCACTGCTGCTGCCGGGAGGAAAGCACCCGGAGCACATGGGCCATCCTCTCCCTCCCGGTTCTTGCCAACCCCCCCACCTCCGTCGCCACTGCTGCTGCCGGGAGGAGAGCACTCGGAGCACCCGGGCCTTGCTCTCCCTCCCAGCTCTTGCCAACCCCGGTCGCCGCTGCTGGACTGGGCCGCCAAGACAGACCTCTCCCCGCCCCCCATGCACAACCTCCTCTCCCCACAGCTGCATTGCGCCCGCGGGGGCTTGCGGGAAGGGGTGAGGGAGGAGTCACGCCAGCGTCGGCACGCGCGCGCAAAGCAGCTGTGGGAAGGGGAGTGCGTGCGGGGGCAGGGCGGGGGAGGTCTGTCTTGGCGGCCCAGTCAGGCTCAGGCCAGGGACCGGCAATGGGCCGCGGACTGGTCGTTGATGACCTCCGCTGTAACGAATACTTTGGGAAAGGGTAGTTTTCTTTCACTGTAGGAATTTTTTAAAAAAGGAAATACCGTTCTGCTTTCCTAAAAGCTTCCAGAAGCCAAGGCCACTGTGAACTTATTTCTTATTGGAGGGAATAAATGTAGCTCTTAAAGAGCCTTAGTTATTGGTAAGCAGCTACACTGCTGAACAACTGTGGTTGCAAGGGATTTTTCAAAGATCTGTACTACAGTATTCATTGGAATGGTAAAAGTTGCCCCTTGGGCCCCCTGAGTACAATGCAGATAGTGGAGCCAGCTTCCTTTTGACCCACAGGTCCGAGTTCTTAAGGAGAAGATTGAGGCTGAAAAGGGCAAGGAAGCTTTCCCAGTGTCAGGCCAGAAGCTTATCTATGCTGGGAAGATCCTGAGTGATGATGTCCCCATTAAGGAGTACAAGATTGACGAGAAGAACTTTGTGGTGGTGATGGTCACCAAGGTATGGCTGGGGCTTCCTCTGCTTCGTAGTCACGCTTCTCTTTTGACAGACGGCTGTCCCTTAATCTGAGTCTCCTCTTGCAGCTGAAAAAAGTAGGCTGGTAAGCGTTAGGACTGAGGGTGGGGACTCCCAAGAATGGGGATTGAAGAGAGATTGAAAATGTGATGGCATATTGCTGCTAGTGCTAAGACGAGGTTCTTTGGGTTTCTTATCAGTCACTTGAAAGCCAGTTTCCTTGCAAGCTGCCATATGCTTTTTGTGGGGTAGAAATGCTTTGCCTCCTTCCTTGAGGTTTATTTTGCCTTCTCTGTTAAGAACAAAACAGGCTCAGGTGCTCCTGCTCCCTCACCCAGTGATGCAGCCCCCACTTCAGAGCCTACACCATCCTCTGGGCAGACCCCGCTGCCGACACCAGCCACTGTTTCGGCCCCACCAGCAGCTCCAACAAGTGTGGACAAGCCTCCTGAAGAGTCAGTAACCACTTCCCCGCCGGAATCCACAGTTGGGTAAGTTGCACTTGCCCCAACACCCCCAGGAGTTGTGCTTGCCCGCCTCCCTTGAGTTGTTTTGTAGATGGGTTTTGGAAGGGTTGCATTAACTCCACACCTAGGAAGTTAGGATTAGTGCTGAAAAGCCAGGACTGTTTGTTTTGTGGGGGTCTGAGCAAACATTTGAAAGCTAAAGGTTACAGCATATGATACTGAGATAGAATTGTTTTCCATGTTTTTTTCTCTCTGTGTATTTGGAAGCCTTGATATGAAAATGTATTTCCCTATACCCACATGTAGGTGGGTCTGAAAGCAGGACTGGTCTACCAAGGTGGATTTAAATGAGAAAAATTGGATTTTTTGACTATTTAAATTATTTAAAAATAATAAATTTAAATTGTGATTGAAATCATTTTGATTTAAAAAAATCATTGATGTTTATCCATCCTGCAATCTACACAGGCACGAACCCACATCAGAAGAGACACTTGTTCCTTCCTTACAAGATGAGCAAAGGAGGCTAGAGTCTGTGACATCTGATAGGATTTCACGGTACACCATGGCTGTTAACAGGGTTTATCAGAGTGCTGTAAAAACAACACAAGCACATGCTTTGGAGGTTAGCCCCCCCTCCACTTCCTGTAGCCACCGCTTGCTCATAGGTTGATGCATGGAGTCTACCAGTTTCGCTGTGTCTCAAAAGACAATTTCATTAGACATAACTAGGGGGAGGATTTCTGTTACATGTCATATTCTTTTTTGCAATGTATGTTTTAGCTTGTGAGTGGATTTGAACATGTTTATCAGTAATCTGGTGAGAAACATGTTTGATCTTGCTTATGAGTTCAAATGTAGGTTGCAGAGAAAATGTGAAATGTCATAGAAATCTTCCTCCTAGTTATAACATTTGCTTGATAAGTGTCAGTCATGAGGGTATGAGATGTATGTTTGAAGGGATAATCAGCAATTTTTGTCTAGGAGATCTTTGATTTTCTTATCCAGTTATTTGGAAGGACCCAGCTACTATTTCTCTCTCTTAAATTTGCAGCTCTGTTCCCTCTTCAGGTAGCATGGGACGTGAAGATGATGCAGCTTCCACCTTAGGTAGGTGAGCACCTTATCTTTGCTTGCCCCAAAGGAGAGTTCTCAGCAGTTCGACTGCGATTTTTTCCATTATGATTGGGCCTGGCCTATTGCTTTGTGTCCATTTTGATAAATCTTCGAGTCCTGTGGAGGAGGAATCCATATCATATGGGTTCAGCTGTTCACCACTTAGAAAAGAGGTCAAGAATCATTCAGAATAGCTACTAGATTTTCTCTGCCAGTCTCTTGCTAAGCTGCCTTAGGACAGATCAGAACTCTAGGACAAGGGTTAACCTAGCATATGCTGCCCTCTAACGGCCACTGCCAGTTAAACACTTTTCTTGCAGTCTGATTCTTGAACAGAGATCAAATAAACAATAAATTAATTTTTAATTGGTCTGCTAAGAACCAGAACATTGAAAGACCAGGTAGTAACAGGAGCAGCTCTTCTTCCCCTAATGCAAAACTGTCTCCCAATTCTACTTTCAGTTACTGGCTCAGAGTATGAAACGATGCTGACTGAAATCATGTCAATGGGCTATGAGCGAGAGCGGGTGGTGGCGGCACTCCGAGCCAGCTACAACAACCCTCACCGAGCTGTGGAGTACCTGCTGACGGTGAGGAGAATGATATGGTGTGCCTTGCTTCCCACCTAGATATTTTAGACTTACCTCACATTCTGCTAGGGATTGTGGGTCAAGGAATTCCACTTCTTAACCTTCATTTTACTGGTTTTCTGTAATCATTTCCTCCTTTCTGCTACCATTTTTTCCTGTTATTACTCTTAGATTAGGCCAGACAGAAGCAGAGTCCCTCAAAATAGAAAAATAACTTGAAAGTGGTTGGAAATCCACTACTGGTTGGGTAAAAAAATGTGGATTTTTTTAAAAAACGTTAAGTGAAGGATGTATGTTGTTTAATTTCCAGTGGTGAATCGTTACTCCTGGAGGCTTCCAAGCAAGACCATTCACTTTTAACACACACACACCATTTTTTTCATTCCCTCTTTTTTTTTTCATAGCTAGGAATATATGTCAGGAACTCATGGGCCATCAAAATGGCCTTGAGGGCAGCACCAATTCCCATCCCTATTTTAATGTAGTCTGTGTAAGCATCTTCTATAGGTGCTTTGTGATTTATGTGTAAATGTCTCTTATCCAGCATAAACTGCAGCCAAATATGGATTGTGTGTGGAAGTTCCCCTCTCTGCTTCATAAGTCCCTTGCAGTGGTCTCTGTGAGATGAATCCCCACAGACATTGTTGTTCTGGCTACCAAGGCAGCTGGCCCTATTATGCTAGCCCTGATTTAAAGTAGCAGTCTGTGGTTCTTCTTCGTGGACTCTGTGAAATCACACTAATGGGTTAATCTGCGCTTGCGCAGAAGGTCTCGGAACATTCTAGAGCTTAAAGTAACACTTTTGGCTCCGCCCCCCCAGGACCTCATGGTCCGCCCGCCCTAACAGCCATTCAGTTCCATTTTTTCCGCTGCTGCAGTTAGGTCTCCTAGCTAGAGCTCCGTGAAAGATTGGAAAGATCTGAAGATTCCTGAGTTTTGGACTCCGCATTCTTGCTTCAAGGGAAGTACTTACTTCATTTTATTATTAGGGGAGTTTTTGGACTGTTTTGAGGGCTCCCCTCGCTCCCCTACCCCTTTTTTTTTTTTTTTCCCCCCTTATTTCTTGGACTGTTTTTCCCGCCTTTTTCTCTTTTATGGCCTCCAAGGCACCATCTTCACCTAAAGTTACTTTTAAAAGCTGTGCCGCCTGTTCTAAAAAGATCCCTTCCACAGACGGCCATCGTTACTGTTTATTTTGTCTTGGGGAGTCCCATATCCCCCAGACTTGTCGCCATTGTGAACGTTTTACCCGGCAAGGCTTAAGGCTTCGAGAGCAACGTCTCAGGGCAGCGCTCTGGGAGAAATCCCTCACCGCACCTGCTATGGCAGCGTCCTCTGCGCCTGCAGATTCAGCTCCTGCACCTGGCCCTAAAACTAGGGCTAATGGCAAGTCAGCTACGTCTACCCAGAAGGTTTCTAAAAAATCTAAGCCTCCTAAGAGCCAGGCCACGGCCGCCATTCCTCCCCCGCCGTCTCCGGCGGCCACGCCTCAGCTCCAACCGTCGCCTTCCCTGCCTGCTCTTACTCCGCAATCTCCTATTGAGATTCACTCCCAAGCGTCGTCGGTAGCTTCTTCTCCACCATCCTTGCCACTACCGACCGATACGCCGGATACACCCTTCTTCCCATCCCCTAGGAAGAAGAGAGCCAAGACGAAGCATTTGGAAACAGCCTCTAGAGATTCCCGGTCTCCGAGCCCCTCGGGACCGAAGGTCTCCCCCCACGGGGCTCGACATTCTCGCCCCAAGAAACGTAAGAGGCAGGAGGCTATGGAAGACAAAACCGCTCCGCTCAAGCTTTCCAAGAGCTATTTGAGAAAATGGCGGAAACAGATGCAAAAGCTCTATGACCCGCGGCTCCTTTACAGCCTCGCTACGCGGAGTTCCTCATCCGACTCCTCATCCTCCTCGTCGGTCTCCTCCGTCTCTTCGGTACCGTCGGTACCGTCGGCCCGCGATACCGATAGGGGTAGACGACGACACGCCCACTCGGTACCGTCCCCTCACGATATCGGAGTCAAGGGTTCTAAGCCGATACCGGGAGGACCCTCCTCACGGAAGGCAGAGCAACAGACCATACCGACCGGTATACCACGTCGTACCACCACCGATACCGGAATCGGTACCGCGCCTCTCGGTACCGACGCACCGCCACCTAAACCGAAGCGGCATCGCGACACGGTACCGCCGAAACCGCGAAAGAAGAAGCGCCGCCACGTTTCCTCTGACTCGGACTCTTTTCAATTGGATCTCCCCGATACCGATACCGATCCCGATACCGGGCACGGTACAGGACACGGTACCGAGCACGGTACCGACACCGGACCGAGGGGCAAGAAGCGCTCTAAACGCAGAGACAAGTCGATACCGGCCCCCGTTTTTCCCATGCCGGAACTCCCGCTCCCCCCGCCCCTCCCTTCTGATTATCCCGAGGACTCCTCCTCCGAATGCTCTTTTTCGGATACTTCGGCTCCTAATGATAACACTCCGGACTCTGCCATCATTGATAAGAACCCGGTTTCTCCTGCGGCCGACTTCCCTAGCTATTCCCAACTGATACATAGAATAGCCTCCGCTTTGGAACTCCCTGTCGAACGCCCGCCTGAAGCGGTCCCCGACAAGGTATACGGCGATATTGATGAGGATCAGAACCTACCCATGCGTCTAGCATTCATTCCTTCACTGTTGCGCACCCTAAAACAACCTTGGGACAAACCTTGTTCTACCCCTCAAATGTCCAGACGGGTCGAGAACTTATACCGGATTCAGGGATCTGAACTGGATTTCCTGGTAAAACACCCTGCTCCCAATTCCCTTATTGTCGACGTCGCCCAGTCTAAGTTTCGGCCTGCATCAGCCGCATCCCCCAATAATAAGGATGGGAGGAAAATGGACATATTTGGTCGCCGTTCATATGCCTTCTCGTCTCTAATCGTGCGAGCTGCCAACTATGTTGCCGCTATGGCGGCGTACCACCAACACTTATGGGATTTAGCTCTACCATCCCTACAGGCTGCACCTGATGAGCTGCAACCGAGAGGCCTCTCTCTTCACCAGGAGGCATCACAGCTCATTCGTCAGGAACGGGTCACGGTTCGTCACATCTTGGATGCTGCATCCCGTAATTTAATGACGGGTATTGCCATGAGGCGACAGGCGTGGCTCAAGTCCGCAGCTATTCCTGAGGACTCCAAGGCCCGTATCCTTGACCTTCCCTTTGACGGCTCGGGTCTTTTTGATCCCAAGACGGACGAGATCCTGAAGGGCCTCCATGAAGCTAAAAAGGCTGCCAGATCCTATGCTGCTCAACCGTTCTACAAACAACGCTACCCTTGGAAGCGCCCATCCTTTCCCCCGGCTATGCAGCCAGGGAAATCCTATCCCTACAAGCAAAGGTATTCTCCTTCTTCCGGCTACACCACTAGACATGACCAACGACACAGGACACGTGCCACCTTCAAAAAGGTCGACCGTAAGAATAAACAGGGCCTTTGACTGCTCTACGGCCATTTTCTCTCCTTCCTACTCCACCCGCTTGTCCCCTTTCCTCTCCAGTTGGCTTACCATCACTTCAGACAAATGGGTCCTTTCTATCATCGCTCGCGGTTACGCGATAGAATTTTTGGAGACGCCTCCTCCCCGTCTAGTTCTTACCCCCCCATCCGACCCTCTAAAGCAAGAAGTAGCCACCCTGTTACACAAGCATGCAATAACCAGGGTGTTTCCAAATCCTGCCAATCCTGGTTTTTTCTCCAGATATTTTCTGGTGACGAAGCGGGACGACTCTTTCCGTCCTATTTTGGACCTCAGGCGTCTCAACAAATTCATTGCCTATCGTCGTTTCCGGATGGTGACCTTGGAAAGGATTCTGCCTCTCTTGCGACAGGGCGACTGGTTCGTCGTCATAGACCTCAGCGACGCCTACTTCCACATAAATATCAGGCACGACCATCGTCGCTTCCTGCGCTTCTCGCTGGGGTCAAGATGTTACGAATTCTCCGCTCTGCCTTTTGGACTTTCCACCGTGCCCAGAGTCTTTACGAAGTGTATGGCCCCGGTGGCGGCCTTCCTGAGAACAAGGGGCATAGCCGTCTTCCCATACATCGACGACTGGCTACTGGTTGCTCACTCCAGGCTTCAGGCCGAGCGTCACACCCTTACAGTGCTCCGCCTCCTCAAAACTCTCGGACTGCAGGTGAACTACAAGAAGTCCGTCCTTGTTCCCTCGCCTGTTGCTTCCTACATAGGCGCCACCCTCGATGCTCGGACCGGCCGAGCACTCCTCCCTTTAGAAAGAGCGCAGAAGATGGCTGTTCTCATCGAGAAATTCCGCCCTCTCCATCATGTCACCGCTCACACTGCTCAGAGGCTACTGGGCCTTATGGCCTCCACCACTTCGGTCATCCCTCACGCGAGACTGAAGCTTCGTTCGCTGCAGGTGTGGCTCCTGTCACTCTTCAACCCCCTCTGGGACTTCCCCAAAAAGAGACTCTTGGTGTCCAGGGAATTGTCAGAGCAGTTGAAGTGGTGGATCAACCCGGACAATCTGTTCATGGGACGCCCTTTCGCCCCCATTGCCCTACAAACTCGCATCACGACGGATGCCAGCGACATCGGCTGGGGTGCCCATTGTTGCGGCCTGCAAGTCCACGACCGGTGGTCTCCAAAGGAGCTTGCTCTCCACATCAACAATCGGGAGCTTCTCGCCATCTTCAAGGCCTGCCGGGCGTTCCTACCCATCATCAGGGGCACAGCCCTTCAGGTTGTTTCGGACAACACGACGGCTGTCGCGTATGTCAACAAGCAGGGCGGTACCCACTCCTTCTCCCTCCTGTATCTTGCTGTCCAGCTATGGGAGTGGTGTCTCCAACATCATGTCTTTCCATCCGCTGTATACATTTCCACTCACGACAACATACTTGCGGATCGGCTCAGCAGGACTGCTGTTACCATGCACGAATGGGTGCTGGACCATGCGGTGTTCCTAACACTCTGCCAGCGATGGGGAACCCCTGTGGTGGATGTTTTCGCCACTCACCTCAACTCCAAATGCCCCATCTTCTTCTCCAGGGGCGGTCACGGCCTGAATTCGCAGGGCGATGCTCTGATGGTGACGTGGAGCCACCATCTTCTCTACATGTTTCCACCGTTTCCCCTCCTACTGAGGACACTGGTGAAAGTCTGCGACGACAATGCGAATGCCATTCTGATTGCTCCGTTTTGGCCGCGCCAGCCGTGGTTCGCGAGGCTCATCTCGAGGGCGACGGAGTACGTCAGGCTACCTTACCTTCCGCATCTGCTGACCCAGAACGAAGGGACAACTTACCACCCGGACGTGCAATCACTCCACCTCACCGCCTGGAGGATAGTCCCACGGTAGCCCACGTCCTCTCCCATTGTCGTAAGCCGTCCACTGACACCCTGTACGGGAGCAAGTGGAAGGCTTTCCTGAAGTTCACCTCTTCTCATCAACTGCCCGCGTCGCCCACTACGCTCCATACTGTGTTACAGTTTCTGGCTTACCTTTTCCAGATGAACCTGTCTCATTCCACCTTGAAGGTGTACCTCTCCGCCATCATAGCCCATCAACCGCCAGAGGCGGACAGTGCTCTGTTATTTAGACACGCGAAGATCAAACGTTTTCTTCGAGGGGTTGTACGCCTTCGTCCACCTACAATTAATCCTATTCCTCAGTGGTCCCTCCATACAGTCTTACACTGTCTTTCAAAACCACCCTTTGAGCCGCTTGCTACGGTTTCGGAGCGCCTCCTTACCCTCAAAGTGGTTTTCTTGGTAGCTATTACGTCAGCCAGAAGGGCCTCTGAATTGGCTGCCCTGAGGACCGACCCACCTTTCTTGCAATTTTTCCGCGACAAGGTGGTCTTGTACCCTGACGTGTCCTTTCTGCCCAAAGTCACCACAGACTTTCATGTCAAGCAGCCCATAGTCCTGCCAACCTTCTTTCCCCAACCTACCTCTCCGGTTGAGAAATCCCTCCATCTTCTCGACGTTCGTCGGGCGTTAGCCTTCTACGTTCAAAGGACTTCCTCGTTCCGTCTCTCCAAGCGCCTGTTTGTCTCTTATCAGCAACCCCATAGGGGTCGGGAAGTGTCTCCGCAAACTGTCTCCAGATGGATAGTTCAGGTCATCCGTCTGGCCTATGAACTGGCTAAGAAGCCTCTACCGGCATCTGTTCATGCCCATTCTACTAGGGCTGTTGCGGCCTCTACGGCCTTTCTCCGTGGAGTCCCACTACAGGACGTTTGTAAAGCCGCCACGTGGTCCACGCCCTCCACGTTTGCATCCCACTACAGACTCGACCTGCGAGCCAAGGAGGATGCGAGGTTTGGCCGGGCTGTCCTGTCGGCTGTGCTGCCGTGACGTTTCCCTCCTCCTTTCAGAGGTAAGCTTGCTAGTCACCCATTAGTGTGATTTCACAGAGTCCACGAAGAAGAAAAAGAGGTTACTTACCTGTAACTTTGGTTCTTCGAGTGGTACTCTGTGAATTCACACGGCCCGCCCGTCCTCCCCACTTTCCGTCACAGCTGTCTCGCCTTTAGAGCAGCAGCGGAATTTGGGGAACTGAATGGCTGTTAGGGCGGGCGGACCATGAGGTCCTGGGGGGGCGGAGCCAAAAGTGTTACTTTAAGCTCTAGAATGTTCCGAGACCTTCTGCGCAAGCGCAGATTAACCCATTAGTGTGAATTCACAGAGTACCACTCGAAGAACCAAAGTTACAGGTAAGTAACCTCTTTTTCTGTGGCAAAGCTGAAGCTTTTCTCTGTTGCATAGCCGATCATCATAATTGACTGGCTTTCCATGCACACCATCTGAGGTCACAAGGAGTAGAAAGAACTGTATTATGAACAGCCTGCGCTTAAATGGAAGTCCTTGGACTCCAGTCCTTGTTCACTTGACTCTCTGCTGTTACATTCTTTGTTCAGCATTCCTTGATTGATTGCAACATGCAGAAATGGATATTTCAGACCTTACAAAATCAAGAGGAAAATGACCCAAAGGAACATTTAAAAACATCAAGTAAGGAAATGTCCTTTATCACACAGCATTCGTCTTTGTGGTCTCTTTGATTGACACATATGGGATTCTTTCTATGCCTACATGAAAAAGTACTCATAGTGTTTCCCACCTTTTATGGCACCTGTTAACCCATTTAAGAAGTATGTCAGTTGTATTAATATAACATCCCTTACCAGCAGAAATACCCAGTGCCTTTACTGCATGGGTAAGGGTTATCGAACTCAAAACTGCCAAATTTGCCATAAATTTACTAAAGTTGCCTTGAAAAACTGACACTCCCATCTGATATTCTGCTTGTGGGGAAAATGATTGCAAGTGATAGAGACCACATTAAACACACAACAAAATTGGTTTCAAGAATGACTTTTTGCAAGAATGACTTTTTGCAAAACACCTTCTAAGCAAATGCTGGTGGAAGCAATCCAGTTAGAGATGATTTCTAGTAAGACTCAAGATGATCCAGTACCACACACAGTGGAATCTATTACAACATGCACTATATCTTGATCTCAAGGACAGGCTTTCTACTTCAAGGTCAGCCTCAGAGCCTAAGTCAACATTGACTTCCATGTCAAAAAAGAGAAAGAGGTCCACAGATTTTGGAAGCAGCAGGGCAAAGAAGGCAAAACATGCAGAAGCCAAAGAAACCTAAGCTCCATCAGTTCTTCACCTCACTAATGTCCACCTCAGAAAAAGGAACAGGAGGACTTAGTCTGCTTGGGTTCAGCCTCAGAGGGAGATGTGTTTCAGATCCGTGCATTGTCCCCAGCCTTCAGTCATTTTCCAGAATGGAGCCAGCTAACAGCAAACTTTAAATAAGCTCTTTTCATTGCAAGAAAGCTCAAGGGATCTACAGCTTGAGGATTTATCTTGATGTCAAGAACAGTTCCATACTCCATCATCAAGAGAGAGAGGTGTCTGCACCATAAAAGACCCCACAAGTCACACTATTTTCAAGGGGTAATGAATGAAGTGATGTACCCGCCAACTTACCATGTCTCATTTCTACCTGGGGCTACATTGGCACTTTCTATCATGCTTATTTATTCTCCAGGGGTATAGAGAGAGAAGCTCTCTGGCTCTCTCCATGGCCTGCCCATGCATTTTCCAGTGTCAGTGCACTACATCAGTATGAGAGGCAAAGGGACTCAGCATCTAAATTCCTTGAAACAAACACACAAATACAGAGGTGCCTCGCTTAGCGAGCGCTCCGTTTAGTGATGAAATCGCATAGCGATGAACTTTTTGCGATCGCAACAGCGATCACTTTATGATGTTCCCTATGGGGGAATTTCGCTTTGCGATGATCGGTTCCCTGCTTAGGGAACCGATCATCGCAAAGCCACCATTTTCGCACAGCTGATTGGCAGTTTCAAAATGGCTGTCGGGGAAAAAACATGGCCGCCCGCTGTTTTCTGAGACGGATTCCTCACTTAAGAGGCACCAGAAATGGCCGCGCTACGGAGGATCTTCGCTGAACGGTGAGTTTTAAGCCCATAGGAACGCATTAATCACGTTTTAATGTGTTTCTATGGGCTTTTTTATTTTGCATTGTGACGTTTTCGTTCAACAGCGATTTCGCTGGAACAAATTAACGTCGCAATGGGAGGCACCACTGTACTCGGCGTCAAAATCACCAGTGCCAAAGAAATCCCACCAACAGCCAGCTATGCCAGTCACAGTCAATCTCGATTGGTTTCAAAATCCCCCATGCCAGTCACAAAACTACAAAAAGAAGCATCTCACCAGTCTTCATCCCTGACACAGAAACACAGGTGAAGGGATACAAGTGATGGGACACATTGGTTTCAAAGTCGTCAACACTAACCACGTAAGGAAAATGACTGGTTTCTATATCATCATTATCTTCATAAAGATCTCCATTACTGAAATGGGGTCAAAACCAAAAGTCCTGGGAACATTCTTCAGTATTGAAAGATGACACAGCCAGAAAGGTGAAAGATAAACATCAGCATCATACTCTCGGTAGTAGGTATCCTTGAGTCTCAAGAGACTATGGTAACATACTCTGAATAGACGTCTTGGAACAGCATATAGTGTGGCTGAGAAGGCCAATTTGAGACTGACAATCCGTTCCACACTGAAGACAAATACAATCTGTCCCCTGTCCAGCTCCCTGATTTTGCTGGTTTCAGGACTGCCTCTTGCCTCAGCCTGCTGAACAAGTGTTTCTTCAAATTGGGAGAGGCCATGCTGCACCACCTGCCTCCAGGCTGAACGCTCAGATGTCAAGGTTTCCCATCTGTTCAGGTCCATTCTTAAGGCCTTCAGATCTCGAGCCTATATTGAAATAAATTAAGGAGAAATCTAAACATAGCACTAGAGAGAAAAATACCAAAACTAGAGGAATATTTACCAAATCCTCATCTCATCAGAAAAGTCTTCAGACCTCTTTTGTAATGAGACCAGAAGACAGTCGGTAACAAATCCCATTCCCAAGAGTTGAGTTCAGAAAACAAATAATCAGATGGTTTTCTGTCAATCCCAGCCATTACCCAAGAGTCAGACATTAGGGATATTAATCCTCCTTCTCCATCTGAAGATTTAAAATCATACTCTGGCAATGCTTATAATGGCTAAGTTATTAGAGGTTCAGAGATCACTTACACCAAGATCTACTGGTCCCACACAATATTGATTGCCCCCTGGTGGCCACATCAAGCTTAGTTTATAATATTGAGGCTTATGGCAGTGGATACTTAACCAGCTGCCAACAATTCTGGCCTTGATAACACAAAACAGAGGGATGGTCAGATGTAGCCAGGATGAAATTGATAGTGTGGAAAATTCTCCCACACGAAAAAGAATTGTATGTGAAGCCAAGAAACTGTCCAGTGGGTGAAAATACAAATATAAATGGAGAATTTTTGTATGTTTTGCTAAATCGATAGACAGATTTTACTTCTCACCTACCTTACATACAGTCCTGTGCTTCCTGTTGCAACTGAAAGAGAAAGGCTTATTGCATTCATCACTAACAGTGTACTTGCCAGCAATAATAGCACATCCAGGCTCTCATTTATCTCAGTTTTTCAGGAGTGCAGTTGTTCAAAGATTCATAAGAGGTTTAAGAAATATCTACCCTGAGGTGCAAGCCCCATAACTATACTCACTTAACCAGCTCATGAAACCACCTTTTGAACTAAGGGCAACTGCAGATTGAATGTGTAAGACTGTTTTTAGTTGCATAACCTCAGCATGGAGATTGAGGGAATATGTGCTCTCAGGCACAATCCACCCTCTCTTCAATTCTGTAATAAGGATAAAGTGACCATTTTTCCAGATATATCTGCCCTACCGAAGGTTGTATCCAACTTCTGTCTTAACCAGCCCCTAGTGCTCCCAGCATTTTTCCATCACCAGCCTTTTAGCTGGAGAAGTCGCTTCACCTGTTAGACATTTTTAGGGCCTTGGCCTTCTGTACTTTGAGAACCAGACAGTTCTGAGAGTCTAGTAAAAAGTATTTGTGAATTACTGGGGGTCAGGAAAAGGGCAAACATATCTCAGTTACACTATTACTTTGTCGTACCAATTAGCAAAAAGGCCAGTCCCTACGTCATTGAAAGGGTGTTCCACTGGAGTGGTTGCTGCATCTACAACCTTCCTTAAAGGAATCCAGAAATGCTGACGGTGATAAAGGCCTTTGAGACAGTGATCAGGGCATAGTAGTACAAGTGGCTACAGATAATTCTACCATGATTTCCTACATCAACAAACAAGGCAGAATGCATTCAATGTATCTTCCGTACTTAAGAGTTCAACTGTGGGAATTGTGTGTACAATACCACACCTTCCCAGTATCCATACATGTAGATGGAATGTTACAGCTGATGGGATGCCATGACATCCCATCAGGCAGTAAGTGAACTTGTCAGTCACGCACATGTGTGAATCATGGAGACCACAAAGAATAAGGAAATGTTCCTTACCTGAAACCATAGTTCTTCAAGTGGTCATCTGTGAATTCACACAGTCCACCCATCTTTCCCTCAGTCAGCTGCACAAGTATTCTTGGACTGCGGGAAATGAGGGTTCACTGTAGGATTGAGCCACATGTGCAGTGTAGGGGATTGGATTAATGGACTTCTAGTCTCTGGAATGTTCCAAGGCATTTTCTGCAGGTGCAAAAAGAACTCTACATGTGTGAATTCACTGATGACTACTCATACAGTTACAGGTAAGCAACCTGCCCTTTTTCTATGACAAAAGTGTTGCAGGATTTTTTGGCACTTGCACTTTGAGGACCCAATTATTCAACTGTATCTTCATGTGGAGAAGCTGTTGTTCCAAGGAAACTATTGCTTTTCATCCATACTTTACAGAATCCTTATTCTGTCCTCAGAATAAAACAATTACATTTGCAGAGCAGAATACTTTGTGATCTTTGTTCTTGGGTACATTATTTGAAAATATTGAAATATTCTGGAGGGAAAACATTGGAAGGAAAATGTTGAGGGAAGTTGGAATGAAGTAAATAGATGTGAATAGGGAGTAGAGAGATTAAGACAAATATGAGGGGATAAGCAGAACAAACTTGACTTCTCTCTTGTTACTAGAAGCTTTGTCCAGATCACTTCTAGCTTATGAACCAACAGCAGAAACTGCCTTTGTACTTCTTTTTCCTAGATGAATTTCTGCAGATTCCATTCACTCCCAGTTCCCTGGTATATGTCATATCTGCTAGCTCTGATTATCTGTATGTAAGGTTGTTCTGTATGCAGTTTTATGGAGTGTGCAGGTTTCCAGTCTAGTCATTCTAACCTAGTTGAAATGAGTATATTAAACACAATCTGGAAAAGCACGTGGTCTGTTAACTGTTTTCTTTTAACTTTTCAGGGCATCCCAGGTAGCCCAGAACCGGAAAGAGCCCCCATCCAGGAGAGCCAGCCCCAAGAGCAGTCAGCACCAGAAGGTGAGTTGCTTCTGCCTGCTCTGTTCGAATCATTTCTTGGGAAACTAGAACTGTGGGCAGCAAAGGATGTAGAAATACGTCTGTAGGGCCAAGGTATCGCTGGTTGGTGTGATAGGAGAGTGCTGTCCATTCCAGAAAGCTTGATGGCTCATTTCCTTGTGTGCAGTTCTTCACATATTCTGAGTCCTACTCTTGTCTTTTTTCCCATTCTGATTTGATGCATGGCATTAATAATCCCGTGGGTCTACAGGAGAGAATCCGCTGGAATTCCTGCGAGACCAGCCCCAGTTCCAGAACATGCGACAGGTGATTCAGCAGAACCCAGCACTGCTCCCAGCCCTGCTCCAGCAGTTAGGCCAAGAGAACCCTCAGCTGCTGCAGGTATTGGGAGTGGTGGGTCTTTGTTATTGCTGTCACTGGAACCAGTATTACACTGGTGCAGTGGATTGCATATGTTTGGCTCCATACTTTGTGAGCTCTCTCCCCTCCCCCTGCCCAGCTCTTCTCTCTCTCTATCTCTCTCTTTTCTCTTTTTTGTTAAAATCTCAGGAGGCAGGCCAAGAAGCATGTTTGCTTCTCCCATCCTTTGCCATGCAGCGTGATGTCTGTGCTTGTGCTCATCTTGGTGTCTTTGACCAGCTGAGCCATGCCCTATATATCTGATATATGATTATTTGCCTGGTGGTTCCCTCCCAAAGGGCCCCTCTTGGTTTAGCTTACTCCCTGTTATTCTGGTTTGTTTATCTAGGCTTTAAGTAAAGATGAACATTGCTGCTCAGTTGTCTGCATTTGTGTTGTTTTAATTACAGATGGGTCAACTCAAAACAGCAGATTGCAGTGTGTGTTAGGGCTGGGGATCATGGATCCAGCATACATGAGAATCCAGTGGAGATGCATTTGTTAAATTTGATGTCCCAGAGACCCTGAAACTGCAGGAAGGATTTATTCTTGATAACAGCGACTGTTCTTCTTCCAGCAAATCAGTCAACATCAGGAGCAGTTCATTCAGATGCTCAACGAACCCCTGGGTGAAATGGCTGACATTGCAGACATTGAGGGGGAGATGGGTGCTATTGGAGAAGAAGCTCCTCAGATGAATTACATCCAAGTCACGCCTCAGGAAAAAGAAGCCATAGAAAGGGTAAAAATTGTGGATTGGGGAGCAGTGGCCTGAGACACAGACAGGAAGGGAGACACTTCAGGGAATGTCTTGCTTTTTCACTGCAGCTTCCAATGGAACAAACCACAAAGTCAGTGTCTCAAGGCCTTTTTCGTTCATGAAGGCCAGAGCCATGGCATTCCTTCCTATAGTTTGTGTAGAACAGTAGTTCCCAAACTTGGGTCCCCAGATGTTGCTGGAGTACAGCTACCAGAATCCCTGACCATCGGCCATTCTTGCTGGGATTTCTGGAGGCCCAGATTTGGAAACCACTGCTGAAAGGATATGTTACATTGCTTCGAGTGGAATGGAGGGGTCTAGCAGTTTAACTTCTGGATAATGCCTAGTGTTGAAGTCTTCCTATCATTTTGGTCAGTGAGCAGGATCTGCAGATGCTTAGGATTGCAGATCTTGCCACAGTCAGAGCTAGCATTGCAACAGGTGAAGAGTAATAGGAGCTGCAGTCCCTCAGCATCTGGAAGGCTGCATATTTCCCAACCTCCGTTACAGCCTAATGACAACACAAGAGCTGTATAATAGGATCTGTCACTTATTTGGAACTACAGTGGTGCCCCGCATGATGACGATAATCTGTCCCATTGAAATAGCTGTTTAGCTAAATCGTCATGCAAAATCCATTTCCCCATTGGAATGCATTGAAACCCAGTTTAATGCATTCCAATGGGGAAAATACCTCGTCATTCAGCGAAGATCACCCATAGGGAAGCCATTTTGTAAGCGCCGATCAGCTGTAAAAATGGCTGTCCTGCGAAGCATGGGTCCGGAAAACACAGGGCAGCCATTTTACGAAGCCGACAATCAGCTGTAAAAACCATCGTCTTGCGAACAAACAGTTCGTAAAGCACGGACCTAATCAACGTCCAGCAAAAATCCCCCACTGGAATGACTGCTTTGCGAATCACTATAGCGGTTGCAAAAAGTAATCGTTATGCGGATTCGTCGTTTAGCGGGGTCGTTGTCTTGCGAGGTACCACTGTAAACATTCCTAAGATCAGGGTGCTGAAGATGTGGCCCTGTGGAGCCCATTTGCAGGATTCCTGAACCTGGGCTGACCATACTCCAACAAATTGCTTTTCTGTGCTATACCTGTGTTAGGAAAACCATATCATTATGCAAATACATTATTTTGGATGCTCTTTTTTGGTGGGGGCGGCAAGAGGAGTGAATTGTGAAACAAAGGAAAATTAAGGAAAGACAGCTAGGCCAGAAAGTTGCCAGATTGGGACTGAGGGACAAGCTGCTAGACAGAATCCTACTCCCGGGATCACTGAGAAGAAATACTCTTTTTAAAGAGTTTCACTAAGAGTTGAAATACTAAGCCAGCTATCACCACCTGCATGTTTACAACGTCAAGAGAAAATAAGGCTTATGCTAAGCCTGCAAATGACCATGGCATTCTACAGCTCCTAGCTATGGCTTTGCCCCTATGAATGCATATTACACAAGAGAGGGGTGAAGAGATTTTCCAGTGTGGGGCTAGGTTTTCCAGTTGTTGCTGTTGTTATATTGCTCCAGGTGCTGTTTGGCACAATGACTGAATTTGGCTGTATTGTTTTTCTCTCTCTCTTCCTTTCTCCCCCAGTTAAAGGCCCTGGGCTTCCCGGAGAGCTTGGTGATCCAGGCATATTTTGCCTGTGAGAAGAATGAGAATCTGGCAGCCAACTTTCTGCTGAGTCAGAACTTTGATGACGAGTGATAAAGGAAAAAGAGTTTTATATAAAATTCTCTATATAAATATTCATTTATTTAAGGGGGCACTACTTGGGGATGGGGGTGGTGGTATGATTTTCGAATGTCCCACGTGAATGGCTGGCTGGAGGAAAATACTCTACCTTGGAAATTGGGCAGTTGGGGAAAAAACAGAGTAAACAGACGTTCTCTTCCCCCTCCTTCCCCTGTACTGCCCCCCCCACCCAATGATGGCTGTATTTGAGCCCAGCTGCATCCCATGGCAGTCTTTGGACCTGGTAGGCAGGATATTCAGGGAAAGGTTGAAGCAGCAGATGGGTTCGATTGGATCTTTTCCCATCTGAGCTGATTGCGTGTGTGCAAACAGATTGCTCTTTTGTTTGCAAATCTCTCCTCCCCCTGCCGCTGCCAGTGCACAGTGCTACAAAGCCTAAAATGTTTGTGCCCATCAGCTAATTCTTTGAGAAGAATTATCTCCTTCGGTTTCTTTCCACCACTGCCCTTTGAAACAACTCCAGCTGTCCAGCCCTGTTCCAAAAGGCAGTGGGTGCCAGGTGGGTGACTTGCCTTCTGGTGATCTTTTTGAGAGCTGTGCTGTACTGAACAGGCTCTGTGTTGTAGAGGACTATCTTGTAATGTTGCACACAAATGCAGCACATTGGCCTGATTTGGTTTTATCTTTTGTTCTCTGTTACCCACCTTGTACTGGCAGCTCTCTGCCACTTTTTTTTAATTCTTTTTTTTAAATTCTTTCTGAGAGAGAACCCTGGAAAATCAAGGCTAGAGAGTAGTTTCCCCTAGATCTAGCCTGCTTCAAGCAACCAGCTTCCTTTCCCACCCCCACCCCCATGGCATCTCTGATTTTTGCCCAGCTGATCTGCCAAATCAAAGGTGTGGATCAACCACCTGTGAATTCTAGCTCCAGGAGCTACCTGAGCAGGGTTCAATGCTTATGTAAGGTATTGCTCCATATAGTTTGATTTTCCGCCATTTGACCTTTAAGGTCTTGAAACTTGCAAGTAGCAAAAGTAAAAAGAAGTGTAGATTTTCACAAAACCCTGTGATAGCTGAGTGGCTGTTCTCGGAGCAGATATCCATTGAAAGAAACCATATTTCTAAACCCTGTATTTCTGGAAACTTGAAAGAAACTAATATTTTCTAGTATTAACTTGATTTCCTGTCGTTCAGAAGATTCTTGTATTTTAAGGACTTTTTAAAAAACAAATCCATTAGTAGTTGGGGATACAGTGTCTGTGTATTAGACTTGGGAGGGGCTTTTTTAATTTTGGGGGGAAAAGATCAAATTGATATTTTCACAAGCATTCTTTATAGGAAAAATGTGTAAAAAGAAAAATCTTGTTTTCATGTACCTTATTGAAACTTGAATTTGAACTGACTATACACAGGCATGTCCCTATTTAATTTTGGCCTTTTCAGTCCCTGCTGTCACGTGCAATTGGTACGTCACTGTTAAAGGGGCAGATCAAGAGAAAAACTGCAGAGTCTTTCCCATTTTAGATTATCCTTCACCATTACGTGAGGATGTTGGTCAAAGTTGTTTCTGGTTTGAGTATCAATAAACTGTCAGTTATCCTTGGTTAAACCCCAGTTTGCTTTGATAAACTATTAAATTGATTGTTGCCTTTCCCTGCCACCACCCTAAAACAAATCTGTTTGGGAGTCCCATTCTTTCCTCAGCATACACCCTTGCAAAGAAAGCCAGAGTATTGCCTCTATGCCTCAAAAATAAATTCCGAAGCCATAAATTACTGCTAAATTGTGTGATACTGTTGTTGACAGTGTGCAATATGTTCTGAGTAAGCTAAATGAAGATGCTTTCAGCGGTTGTGGTGGTGTAGTGGCCTGGAGAAGATAGAAAGTTGGAATTCTCAAGTTTGAAAGAGAGTCCATGGTTTAGCTGTAAGAAAGGCCCAAATGGCATAAACCAATGTAGTTTGATAAGTAAAGTTGGTTTCTTGGCTGTGCTGCAGTGAACCCAGGTGAGCTATGTTGTTAGCTGAACTACCTTTTTGGAGTGACAAAAGCCAGCAAATCAGGCTACAGCTTGTGGTTGGCTTTCGGGTACTATTTGGAGGCCTCTTGAGGAAGGTATTCCACTTGTCCTTATGGTATGTATTAGGCCTTTCTGGGTGGGGTGGTGAGATACTGCATGTGTTGCCCCCAGTTTGATATGGATGCTGAGTTCTGTTTTGCAACCCTGGAATTTAGAGGGACAGGAATCAGTGTACTATATCGTTTCTGGTTCCTTCCCTTTATGAATAAAACTGGAATAAATTGGGTCGACCAGCTTCCTGAGTTTGCAGAAGATATACTCATAACCACAGTTCAACTGTTTGACGCAGAATTTGGCCGCTCCCTCTCACACATCTTCACACCAAATCTCGTGGGTGTTGAGATTTGGTGAGAGAAATTGCAGCTGCTGTTTTACCAGATACGCGTGGCGAGAGCTGAAGCAAGAAGTGTTTGCAAAGCAACATTTTGACCTGCTCTGAAACAAGCAAGGACTGCAAAGGCCTGATAAAAGGCATCCAACCTGGCCCTCCTTCAGGAAGTAGGATGGTGTTCAGATTCAATTGGGAGGCTGTTCTTGAGTGCATGCATTGACTTTATCATTCAGCTTCCCCTCTGGTGAGGGTTGGGTTGGACAGGCCCTCCTCCATGCCTCCTTTCAGTCTCAGATTGAAATGTTTTGGGCACTGTGAACAGAGTGTGAAATAAATAAGCTGTCTGAGGCCACATAATGGCAAGAAAGAGTGTTGGTCTTATTCAGCGAACGTGTCTAGTTCTTTGGGTCTCAAGAAGGGTATGGATGAAAATACTCTTGAGTAAAACAGCTCCTGAAAAGCAGAAGAAAAGGCTGGAAAAAAATTCTTGGAAGAAAGCAAGCTAGATTCTAACATGTTATTTTCCATCTCCTAATTGTCAACAATGGATGATTTCTTGGTATTGTATTCCAACTTCACACAAGTGCAGCTGGGTTTGAAAGATGTTAACACTTGCTGTGAGCTATGCATTAATACCTTGGTTGTGCTGGTGGTTTTTCATATTAGCAGCTGCCCAGTCCTGTGTGTTGCAGGTCTGTTGCCAGGCTCAGAAGCCTCCGTCTCCCGTACCTCGTTCTCTGCTGAACAAAAGAACTTATCTAGTCTGACATGTGCTTTTTGTACTTTGGAGGTGTTCTTTCAAGCACTAAGGTGGTCATATGCCCACATAATGGCCCCTGTAGTCATCACCAGCTGTGGCCTTTGCCCACAGACAGGGAGATTGCTCCTATCATCTGGATGCTGCTTTGCCTGCTTCTCCAGGTTCCTGGACTCCTGTGTGCACCATGTGTGTGACTGGCTTATTGAAATGGGTGCTGTTGGTGCCCAGAGAAACTTGGCTGAAGGTATATGATCAGCAGGAGGGGGGGCGCAAGCAAGATGATGATTAATGGCAGGTGTTTTATGAGTAGCAATTCAGGTCCAATTTGCTCATTTCTGTTCAATGCTTGGTGTGAGGGAGGGAGAAGCGTTTGCATGCACACATACATCAGCTGTCTTTTGGCTGTCTCTCCCCAAATTGGCTAATTACTTGAGATTAATGCTCAGAAGCAGCAGCTTCCTCTCCCCTACTGCCATCTGCTCTCTTCTGTATGAGGCCTGTTATTATTTGCCAGTGCCTGGATTCTGTTTTCTAAATTTGACCCCAGCTTCGTCTTTAGGGATTGCAGCATGATCCAAATACAAGGCAGATGATGGAACTTCTCTGAAAAGAGGAGGAGCAAACAGAAGGAATTGTGTATGAAAAGATAACTTTTTCTTTATCAGGAAATATACTTCTTAAAATCATACATAGCTGTTTACAAGAGGTTCTTGAGACTTTGAGGCTGAAACTTCCTTAACTGTAATGTTAACTGAAATCCTGTTGCTTCATGCAGTAACTGAGAATTTGATGAGACAACTCTGCAAGCTCCATTGAGTCAAATGAGCCTACTCTAGTTGTAATGTACTGTAGAGTATTAAGTTGCAACTAGAGTAGACCCATTTGAATCAGTGGAATTTACAGAGAAACTTGACTCAAACTTGATTCAGTGGGACTATATTGTAAGTTACTAACTAAGCAATAGAATTTCAGCCATTTTGTGTTACCCTATAAAACCTGCCTCTTCCTTTCAATACTTGTTGCCTTTTTAACATCTTGCTGATAATCCAAAACGTAGGGTTGTTTTTTTTTTTTTTAAAGGTTTTGAGTAGTTCATTGTTCGAGTGAGCCAAAGTGTGAAATTAAATCATTTCGTACAGTTCCGTGGTTACCTTTTTTTGGGCCACAAAAGTTCGTACTTTTTTATGCAGTGCTTGCCACACAGTATAGAGGATGGACAAGACCACACCATGAGGTCTAGGTGAAATCAATTGCAGCAGACAAGGCACAGGATTACAAAGAACCTAGAGGCCATCTTTTCTAACCTGAAGACCAATCCACTCCACACACCCTTTAACATTTGTTAAACCTAATAGTGTCATGTGTGCCTTAAAGTAGTAACTGTAAATAATGAATAGAATGCATATATACCTGTGCCACACATGTATGTGCTGTATGAGGAATAATGTGCTGAAATTATGAGCATTACTAGCCAAACTGTTCAGCATAAGTTAGGGATGGGTGGATTTATTTTCCTTGCCTGCTTTTTAAACTGCCCCTTTCATTTTCCTCAGAATTTAAGTAATTGGTTAATTTTTAAAAAAATGTTTAATGAATACGAAGTGTCCATAAATCTCGATAATATGACAAAATGACTAAAGGATGTTTCGCTGATGCTGTCCATAAGAGGTAGTAGTTGTGCCGGTTGAGAGCAAGATTGCCCCAAAGTCAGGACAAGATCTGCAGAATCTGTTCCCCTTTGGTAGGTTGCTGTTCAGTGGACAGGGCAAGTTTATGTAATTTGGTCTGTGAAGCTGGAAATTGATTTTGTGCCACAAGTGACCAAATGTACGAGCGCACAAGCTTCTCAAGAACTAGTAAGCCAGCCACTGGAACCAACAATCAAAGGCATGAAGTCATACAACGAGGTAAGTTAAAGGGCAGAAGGAAAATGCAACTATCCCAGTTCAAAATGTTTGGTCCATTCCTTTCTAAAGCCCAAACTAATGGGTTGTGCATGGCATGAAAAAAAAAAAGCTCTCAAAAGGTCAGTTTCATAAGACCCTGTTTCTTTGGTCTATTGCCTATTGAAAAGGTAAGCTGAGAGGTCTCTTATTATGGTATCTCTGTGTCTGCTAAAAGCTGGCTTCATCATTAAGCTCCAAGCCAGTTCTAAAAAGAGCAGGACTCTGCTATGTCTTCCTCCTGTGCCTCAGTTTCCTCTGTGGGAGATTGCTATTCACCAGATCTGTAAAAGAATATTGCTTTCCTGAAGGGATTCTGCTTCTGTCCCCGCTCCACCCCACCCTGAGGGACAAGAATCTCCCAAGCGGCCTCAAGAGCCTTTGCCAGCCGTCCACATCAATGATTGACAAAAGAGGCGGACTTTCCCTGGCACAGCTCCCTCCGGGATGGTTGGCAGGCAGGAGGCACACCCCTGGAATACTGTCGCATGGGCTTGCTTTGTGGGTTGCTAAGGAACTGCCTCTTGAGGCACAGCTGGTGTCGGTAGCTTAGAGGCCAGATCACTGCCGCTGCTGTGAGGATAAAACAAGGGCCCTTGGCTATTGTGAAAATGCTATGGCAGGAGTCTGGAAGCAGCCTGACCGCCAACCCTTGAGGTAACAGTGGTTAACAGCTCACTGAAATCCAAATGTTGGAATGAAATCTGTTTTTCTGAGGTGGGGGCCCAGCCACCTGCTTTGCACCATATGGGGTTGCTTCAATTCTGGGCAATGATCTCTGTGCTTTCTTCTTTTTCTTTTTAATGGCTTGTGCTTGAAGATCTTAAGAACAAATGAGACCTGGATGCTGACAAAAAACAAAACCCAAAAATTTATGCCTGAGCTGAAGGGAAAAAAATAGAGACAGATGCATGGAATATATCCAGTATTTGGTGTTGTGTGACTTAGTGGTGTCTCCACTCCAAAGTTGCTTGAAGGTTGTAGGATCCTTTTAAATTGGAGACATAGCTGATTTTCAAGTTGGAACTGTGGACGTTGTTGACAGTCCCCACATTTGGGAGGGAAATAGAGCTGAAGCAAATAGGCAAGACATGTATATTTCAAAAGAAGGTTGCAGTTTCACAATTCAGATTTCAGTGAGAGGTTTTCAGCTAAATTCATGTTTGCCTCCTGACTATGACATTTTTAAACTCAAAACTATGAACATTTTAGACTGATGAGCACGTCATGATATTTGACTGACTACATACAATATCCTAGAAGGTGTCAGACATTGTTCCATGTTAGAGATAGCTATGTTTCTTTAAAAAATGAAATGTTTAATGCTATTTCATGCTCACCCTTCGTATATGCTGTACAGTATCTGTGGTTTCCAAACAATTTTTCTGGATGATGGCTGCTTTTACAATTTATTGGGGAGGGGACTGTTCACAAGAAGAAAAGCTGAATATCAAGGCTTTGAAAAGTTGCTTTTGGAAAGGGATTTCCCAGAATCCTTTTGGAGTGTCCAAAATTATTTTTTCCCCAAAGTTCTGCCAAAAACACTTTCCCTACTACTACCGATTCCTCTCTATAATGAACTCAGTTGACAAAAGCAATGTTGCAGGTTAATTCTAGCCCATGTTACTAAGTTTACACTTATAGAATATATGCCTTAGTCCTCTGTACAAGACAGACAATGGATGACATGGAAAGTTTTCCTTCCAGCAGGCAGATCTAAAAGCACTGTGTCTTTCTATAATCAAATGCTGAAAGTCACTGCATCGTAAATATCAAATACTGCCAAATATGAATTGGAGGCTTCAAGCATCCAGCCTGCTTATTTGAATGGCATGCTATCAATGTTTGAAATAAAAGTTAGTGTTACTGGATTCAAATGAGCACATACAGTATACAGTATCTGAAGCACATTGAGGAAATAACCTGAGCAGTATATTTAACACAAAATTTTATAAAAGCACTTGGGGGAGCAAATTAATCATTAGAATGGTCTCCCTTATTTGCTGTTTCCTGCTTAATGGTGTTTATTTCTTCATCTATGTATATGAAGAAAAATATTATCCATACAATGACTATAATGCTCTACATACTTTGACAATGTTATCAGTCAATAAAAAGACAATGATCTAGATCTAGTTTATTATCTGTACCTCGCCTTCCAGGGAAATTAAGCTTCCTGTCGGTAACAGGGATATTATGCTTCAAAATGCTTTTAGCTGGCAAGCCATTTGTTTCCACCCTCACCATTTTGCTTATCCTTTTCTGGTTCATTCTGTCATGACCACCTAACAGCAAATCCCAGTCTTTATGCCTTCTCCCACTCAAGCTCTATCTGCATTTTCCAGTGTTGAGGGCAGTGTTCTGTGAATATAGTCTAATAATAGAACAATTTTGAAAGTTGAGGAACATGACTAACTTTTGTGTCCGATTTAGATTAGAATCACAGAACTGGATGGAAGCTAAAGGGACATCAAGTCCAACCCCCTGCTGAAAATTAAATCCATATCTAAAAGATCCTTGACAAGTTGGCCATCTAACCTCTGTTTAAAAACCTCAAGTGAAGGGAGAGTCCACCACTGTCCAAAGGAGTGTATTCCCCTGTCAAACAGCTCTCACTATCATGAATTTTGAAGGGGGCTATAAGGACATCAAGTCCAACCCCTTACTCAGTGCAAGAGTATAAGGATATCTGTCAGGTGGTTATCTAAATTTCTCTTGAATGGCTCCTATGTTGGAGCATTCACCACCTCTTGAGGTAATTGGTTCCATTGCAATATTGCTCTAACAGGAAGTTTTTCCTGATATTCAACCAAAATTTGACTTCCTGTAACTTGAGTCCAATGTTGCATGTCCTGCACTCTGGGATAATCAAGAAGAGATTCTGCCCCTTCTCTGTGTGGCGGCCTTTCAAGTCTTTAAAAAGTGTTATCATATCACCCCTCTATCTACTCTTCTCAAGGCTAAACATGCCCAGTTCTTTCAGTCTTTGCTCATAGGGATTGGCTTCCATACCCCAGTTCATCCTTGTTGCCCTCTTCTAAACTTGTTTCAGTTTGTCAGCATCCTTCTTAAAGTGCAGTGTCTACAACTGGATACAGCACTCGAGATGAGGCCTAACCAGTGCTGAATAGAAGGGGACTAGTACCTCACAGGATTTGGAGACTATTCTTCTGTTAACACAGCCTAAAATAGCATTTGCCTTTTTTGTAGCCACATCACACTGTTGGCTCGTATTCAGCTTGTGATCTACAACGATTCCAAGATCTTTCTCACTCATAGTATTGCTGAGCCATGTACCTGCCATCTTGTAACTGTGTGTTTGGTTTCTTTTTCCTGGGTGCAGTACTTTGCACTTATCCCTGTTGAATTTCATTGCCTAAATATTAGGAAGTACGTTATTGACATTCTTCCTAATGTTTAGGCAAAATATCCTTTTTTTGTAATTTGAACTCACATTATTCTGGATCCTACGCTCTAGAGCTACAGAAAACAAGCTTCCTCCATCCTCCATCTTCCACCTGACAGCTCTTCAAATATTTGAAGATGGCTATTGTGAAGAGATTAAAGGCTTAGGGGAACATGAACAATGAAATTCATCTTCTGGGCTTTTCTGTCTGCTTGTGAAGGCATGAGAACATGACCTTTCACACCTAGAGAGAGTTTGCAGCTCTTTCCTTTCTTCTGTTCCTGAATCTCCTGTCTGCACTCACTTTGGGAAGGGCTGAGATCAAGAAATTTTCAAAAAAGAGCCCAACACCTCAAACTTTATCTTCCTATATCAGAGTAGTTACCATAACATCTATGAGCTATGAAATTGGTGTGCTGCTTTGCCTGAGGATATGGAGATTTCAAAGCTGGGAAGGAGGCATGTAAGTAAGAAAGCGTATTAAGAGTAATTACATTACTGTTTAATTCAGGCATGAATGGGCCATTCATTTGTTTAAAAGGGAGCTGAGAATCTGAGTGTTTTGAAGCTTAGCATAGCTTTACTGAGGCTGTGCTTAATTTCCCAGCA
The DNA here is from genome assembly GCF_051106095.1 of Pogona vitticeps. Classification (NCBI taxonomy): domain Eukaryota; kingdom Metazoa; phylum Chordata; class Lepidosauria; order Squamata; family Agamidae; genus Pogona; species Pogona vitticeps. The sequence goes on from NC_135784.1 coordinate 184,400,252, forward strand.
GCAATGTTACTCATGGAGAAACTTCTGCCTGTCCTATATGAAACTGTGATAGGCAACACTGGGAGCACCTCCCCAGATTTACTCCATTGCTTTGGACAGATAGAGTAAATTAGTCTTCGTCGTTTTCTGGTGTGTTTCTGTTTTGGGTGCTGTAATCTTGTAACCATATTTGCATCTGGGATTATTTTCTTTTTTTTAATTGCCCTTTTTTGTTCTTGTGTTTTCCCTTTTTTCCTAATGAACCATACAAATCCCTTCAAGCCAGTGTCTGGAAGGTGTCTGACAGGGTAGGTGCAGTACTAACTTTTCCATCCTTAGCATCATCATACTGAGATTGTTAATACTGATTTCGATAGGAGCTGGTGGCAGCCTATCATAATTACATGTATTGAACCCCTGGAGTATGCACTGCCTCACAAGCTAAAGGCGTGTTGGGGATGGCATGATCCCAGGCAGGACTTGCAGCCTTGTGCCTCCTTGCAACATGGCAAAGTGGCTATAGTGAGGTGTCTGGGTTCTGTGACAGCTATCATATCACCTCTCTGTCTTTCTTCTGCAGTCTAAACATATCCAGTTCCCCCAACCACTCCTCATAGGGCTTGATTTTTCCAGATGTGCTCACCATGTGCTGAATGGTTTCCAACTTCTCAATAGTATTCTTACACTGTGATGCCCTGAACTGTATTCCAGGTTAGGTCTGCCCAAAAGTAGAGTTTAGTGCTATTGCCTTGACCTGGATGTTATGCTTTTTTTGTTGTTGTTGTTGCCATACCATGCTACATTCACTCGCTTGTGGCTTACTACAATCTCTAGATCATTTTTGCTTGTATTACTGCCAAGCCAACTGTCACACATTTTATATTTGTATATCTATTTTTCCCCCCTGCTAACATGTAGAATTACATTTTTCCTTGTCAAAACTCTTTTTGTTTCTCTAACTTGGTAAGGTCATCTTAAATCTTGGCCCTGTCTTCTGAAGTATCAGTTACCTGTTGAGGTTTGGTGCCATCTGCAGATGTGAGGAGCATCACCTTCTGGCCACAACTTAATCTTTGATTGTCCAGGTCTTTTATATTTAATCTTCCATGTTCCTTGACTAATGGCTGTGCTAGCTGTGGTTTATGACAGTGGAAGCCTAAAATAGTCTGAGAGCCAGAGCTTCAAATCAGACAACTGTGTTTAGTTGTCTTTTCTCCAGGGCCCTTTACCCTTTGCAGTGGGGCATGGTGCTGAACCTTAAGTCCAGTGGAGGAACTTCTTCTCTCCCCTCCACCCCACCATCAGATTGTCACAACAATGGCAGTTGTGAGGTAGAAAGAAAAAGGTGGTTGAGATAGATTTAGGCTCCTGTTCTGCTTCAAATTTCCTATTCAAAGTTTAAATAAAAGAGATGTATTTCTTCCCTGGAAAAAAAAATACTGTTTTCTTTTCAGTGTAACTAGTGGACTTTGGCAGCCGAAGTACCACATCTTCCCTAATCCTCCTGGCATATGGGGCTCTAGTTACTGGATGCATATGAGACCCTGTGCCTGCTGAACATGCAGGACACCTGAAATTCTTTACCTGCTTTAGTAACCAAATATCTTGTTCAATTCTTCTATAAGAACAACATGAGATGGAGAAACTATATAATTTCCTTGGCTAAAAACATTTAATGCTGACGGATGATTTATTTTTTAATTATAAGTTTCATCCTGTTGTTCATGCCTACCCTTTCAAGAGAAAGAAGGCACAGAGCTGGCGTGTTAGACTTTGCTGCCTGAGGCAGGACAGCAAATGGCATCCTCTACCCAGCCAAGTCAAGGTGCTTAGTATTCAGAGCTAGCCTAATTATTTTTGGCCCAGGAAGCCAAAACTCCCACAAGCAACTCTTTCCATCTCTGGCAGTAAACATTCAAAAATCACGATATAAATTACTGATAATTGCCTGCCCTTTCATAACATCCGAGGTCTATGCCTTCAGGTGGATACTGTACCTCCTTTTGCCTAATGGCAGGGCCAGGCCTGTGATGTGGGAGGAGAAAATTGGAAGTTTAGTGAATAACAACAGAGTTCAGCCCACCCAGATCTGAGCCTGTTGCCCCACAATAGTGTCCTATTAGGCTCACAGTATTGCACTGACGCTGCGTAGAACACCTGGTGTACATCTAAGAGCTGTTCTTCGTAAACAGCTGGCTGCTTTAAAAAGAAGTTGCCCTGTGGGCTTCCCCATACCATATGCCCAATTCTCCAAGGCTCTGGGCGTTTCCAGAAAGCCGGTTTGTTCACCTTTAGTGCAGAACTGATCAAGAAGAGATAAGAAAGCCACCTTGTCTTTGTGGCAGATAGGTGAATGAACACACTCTTTCTATTCATGCAAGCAATTTGAAGCTGATACTGTATTTCTTTTCGACTAGGTCAGATGACACTTACATAGCACTTGCTGGCAGTATTCCTCAGAAACATAGTCCTCCTGAACTATCCTGTACTGCCCTTGCAGTATAGACGCTAGTTGTGTCTCTACCTCCAAAAGCTATTGAGCAAGCAAACTTGAGTCAAACTCGTGGTTTCTTCCCCCACTTTCCCTCACCAATGTAAGAGCCCACTCTAGCAGGGGAAGACAATTTGTTGCCCTCCGGATGATGTTCAACCTCACCTCCCATCGGTCCTAGCCAAGACAGATGGGAACTGTAATACAGTAATATTTGGAGGGTCGCACGGTGTCTTTCCTTGTTGTGCAGGAATACTGAAGGTCACTGTACATTTTTGCAAATCCTGCTACAGAGAAACCCAAGGATGTGCTGATTGAACTCGGTACTCATCATGGATGGGCTTATTTTTGGTAGTGTATGTGTTTTTTTTAGTTGTTTCTACTCAGATATCTCTGTCAGGAACCAGGTGTGGCTCTGCTGGAAGGTTAGTTTCATGGTCATGTAGAAAGCTTCCTGGTTTTACTGTGGTTTGCATTTTTTTGCAGAGTTGTAGCCTCATTTGATTACTCACAGCCTACCCTGTGCCAGTAAAGGTGACTGGTGGTGTTTCTAAGATCTTATCCCAACAAAGCATCAGTTCCTTCTGCTGTAACTGGTCTGGGTCAGCAGTCCTGATCCAATGATTAGGCAGAGTGACCCTTTGGAGGCAAATAATGATGGTGGTGGGTAGGCAATAGTGGCATCCAGGCGGAAAACGGAGCAAGTCATGTCACTACCTGTTTTGTGGTGGTTCTCTTCAGGTGCAGTGGAAGATGTTGGATGGGCAACTTGTGGGGCTTTAGATGTTGCTACACTGAGTTCCCATCAGCCTAAGTCAGCATAGCCAATAGTAAGGGATGATGAGAACTGTAGTCAAACAATGTCTTCAGAGTGCCAGCAGAGGAATGGACAACTGTCTCATTGCCAGCATTACGGGAGGAAACTGCTACAAGCTTTTTTATACAATATGGCAGAACTGAGGAACATCAAGCCCACCACTTGTTGGACTCCAACTCCCATCTGGCATAGCCTGGCTGGTATGAAGGATTAGTTAGTTAGTTAGGCATCCTTCAGTCTTGAGAGACTATGGTAACGTGCTCTGTATGGAGGACTTGGAACAGCGTCTAGTGTGGCTGAAAAGGCCAATTTGAGAGTGACAAGCTCTTCCACAATGAAGACAAATACAATCTGTCCCCTGTGCAGCTCCCTGGTTTTGCTGCTTTCGTAACTTCCTCTTCCTCGGCCTGCTGGACAAGGGTCTCTTCAAATTGGGAGAGGTTGTGACGCAATGCCTGCCTCCAGGCTGAACGTTCAGATGCCAAGGTTTCCCATCTGTTCAGGTCCATTCCCAAGGCCTTCAGTTCCCACTTGCAGATATCCTTGTATCCCAGCCGTCGTCTCCCTCTGGGGTGATTTCCCTGCACTAATTCTCCATACAGGAGATCCTTTGGAATCCGACCATCAGCCATTCTCACAACGTGTCCAAGGATGATGGATGATGGGAGTAGAAATGAAGAGCTAGAGGATATATGGCAGTGGCTCCCAACCTTGGGTAACCTAAATGTTCTTGGACTGCAACTCCCAGAAATCATGGCCAGCGCATCTGGTGGTGAAAGCCTCTGGGAGTTGCAGTCCAAGAACACCTGGGTTACCCAGGGTTGGGAACTACTGATATGTGGGGCACAGGTAGCACTCTACGGACCTTTGCTTCAGGTAGCCCTTTCTGCATCCACAGGCAATATATGTAGGCATGCCCCGGGGGCTATACACTCCTGGGGGGGGGGGCTCTGCAGTGTGGTACAGACTGCCGGGGCATCTCCCTTGAATCTGATTGTCCGGCTTCTTGGACAGACAGGACATCTTGTCTCTCGGGAGCAAATCTGGAGTTGATGACGAAGCGATTGGGTCTTTGGAGGCAGTCCAGCTTGGTCCCTTGAAATCCTACGAAAACTGGGCGGTGAAACACAAAATCCTTGGTTCGATTCTGCTACCAACGCCCTAGGCGGTCTTGGTGTTCTTTCAATCGGAGTCCTCCTCTCTGAAACGCGACACCGACCTACCTTTCAGGGTCGTTGTGCGAGCTACGCAATGATGATTCTCAGGGAGTGGGTTTGAGCACTCTAGAAGATCCGCGAAGCTGCTGCTGCGTGCTCCCGAGTAGGCACGGCGGGGATGCCCGCTTTCCTGGCGACGCTCCCCTACGCCTGAAACAGCTGGAGGCCAAGCCGCTTCTTCCAGCGGGCAACGGCGGCGAGAGCCTCTCCTGTTGAAAGGGTACCCCGCCCGCTCTGGGTCCAGACCTCTGCCCCACCTACGAGTCGGGACTCCCCCCCCCCCCCGCTTGCACCAGGATCGGGACGCTGGCGGGGAGGAGGGCTGGCTGGCGGGCCAAGCGGAGAAGGAAGCAGGAAGCCGCCGAGGCGGGGCGGCCCAGGTAGGGGGCAGCGGGCCACCTGCGGGGCGGAGCCACCTAGCCGCTGGGCTTGCGTGTCGGTCGCGCACTCCGTGGGCTGCGCCGGGGCTGCGGCGGCCCCGAGTCTGGCTGCGCGCTTAGGCGATCCGCCGGCATGGCTCTGGAAGGCGGCGGCGGCGGCAGGAGCAGCAGCAGCAGCAGCAGGTAAGGAGGAGGTGAGAGCGACAGGCAGCCCGAGCGGACCTGTAGCCCTCGTGGCGGTGGGAGGCGAGAGCGCGCCGCTCCGATCCCTCCCCTCCTTCCTTTCTCTCGGTCCTCCTTTCCCTTCTTCCCGCTCGTTCCGCTCCTTCTCCTTCGGTCTCGCTTCTTTTCGAGGTCCTGCCTCTCCAGGTATCTGCAATGCAGAGTCACTCGCCACTCAGGCAGGTGGCGACGAGAGAGGGAACTTGCTATGAGACCCCACCACCCCCGCCGCCACCACCTCTGCTTTGGGGACAAAAGCAAGGTTTCTAAGCAAATCTGACGAGGGGATCGAGGATTTCCGGGTTTCCCTACCTCGGCACCCTCCTCCTCCCCACCTCCACCCCAAAAAAGCACAAGGCCACAGCTGGCCGGGCGGAACAACCACCGGATGCCTAGTATACCTCAACTTAGGTTGGCACCTGAGGTGGAACATCCCACAAGCAACACACACACACACACACACACACACACACACACACACACACACACACACACACACACACACACACACACACAAGCAACACACACACACACACACACACAAGCAACACACACACACACACACACACAAGCAACACACACACACACACACACACACACACACAGAGCTCTTCTGGGCAGTCAACATGCGGGAGTAATAAAGCTAGACAATTAACGACTTAACTGTCCTTTTCCTGAGGCCCCCAAACAGCTGGTAGCCGTGGGATACCTCAGCCTAATGGGAGGGCTGGTTGCCTGGCAGTGCGCCCAATTCTGGGGATGGCAGGATGGGCTTTAAAATGGTCACTGAACAACTTTGTGCGAGGAGGCAGCGGACAGAGGGGCTGGGAGACAGGTTGGGAGTGGTGGCAGCCTGTTGTTGGGGTGCTGGTTCTCCTCAGTGAGTGCTGAGAGGAAGGCTGAGGGTCCCTGGAAGTGCCAAGTGAAAGTCCTCCCCTGCTGTTTGTTCAACTCTCCCCCCCCACCCGCCCGCCATGGTGTGTCCTGCCAACTGGTGATACCTACAAGAAACACTAGGTTCTTTGTGTGTGTGTGTCTCTGCTCCCTATCAGTTGGCACATCCCATCAAGGGCTAAGAGCTTCCTCCTTCCCCCCCCTCCCAAAGTTAATTTGCCCAGGTTTCTTCACTTGGGTGAAATTCTCTGCTGAGTCTGGACTGACCTGGTTAAAGGAAAAAGAAATATAGGGCTGCCATTAGTCCATTCTTTATCTCACCATGACTCCTACAGTTTGGTGACAATGGTTCTATTTCAGTAGGTATACAGATCTGGCTCCTCATGACCACTGCCGCAGCTTAAAAAATGTCTCTGAGGCAAGGCTAAGCAACAAGTGCCCCCCCCCAAAGCTGGGAGACGAAGCCCAACAAGATCTTGAGGCCCACGCATAGCACCCACCTCCAAAGTATCAGGAAGATGGCTGTTTCCAATCCTGTTACTTAAGACCAAGGCCAGTCTGGGACCTAGAGAGGGTATGGATCTCAGGTAGTGAGCAGCTGCACAATTTAAGAGTGTCCGGCATCTTTAAATGAATCTCTACACTACCTTTCAGGAGAAGGATCATTGGTCAGTTGTGCAACACTCTGCAAAACCCAAAGGACCCCAGTTAGATCCATGACATCTGTGGGTAGGGCCGGAGGAGCTTCTGATAGGCTGTGCAGGTTGGGGTGGGCAACTCATGGTCCTCCAAATTTTGCAGTACTCTCTTAGGCCCCTGCCAGCCCCTCCAGATGCGAAGGCTGGCGGCAACTCATGTCTAACAACATGTGTAGGACCTCAAGTCGGTCGGTCACCCTTGGCACACACAGTACTGAACAAGACAGAGCAGTGGTCTGACTCAGAGTGAGGCTGATTCGATGTTCCTGTGATAAGCCCAGAATTGAACGGAGTCCACTCAGCTACAGCCCTGTCCCCACCCATCATTTGCGGGACCTGCCCTGCCTACCTCAAGGGACCAGGTAAAATGTGGGTAGGGAAGATCGCCTTATAGTCTGTCTTTGAGGACCCACTCCTATTTGAACAGGGTGGAGTGGATGTGCTGGCAAAGGCTGTGCCAAGCCTGTGTTTGCTTAGAGTTGGGAACTCTGTGCGTGGTGGACGAAACGAGCACGCGCAGGAGGTAACCAGTAGATTACTTTGCTTTGCTGCCTGAGTAGGTGGGAAGGAAGCTGTAAGGTCCAGGGCGTTTCCCTGATAGCACGAGACAGGTTCATGGGGAGAAAATCATACAGTACTGTACTTGGTTTGGTCAGTGAGCAAACCTCCATTTTCAGTTCAGTTAACCCTGTGCAGAAGATTAGTCTGAAACTTAATTTAGGCAAGATAATATGATTTGCCCTGCTCCTTGGAAAGCAAAGCCTGCAAGTTTACAACAGGGAGCTACAGGCTGAGAGAAATACTAACTTATTTTAATTAGAGAAATGCTCTTTGGAATTGAAAACGCCATTGCAGATGATATGTGTCTGAAGAAGGAGCACAACATCCAAAGCTTTCCATATCAATTACTTTTGTAGCTCCAGTACCAACAACCAATGTAGTCTTGAGTACTGCTTTTCATCAGGAAATTTTATATTTTCTTTAACTGGTACTACAGAAGAAAGTGCTTCCCTGTTGGCTCCCATTTAAGATATCATGCCAGACAGAAGGGCTTTGCTGGCACCCAAATTATAAGCACAAGGGATCCGATAGGCTAGACTCAAATCTATAATGGTGCCCTTGTTTCCCAAGTCACGTGGCCTGTCATCCGTCATTACTTCAAGTTTATTGGTTTGTTAATGCACAGCTCCCAAACGTACCCTTGTGCTTTGTACATTATTGAGTCAGCAGGACCTGCTCCTATGAAGTGCCTCCAAAAACCTAATCCTATAGAGGTTGACTTCACCCTTCTACTTGAATTAAAGAAGCAGGGCCGAAGCATAATTTGGCAAACAGTACTATATGCAATGCCACTCCCTTTGCACATGATCCCATCCCATGATCCAAGCTAATGCAATTTCATGGTTTGTATGAAAGTAAGACAATAACCTTAGGAAAAGTTGAAGGCAGCAGGAAAAATGAACTACAGCCTTGAGTTTCCAAGGCTGTGAGAACTGGATGTTTCAGAGGTCACTCAATTCATTGGGTTGCCATGAGTCCTACTTGACGACACATAACAACAACAGCATATATGTCAGCAAGGTAGCTACAGTATGTATGAATGAAGTAGACATTTATTCACATATTTTGGGAGCATAAATATTACCTGAAGTACTAGGTCCCACGGTTATTGCAACCAACGTCTCTGATGATTGTAGTGCTCTGTCCCTCCATTCTGCAAATGCAGTGCAAGGAACTCTGAAACTGGTAATGGAGCATGTCTCATGTGGAAATGCACGTCATTAAGTAACTCAGACTTCAAGTTCTGCTTTAATGATACAAACAGGTTCTTTCTGCTCTAGACAAAGGACCTCAGCCAACAACTCATTGTTTAGAATGTTGCTTTTTCTGCTCTAACACTTTGTATTGGCTCCAACAGATCTGATTGGATCTAGGGAATAAAGGCAATAGGTATGGGAAAGTAAGTTGCCATAAATAGCCATGGGCACAATCTACATATTTGCCTCGCTCTTGTACTTCATGGTTATAGGACTACAGCCTGATCCAGGATCAGCAAAGTGCGCTCTTACCCAATCTGAGTTTGTTCAAAGAATTAAGTCGCCAACGTCTTCCAGATTGCTGTTGCCCCTCTGCATTGACTGTCTGTGATAAGAAGCATTTCTCAGGTCTGCCCGACAGCTCTATTTCTCTGGAGATTTCTCAACCGCCCTATTTCTGCCCTTACCTATTTAAGACATAAGACATAAGACATAAGAAATTTATTTGTCATTGCGCTCACAAGTGGGTGCAACGAAATGAGGTGCTCTTCCCCAAGGTAAAACTGGACAACACTACAAAAAAAAAAGTTAAAATATACACAACTTTCACCATCCAAATATAGATACCCCGTTTTCTCTCAGCAATTAAAATTCCATCAAAAACCTATGGCCCCGCATTTAAACTCAATACTGCACTTGGGTAAAAACTGTTCTTGAATCTGCTTGTCCTTGCTTTCAATACCCTGAATCTCCTTCCTGATGGTAATAGTTTAAAGAGCTGATATCCCGGATGAGAGGAGTCTTTCAGTATGTTAAATATCTTCCTCTTACATCTGTTCTTATACAATTCTTCCAAAGAGGGGAGTGAACAGCCAATGATGTTTTGGGCCGTCTTGATCACCCCTTGAATTGCCTTTTTCTCTGCCACTGTGCAGCTCGTGAACCATACACAGAGACAGTAGGATAATATGCTCTCAATCGAACTCCGATAGAAGGTGATCAACAAACTCTCAGTCAATTGTTGCTTTCTAAGAATCCTTAGAAAATACAACCGTTGTTGTGCCTTCCTGATTAACGCAGCGGTGTTTGCACTCCAAGTCAGATCATTTGTTATGATAGTCCCAAGAAACTTACATTCAACCACCTGTTCCACACAAACTCCATCTATATACAGTGGCTGAATGTCTGCTCTTTTTTTCCTATAGTCCACTATGAATTCCTTGGTTTTTTGGATGTTAAATAAAAGATTGTTTTTTTTGCACCAGCGGGATAGCTGTAATACCTCGTCCCGATACGCAGACTCATCATTCCCAGAGATAAGTCCTACTAGTGTAGTATCATCTGCAAATTTGATAATCCTATTACTGGGATGCTTATTGGTGCAATCTGATGAATAAATGGAGAACAGTAGTGGACTAAGGACACAGCCTTGTGGAGTGCCAGTGCTGAGTATCTTGTCAGTAGAGATGTAGTCATTCAGTTTAACCCTTTGTGGACGATTTGTTAAAAAATCCAAAATCCACAGACAGATAGAATCTGGAAAATCAAGATCTTTAAGTTTGTCTATTAATCTGTGGGGTATAATGGTGTTAAAAGCAGAGCTAAAGTCCGCGAACAGCATTCTTACATAATTCCCTTGTGTTTCCAAGTGGGATAAAGCCATATAAAGCACAGTATTGATTGCATCCTCGGTTGATCTATTTGTCTCATAAATGGCAGGAGTGACTTGAGAGATTGTCATAGTTTATACTATTGTGGGTCTAAAATCACTGGGCCAGAATCCTGTTATATTAAGTGACCATGGAAGGCCGTGCTAGTCATCTTTCTGGTGTCCATCATCCATTCAGCTGCGTGTGCTGTGGTTGTGCAACTGATCATGCCGCAGACAGCCAGAGAATCTTCAAAATGACCTGGGTGATTGTCCTTTCATGAGTATTTTCTGGCCCTGGTGTTGAGTGTTGCTTTGCACCTCTGAACTTTGGCTTTAAAAATAAAATTTGACCTATATTCTGCCAACTTCCTCTTTTCCCATTAGGTACCTCACAGTCTTTGATAGCAGGCTAGTCTTACCATGTTTTTGTTTGTTTGTTTGTAGCAGAGTTTGGAAAACTTCCTTCCTTCCTTCCTTCCTTCCTTCCTTCCTTCCTTCCTTCCTTCCTTCCTTCCTTCCTTCCTTCCTTCCTTCCTTCCTTCCTTCCTTCCTTCCTTCCTTCCTTCCTTCCTTCCTCCCCTTCCCTTTCCTTTCCTTTCCTTTCTTGCACCACAATACCTTGTATCCCCCTGGGGGGTTCTTGGTGTTATAGTCCAACAATAACTTTTCCAAGGTCTGCTCTACAATAGCCAGTCTTACCAGGGGGTTCTTGGGGGCAAGCCCAGTTCCATTAAACCATTAAACTTCCTTTCTGCCTTTCCTGTCTCTGCAGTAGCTCCTTGGAGGCTGCCCTGGCCGAGTGCACAGCAGCCCTGAACTGCTTCCTGCGTAACCAGTTCAGTGAGAGCCTGGAAATGCTGCAACCCAGGTGAGTGGGGGAAGCACCTGACCTGCTTGCTTCCAGGCCCAGAAAGTCCAGGCTCAGGACATGGCCTTTCCACCCGCCCCCAACCCTGTCCATAGCCCCAGTTCTTAGATGTACTTTCTGTAAGGTTTTCCTCCACCCCACGGCAACTGAGGCCCCAAATGGTATGATCGTAACTTACACAAATGAAGCACTTGTGTCTGGAAAGGGATGAAAGTCTCTGGGATATGGGACAAAGTGGTCTAAAAGGGGAGGTAGATTTAGACTGTTAGATTTGATGAGTTTATAGTGCTCATTTTTGTTGGGACCGTCATGACCACTTGAAAACATCTGACCAGAATAAGAAGGTTTGCGCTAATCCATCGCAACAGCAGTATTTTAAAAGTGAGGGTAAGAACAGAGATGAAACCTGACCTCCAGGTCAAGTAGCAGCCCCACTGATATCAAAGAGGTGGGTCCATCAAGCATTGGGAATGAGGTTAAAACTACTTGTGGGTCAACTGACTGTGGGAACTGCTACGAGAGGGATCCAAGTATGAGCCCAGAATCTAGGCAAAACAAAGCTCGCCAGTAATATGGCAACCCAACCTCCTTGGATCCTCTTGAGGAGAAAGGTGGGGCATAATATTTTAAATAAATAAAAGAATCTGGAGCTGTGGGGTGGGGGGACACTTGGCTTTGGCTGCTCAGCAGGTGGCAAAATGCATTCTGGTCATCTGGCTCCAATCTCTCTCCCCTCCCCCTCAGCTTTTTGCCACACTAACATTTCACACCCATATAAGAGCTCTCTAACACTTGAACCTGTGCAATCTGCCAATGCCTGGGAATGGGTGGAGATGGCTGCCCAGCGCCCGCCCACCTGAGAAGCAAAAATCACATGACTCGTCTTCCATTGTTGCTCGCCCTGAGATTTGCCTCCCCACCTGGAGAACTAGAAAAAACAGCAATTCCCAGAAATTTCAGCCAGTGCCCTGAGACCTTGCAACCTAGCTTGCTGGGGGGGGGGGGCAATGTGTAGCCTGTATAATTAAAAATTGTAAACCGCCCGGAGAGTGCTTGTAGCGCTATGGGGCGGTATATAAGTCCAATAAATAAATAAATAATAAATAAATATTCATGATACTTTAGCTGTTCGAGGCCATGGCTATTATGCTGATAGCTCCAGTGACTGAGGCTGAAACTGGGTGACTCATGACAATCATTGGAAGCATCATCCTTTGGCTGCAAACTTCTCTGCCCTGTTCAGTTTCCTTGGGTATCCCTTGTGGGTGTGGAGACACTTAAGAGTGCAGAGGCTTTATGTGTTGGAGAAAAGCAGGGAGGGTCATGTGTTTTGGTGATCACCAAGTGGCTCTCTCATCAATACATGTTCTGTCCTGAGTCTGTGAAAAGGTGATGGGTATGCAGTATTGAGTGAAATGCTTCAGAAAGGGGGGGGGGATAGAGAGGGAAGTATTGTGATGGGCACTGCCTGAAATCTAAAACAAGCGGTGGAACGCAAAATGAGGAAAAACTAAATTTTGGAGAAACTCTTGAGTTCCCACCTTTGTGGCATGAAATTGAACATTTGGACTTGTGCAGATTTTGCCATTTGACATTCTGGAGTGGGCACAAAACTCATCTTTTTACAGGGCCTTTGGAGGCGACCTGTGTCTTGTTGGCAAGATATCATGTATTTTTGTAAGGCAGCTTGTAGAATCTAAGAAGACTTTATGATTATTTCAGTCTTATAGACAGGTTTTAACTCAGGAAAAGCAGCATACAACCCCCTTAAATACTGTGCATATTAGGAGGTGGACAGTGCCTCCCCCATACATGCATGCATTTGAGAAAATAAATGCTGCTGAAATCCAAATGCATTTTTATGAGTGGGTGGTTGCATCAGACTTTGCTAGCAAAAGCAGAGGCAGGAAGAAAAAAGATAGAGAGGGAGAGTGCAGATGAAAAAAAAAACCCTCTCTTTTCTCCTAATAGCAGAATAAGCCTGACTATCTATCCACCATAATCACTCCATTCCCTGGCCAGATCTTATTCTAACTCAGATGGTGCTCCTATAAACCAGCAGGTCTGCATCTCAGTTGAAGACAGCAGCCGAGCAGGGTTCCTGCGGCTCAACCAGGAAGTTCTTAGAGAACGTCCCAGATGTTCTTTCCTTTCCTCCCCCTTTTTTTTTCCTGGTCAGAACAACCAAAAATATTCTAACTAGGAACATTACACCGGCTTATTTATTTGTTAGAGAGGTAAGATTTGATTTGATGATGGATTTGGGTGAAGTTAAAATGACTCCCCTACTCCATTCCTTGGATTTTTTTTTCAGTACGGCAAGATCAAAGTGAGCTTTGGGAGAAAAATACAATCCACTCCCTGATTATTTTAATTAGGTGATATTGTCTTCTTCCTTTTGCTCATGTATTGTTAATTATTCCCCTTTTTTTTTTTTTTTTTGCAGGGCAGGAGAAAGCATGTATCATGCCTTAATCTATGCCACCATCCTGGAGATGCAAGCTGTGATGACCTTTGAACACGATGACATTGTCCATGCTGGACAGACTATGAAAGAAGCGCAGGAGATTTGTCAGAGGTGAGAGTTTGCAAAGGCGGGCAGCCGTTTGGAGTCCATATGTGGGAGAAGAGTTAGGGATAGGATTTTTTGTGTTACAGGGATGGTGTACGTTCATTTAGGACAGCAGCTGAAAACTGTAAATAGGGAGTTCTTCCCCTCGAAAGCTGAACTAGCTCATTACCTGATTTGTGGATGGGTGATTTTTCTCTCTCATTCTGATCAAAGTTTGGGAGCGGACACGTTTGTGATTCACAGAAGAGAAGCCATTCCACCACCGCTGCTACCTCCTCGTGGACATTTATTTTCAAAGTATTTTCCCTTAGTTTGAAAGTTGGACCAGAAAGGCATCTGTGTGAATGGTATATGTGGGCAGAGCGAACATAGGCCTTGATTGGGGGAAATGGTTTCTAATTGAGGAGTAAAAGGAAAATGGCACCATTTAATCAGGACATACAATGGAAAGAGGAGGTGTGGAAGACAAGAAACCTAATTCACTACCTGTTTTGGGTTCCCCTATTAGGTTTCGGAGAAAAAGCACCATGAGCAGTTCCTTCTCCAGTCGACAAGGTGGAGATGCCTGCGCTGAGGGTGAGAAGAGTTAAAGCAGAAGAGAAGGGAGTCAAAATGGCTAGGTTCCCTTCGCAGTCCATGTGGGGTAGGGATGATCTAGTATTTTTGAGCTTCCCAGAGGCATCTAACTAGCTGCTGTTGGAAGCCTAAAGATTGGACCACATCTAGGGTGGGTAGCAAGTGACCCTGTGGGTGTTGGTTGGTTACAACTCCCATCATCCCTGAACATTGGATGTGCTGCTTGGGGCTGATGGAACATACAGTCAAACAACATCTGGAAGACCACACCATCCTCACTTCTGGATTACATGGGCCTTGGTCTGTTCTAGCACGGAAATTTTTTATCTTCCTATCTTTCCTCTGATTTGAGATAGGACAAGGTTGGCTTATGAGAGGGATGGGGGTCCTTCTGTAGGTTATCGTGGTCCTCGTCTGCCTCCCAGTAGGGGATCTGGGGCAGCTGCCTTTGATGCAAACATAGGGTGAATATGTGCACTTAAGGGGTGAATGACAGGGGTGTGGAAACAAAAGATAGGTGCTCCCCACCCACACCCTCTGGATCCATACCTTTCTTGTTACAGAGGAGCTGCATGCTGAAGTGTGCTACGCAGAATGCTTATTGCACCGGGCAGCCCTCACCTTCCTCCAGGTAAGAGGATTGTTTTCCCTTTGCAGTGCTCTTAATGGCCAATTCCGTTCCATTGCAGTGGCCTCCCAGGTCTAACATTTTGAACTTTCATTCCCATCAGCTCCAGCCAACAAGGCTAATATTCAGGAATGCTGGGAGTTGTAGTCCAACAGTGGTTCTCAAACTGGGCTCCCCAGAAGTTCTTGGACCAGAGTTCCCAGAAGCCTTCACCACTTGCTGTGCTGGCCAGGATGTCTGAAAGTGGCAGCCCAAGAACATCTGGAGACCAACATTTGAGAACCACTAGTTCAAAACACTTGATCTTTGGGAAAGGCTAACTTAGAAGATACAGTAATTTTCAAAGTGTGGAATGGAAGGTTACATTTCCAGGAGACAAAGAGAGGCAGCAGACAGAGCCAGAAACATTTTCTTTTGGGCAGTTGAGAAATTTAGCATTGCAGCCTGCCAGGTACCTCTCCTAACCTGGCAGAACACCTGGCCAAAGCAACGCCTTCCTTCTTCTGCCCCTTTCTGGCACCGGTTTTGGGAGAAGGTGTCTAGTTTCCATTCTAGACATTCGGTAACATCAGTTTTGAATCAGCGTTCCAATATATACAACCATACAAACATACAAATATGACCACAGACGAGGACTCTGTATACTTGTCCACCCCAGTGGGATGGAAAGTTCAAGGGAGTCTGTGTTCAAGAAAGTCTGAGAGATACTGCCTATGCAAGAAAAACAACAACAACAAGCCCACCAAGATTGTTTCCCCCTTTTTTTGATGGCCATGGCGGTAACAGTAAGCGAAGAGCATCAAAAGAGCCTTTGGAGTCGCCTGTGACCAACCGAATGTGGTTGCTTTCCCACCTCCCAGCCTGTAATGATCTCGGGTCCAGTGCCGTGAGGTGCCCTTGATTCATTCTGGTCATCGCCATCTGTGGTTGACACGTATGTTAAACCATCTCACTCTAGAAGTGGCATCACTTAGATACGTTGAACCAAGGAACAGAGTGAGCCTCTGCAACTGGGGACTTTCGACCTCATTCTCCTTCTCTTTTTTGCAGGATGAAAATATGGTGAATTTTATAAAAGGGGGAATCAAGGTGCGTAACAGCTACCTCATCTACAGGTGAGTTGTGCTGGCAGCAGGCAGGGTTGGGGAAATGGAACAAGGTTTATTCACACATAGCAGAAGGTGGGAGCAAGAGGCAGTATCTGTGAAAGGACAAAAGGAGGAGGTTACATCATTGTACCTAGCTCTGGAAAAATAAAAGGCTTAGGGCCAGTCTGCATTGGCAGACAACACAGAGCTTCCATGCATCACTACAGATGTAGGCTAGAGAAGCTTATTGTTTAGATGTCATCCCTTTATGTCCCATGCCAGGGAGGTGTTAATTAGCCTTCCTTGTTTTCTGTATGCTGGAAGGTGCTTACATATATTTTAATTGGGGGAGCACAAAATGAGAAATCTCCCTCTCCTTACACTGCAGTGTGAAATGGCACAGTTTGTGGAACAATGTATGATGCAGGATATATTTTGAAATGTAAAATGGTGAAAAAGAAGCATATGAAATTGAAGCGTCTAAGATTTCTGGCTTTTGTGTTCCATATACACTTGTTGCACAGAAGTGTCAGAAAGAATCCCTATTTGGGCAATAACAGAAACACACCCAAAATACTGTGGTACCTTCTAAGATTATCAAACTTATTCCAGTGTGAGATTTTTTGGATTGCGGTCCACTTCTTTAGATACACAGTTGTTTGGAGAAATAGATTTCTTCAAAAACTGCAATGTTCTAAACCTGTGGGGGGTGAGGGAAAAGGATCTTGGAATTGTAGATCGCAGGCTGAATGTGAGCCAACAGTGCAATGTGGCTGTTAAAAAGGCTAATGCTATTTTAGACATCGTTAACAGAAACATTGTCTCCAGATCCCATGAACCAGTACTTCCTCTCTATTCGGCACTTGTTAGGCCTCATTTAGAATCCTGTGCCCAGTTCTGGACACTTTAAGAGAGATGCCATCAAACTGGAACAAGTTCAGAGGAAGGCAACAAGGATGATCAGGGGATTGGAAACCAAGCCTTTTGAGGAAAGAATGAAAGAACTGGCTACATTTAGGTTTGAGGGGAAAAAGACTGAGGAGATATATGACAGCACTTTTCAAATACTTGAAAGATTGTCATACAGAGGAGGGGCAGGATCTATTCTTGATCATCCCAGAGTAAAAGACACATAATAATGCGCTCAAGTTACAAGAACCCAAATTTTGGCTGAGTATCAGGAAATACTTCTTAACTGTTGGAGCAGCATGACAGTAGAGCAATTTACCTTGGGAGGTGATGAATGCTCCAACACTAGAGAAAATTGGACAACCCTCTGTCAGATCCACTTTGATTTGGATTCCTGCCTCGAGCAGGGGGTTGGACTCGATGGTCTTATCAGCCCCTTCCGACTCAAGTATTCTATGACTGGAATCCATTGTAACTCATACTGAAAGAAATGTGTTAGTCTTAAAGGTGTCAAAATACTTTTTTGTTTTTGTTTTAGTAAGTCAGAAAATAAAACAGACTAACATAGATGCCTCTCAAAACTTCTCATATGGCAAATGAATAGGAATTTCCTTCTAAAACTGGTGATGAGAAATTGTGTGTAACTGAAAAGAGAGGAAAGAAATAGCCATGGGCCACACAAGCATATATTTATTGAATTCCTCAATATCCTTTCTTTCCTGCAAGGAAAGTAAAACCACAGCTTCTTCTTAAGGTGAAACCACAGCCTTTAGTCAGTTTGTTACAGTATTATGGATATGTAACATGGATGCTGTTCCCATACTTAAAAGCAGTGAGAGAAGTAATTAATTAAGATTCATGACACTTTTTGAAAATTTGAGATAAGAATATTTTTTATTGTGATTACTTTCCAATGCAAACTTTTACCTTTTCCGGATTGGCACTTCCTGAACATAGACTGTTATGGATACAGAAATCTGCTGCACCTTTGTCTTAAGTAGTGCTATTTAATATTTTAGAGAAGGAACTGCATTTTATGTACATTTTGTTCTAAGAAGAATGCACATTCATATCTAAAAAAATAAAGGTAGCCATGTGGGTACAATAAATGGGAAAATGCCCAGAATCCACAGATAGATAATGAATTTATTATGGCCAACGAAAATGATGCAGAAATATGCAATCCTGGGTATGCAAACCCTTCCATGGCCCCTCCCACACATGCATGGCTCCTTCTGTGGCTCCTCCCACACATGCACCCCCCTCCCATGCACACACGTGGCCTCTCACATGCACAAACGGGCACACCCTCCATGCTAAACTGGTCCGTAAAGGCAAAAAGGTTGGGGACCACTGCTCTAAATCACGTTCTGTTTGCAGAGAGCTCAACAGCTGCATCCGTCCGAATCACTTGCCATCAAGTTCTGCTCGTGTCCATCTGGAGGGGGGAATCGCACTTGGTATTGGTGCTTTCAACTTGGTGAGTTTTGTCCAGAACCTCTTACAGGCAAAAGAACAGAGAATAGGTTATTAGCAGCCATCGATTGATGTCGTTCAATATATTGTGGCTCTTCTGTCCCTACTGCTAGCGGTGGTATGTTTAGCTGCTGTGAGACACACTGGGAATGAATTTCCCATATCAACATATATGGATGGACTAGATTTCCACTCCACATTTCCTCCAGTAAGTCAAGGCAGCATACATGGCTCTCCTTTCCCCCACAACAACCCAGTCAAGTAGATCAGGCTGAGAAAGTGTGACTGGCTCAAGGCATACAAGAAGTTGCATGGTGAAAGGATCATTAAAATGTCTGTCTTGCTCCAGCACTCCAATGCCCACACCACACTTCTTATCCAGTGCAATATCCAGCGATATAAAGCAACTCACCAAATTTCTGGTTGCTGGCTTCTATATGATTACATTGTAGCAGCCTCTGGACCGTTGGTTCCCAACCTTGTGTCTCCAGATGTTCTTGGACTACAACCCCCAGAGACCTTCACCACTATGTTGGAGTTGTGATCCAAGAACATCTGGAGACTCAAGGTTGGGAACCAGTGCTCTAGACCATCTTGGCCTGCGCTTCACAAGATTTGTAGTAGTTTTCAAGTATCTTGGAGGAAATTTGTTGGTTGAACTCCAGCACACAGCCTGTCTAGCTTGCCCAACAGAGCGCTGGATAACATGCAACTAGCTGAAACTGGTCTGGAAGGCTGGTCACGGTCAAGGGAATGTGGCTCCTCAGGATGTGTTTACACTAGGGAAATGTGTCTTATCTTCCTGTTTATCTGAGATTTTAAAAAAATTAAATCTGTCCTTCCTCTCTGAAAATTTGCTCTTGGTAACAGCCAACCACACATAATTTCAAGGCATGCCACTGCTCTGTTGTCATCAGATTCTCTGACAGGTCAGATACCTATTTTGAGAGCTTATGCCACAAAGCAGTTATAAAAACTTGAGAAACCGCTACTACAGTTTCTGTTGTGTTCCCTGATAAACTATTGAGAAGGGTGGTTTAAACCAGGGGTCCCCAACCTTTTTCATCCAGCAGACTGGCTGGGGAAGGTGGGGCACCCCCTGCGCTTGTGAGCATGTGCGAATGAGCACGCGTGCATGTACAAACAGTGGTGTGTTGCTTGTGCGGGCATGCCCGCTCGTGTGCATGTGCAAGCGGCAGTGCGGCGTTCACACACATGCGCAAATCAGCTGTGTGGTGGTGAGTGCATGTGGGGGGAGGTCTGTCTCTGCGGCCCAATCCAGCTCAGGCCATGGACCAGCACTGGGCTGCGAACTGGGGGTTGGGGACCTTTGGTTTAGACAATGGTCAGAAGTTTGCAAATTGATTTGAGAGAGTCAACAATACCCAGAATAGGACAAGGCATTTTCTTTCAGCGGAGGAGAGTCATTCAAAACCCCTTTCCTTTTGGCCCTAAAACCAGCGATTCACATGAGCAAGATCAGTTTCCAGGAACTGGCATCCTTTGGACCAGACTGTCTCAAAGCTCAGCTCCACTGACAATGAAAACCCATTGTTGAACTGGGTTCTGCTTTTAAAAAATTGATTAAACTTTTGGCAAATGTAAGAGGTACGTGCACACAGTACCTCTTGTAATGGGAATCTTTTTATTTTGAGTAGAATCGAGTTTTTCTACTCATCTGCCGGAGGCCTGTTTAATTTAATGCAGATGTGGAATCAGTTCATTGGAATAGATTCTGCATGTTTGAATGCCCCTGCCATGTTATTTTTTTAAAAAATCCTGCTATCTGATAAAACAGATAGCAGAAATTAAAAAGAAGGGGGGAAGCATTGGTGTCCTCTTTCTGAAAAAGTTGGCATCGCACCAAACAGTTGATTCCCAGCCACCAGTCAGCCAAGCCCAGCCTTCCTCCCCTCCCCTCCCCTTCCTCAGCCAACCTTTTCTCCTCACCCCACAGCCCTCCACAAATCCTTTCCACCTTCTCTTCTCCTCAGTCACTTGCCTCTGGGCTACCCCCACCCTGCGGAAAGCAGCGAGGCTCCCCAGATGCCAGGTGAGCTGCCTGGTCCAGAGCTGGGGGGGGGAGTGTCACCTCCTCCTGAGGGGAAGAGTGGGCACACACCCCTACAGCCCAGCTGATAGGAGGTGGAAACACTAATAGTGATTTATAATCATGTGTCAGTCAGGTGACTGTAAATTGTATTAACCCGCATCTACCCCGACACAACAGCGGTTCATATTGTCAGTAGAACCAAGCCCTCAGTCTGCCCTCCTTAATGGGGATGAGGCAGGGCAGCCCAATGAACAGTTCCCTTCTGTTTCTCCTGGGTGCTCTGTGTCCGATGAGAATTGGGGGGGGGGGCTTTGGTGATGTGTGTTACATTTATAGCCCATTCTGTCTTCTTTCCTGTGCAATCAGTGTAGGGTACTTGGGTCTCCTCCCCACTTTGCACACACAGCAACGATGTGAAGATAAGCCAGAATTTTTTTTAATGTGGTTCTGAAAATCCACAGCCTGAGGGATTCTGGGAATTATAGTTTAAAAAGCAACTGGTTTGTGCTCTGCTCAGTGGGTCACCTGACTGACACATGATTATAAATCACTGTTAGTGATTTATCACACTCCAACCACTGGGATCTTGTTATATAAAGCGACACAGTAACAGCAAATAAGGAGACTGTATTGTTCCCTATACATAGTAAAACATGACTTTGTGCTGAATGTACCACTCTAGCAATGCAATGTATGGATACTACCTGGTTTACTTTGTGTACTGATGTTACGGTACATTATGTACAGTATATGTACATAATGAAGGGCATGGAACACAGTGGTTGAAATTTAGTAGCAACTTGCAACTAGAGTAGGCCCATTCACTCAACGAGGATTTAGTGAGTCAACACCTATTCAGTGAGCCTACTTTAGTTGCAACCTATTACTGGATTTCAGCCATTGCTTCATTTTAAAATGTAAATCTCAAGGCAGCGAGTTCTCCCCCCATTCTTTGCTTTTAAATCTACCCTAGACCCAATTAGAACTTACAATGTGTAGACACTTGTCTACATAATAACACAAAGATCAGGCACATATTGTAGTATTGTTAAATAGGACAGAACTCAGAACAAAGAAAAGGCAGCACAGGGGATGGTTTAATCATGGACTGTTCTGAATATGTTTGGCAAGTTGAGCTTTGCCAGCTCCAACTTGGAAAAGATTCTGTTATTGTTCCTCCCCACCCCACCCCAGACAAGCTGCTAAAGGCAGAAAGAAGGCCCTAATCCTTTCTGAGATCCTGAAGCTTTCACAGATAGAAAGAGCCTTTTTAAAAATGTTGTATGGAAAACTAGCATAAAAAGGAGAATGCTAGGACAAAATTTCCTGGCACGTTAGCTTTTTGTATGCAGACATGTTGGTTCATTTATTTAAATGGATGGGCATTCTGAACTCAAGACCAGAGTCTCTTTCATCTGTGTGTGTTTGGGAAGGAAAGTAGTACTATTTCATATTCGTTATAAAGAACAAAATGCTATATAAATGTAGAACTATCTGTAAGGATGGACAGAACGATATGGACCCAAGTGGTGCCCCAAAATGCTGGACTATGCTTTTCTGTAATTGTCGGAAGAGGGGATGGTCGAATGAAGATATTTGCCTTGGAGTATCTCAAATTAAGACAGAAGACTTGTCCTCATGAGTGTCTACACTGTTATTCTTGCTGTTTTCTTTTTTCCACAGACTCTGTCTCTCTTTCCACCCCGGATTCTCAGACTATTGGAGTTTGCGGGGTTTTCAGGAGACAAGGTACAGTTGCCTGCTCGAGCTCTGTGTTTGCCCCTGTGACGGGATGTAAAGACAGCAGGGCAACTGGGGCTTTGCCCTAGGGCACCAAAATGTAGAGAGTGTCAAAATCTGGAAGTGAATCTATTGATGATCCTTCCTTCCTTCTGTGCGTGCGTACATGTGTGACAACCTTTCTTTTTTGAGGGATATTATGTTCCCCTTCATTGTCTTGTGGTGGTGGGGAGGGTTCATGCCCATATCATCTCAAGGTGAAGTGGGTGGGAGTCAGGGCTACCAGCCCTGGGTACCAGAATTGCTAGTTATAGCTCTGGTTGTAGGTTTAGGAAGGCAGAATGTAGTAG
This sequence comes from Pogona vitticeps, assembly GCF_051106095.1. NCBI lineage: Eukaryota > Metazoa > Chordata > Lepidosauria > Squamata > Agamidae > Pogona > Pogona vitticeps. The sequence goes on from NC_135784.1 coordinate 184,422,618, forward strand.
CTCATCTTAAGAGAGACAGTCCATCTGGCCCGTCCAGAATATACAGTGGTGCCTTGCTTAGCGGTTGCCTCATTTAATGATGTATTCGCTTAGCAATGAGGTTTTAGGAGTGATCTTGTGCTCCGTTTAGCGATGTTTCCAATGGGGGAATTTCGCATAGCGATGTTCGGGACCTTGCTTCGCTTAGCGATGACAGTTTAGGTCCCCCTGTTTTGCTTAGTGATGTTTTTGACAGCTCCGTTTCTGCTATTTTTAAAAAGTGTTAAATTGTTTTAAATGGGTTTAGAGTGCTTGAAATTGTTAGTGCACTTAATAAACCCTTTGTTAACCAAATTTGGCTTTGTTCTGACTCTTTTTGAATTTTTGGTGATTTTTTTTCTCCCCCATTGAAATGCATTGAAAAGGTTAGCGATGTTTCCTATGGCGATTTTCGCTTAAGGACAGCAATCCGTTCCCATTGGGATTATCCAGTTTTCAATGCATCTCTATGGGAAAACCCGTTTGGCTTAGCAATGTTTTCCCATAGCAATGTGTTTTTTGGAACCAATTAAAATCGTTAAGCGAGGCACCACTGTATACAGGTTTTGACCATGGTGGCTGGAGAATGCTGGGAGCTACACTTCAGGTCCATCTCACCCAGCATTGTTTACTTTGACTACAGCGTAGTCCCAAAACATTGCTAGAAAAAAAGCCCAACCTAGCTCATTTTACCTTAAAATGGTTGGAGTGAACCATAGGGTTCTTTATTACAAAGCCTGTGTTCTCTATTGCTTATCTAGTGGCTCCCTCCAAGGGCCAAAATGGTGGCAGGTGCCCACTATAATTGGTCAGGCAGAAAGTAACGCTGGGGATAAACATGGGGCAAACGTGGGCATTTACAGAGAGGGAGGGAGGCAAGCACACACACACACACACACACACACACAAACACAGGGGCCTTCTGCCTTTTAAAGACTGGATTGGTGGGTATTAGTCTGTGCCTGGGGTGGAACAGTGCCCTACAAGTCCTAACTGATGAACCACAATCCCTGTCACCCTCTTCCTCCCTCCCTCCCTCCCTCTCCATTTCAACCCTAGGTTTTTCTGACTAATTCTTATTCTTTCTTCCCCACCAGGATTATGGCCTGCAACAGCTGCGCCAGGGGGCTACCACACCCAACCTGCGGGCGTTGCTCTGCACAATGCTGCTCCTGTGCTACTACACCTTCCTTACCTTCATCTTAGGTGACCGCATGGGAATGCCACTCCTGCTCTCCCGCGGGGAGGGAATCGACGAGACCCCCCATCTCTCCCCCCACCACGCCTGCATTGCTGGTTTTTCTCCTTTGTTTTGATTTGGGTTGGGGTTCCTCCACAAGGGTGTTGTGCAAGATCATCTCCTGCAGTGGGCTCTTGCCATTTTATGTGGATTTGAGCACAGAGTTCGAGGGTGCTTTTGAGGAGTTATCGGCAGAATTGAGAAGGGAGACATTAGAAGGGGAGAGAGAAGGGAGCCAGTTCTGCTTGTGGCTGCATGGGAAAAACTCCTCAGTTCTATTCTTCCTTCAGTCATAAATCTTCTAGTTGGCCATCAACAGGAAAGCAAGCTCTCTCTTTTAAATACCAGAAGTAATCATGGCCTTATCGTATATGAATGGCACTAACGATTATAGAGATAAAGTATTTGAAGCATGGTGAGCATTTGAAATGTGCTGTACAAATGATTATCAGTCAGTCAGTCAGAAAAAAATCATTGTGAGATGGGTGGCAGCCATAGGCAACCATGTCAGTTTCATAGGTAGAGCAAGACAGAAAATGGGACTGAGGTGTTTCCTCCTTTGAGACCTCCTTGTTCTAATCCAAGCTCTGAGGAACAGAATATATTCCAGGAATCTTGACAACTGGTTCCCTGGCTTAGGGTAAGAGGTGGCTTGACAGCTCAGTTGACCCAGGAAGGCACTGTATTCAGGGCTGCCTGTGTAGTCCTCAGAGAGCACCCTCAGCACCCTTCTGGATCACTGCAAGAGCTCTGAGAACAAATCTTTTGGATGGCATGAAAAAGCCGTTGGGGCATCAACATGAATGAATGATCTAGTGGGGAAAGCAGCTTTAATCTTTTGCACCTTCTGTGTTCCTCCCAGGGATCGGGGAAGATGATTTCACAGAGGCTGAGGCCCTGCTAAGTCCATACCTCTCTCGTTACCCTCAGGTAAAGTCAGAGTTTAGTAATAATTCATAAATTATAATTGGTTGATTCATGACTTTCTTTGCTTGCAGGCCACAAAGTCAGTCATTTAACATTTTAAACACCCATTAATCCTCACTGTACCCTCTGCCTAAAGGGCTGCAAGCTAAGCAATTACTCCTTCATTATTCAAGGTTTATTTCGTATGCTGATTCCTCTGGTGACTCATGCCAGTCCAGGACTGAAAGGTGTCAGTTAGCAGAGGAGGGACTTCTTGTGGATTAAGGCTGGGGAGCTGGGTTTAAATTTCACTTAGGTAGAATTTTGAAATACATGAACTACATTATGATGTGCATGTATACAACATATTTGAGACACTTTTCTTGCTGTAGCCTCTTTTTGATTCGTTGAAAGCTGATTGCTACTATTTAGAAATAGCTGGTTCTTGTCTCCTGAACATACCTGACATACAGTTTTATTCATGTTATATTTTAAAGGTACAGTACTAGAAATCTTTCCATCTGCTAGAATGGAATGCAGTTCTTTTAATGATGATGCCTATCCCCTGCCCATTTCTTTTATTTTAAAAGTGCAGCACATGTCTGGTCAAAAATATGCCGCCCTCCCCAAGTTCAATGGGTCTTCATTCTAGGAACAGTGGGTAGCGCTCCTCAGCCTTCATTTCTGGGCAGCCCATTTTTTCCACCTGATTCAGCAGAACAGTATGCACATTTCTGAGATGCCATTTGCACAGGTAGCCTAATCATCATCATCATCATCATCATCATCATCATCATCATCATCATCATCATCATCATCATCATCATCATCATCATCATCATCATCATGTGTTGTCAAGTGAATTTCAGCTTTACAGCAACCCTTTTCTAGAGTATTCCAGGTAGAGAATACTCAGAAGTTATTTACCATTCCCTTCTTCTGGGGAATGGGATTCTGCACCTTGCCCAAGGCCACACAGGCTGGCTCTACTCACAGGAGGCACCATGGGGGAATCAAACTCCCCAATCTCTAGCTCCACAGCCAGATACCGAAACCACTGAGCTCCCCTGCCCGCCCCCTATTTAGAACCAGAATATGAACAAAGCTTAGAAAAACAAATTCAGGTGCATGATAATAAGAGGACATTACCTCAGTGCTAGTGAGAGTGAAGAGGTATTTGAGAACATGATTAACTATTAATGTTGGCACCATGTGGTGTCTTCACTGCTGGTAACTGTCAAGATCTTTGTTCACTTGAGTTCATGTTAGGTCATGGGTTTAAATTTTTAAATAGAAATCTATAAATTGTTTAACATAATGCTAAAAGGAACGTGTATATCCTGTACATCCGTTCCTTTGCACACCCAGCCTAAACAGGACCAAAGGGAGCTTGGAGAAACAACCACCATGGTCTGTCTGTACCAGTAAGGAAGACACTAACTTTGTACACACAGAGAATGCAAATTCAAAATGCTCTCAGAAGCTTAACTTTATTTCATCAGGCTTACAGTGCAAGACTATGGGATTTTAAACATAGTTTCTTTTAAATACAATTTTTACTTCCACATCAGTGTACATTTGTATGTGTGTTTGTGTGCATTTGTGTGTGTGTGTGTGTGTGTACACTAAGAGACTGTATTAAGGGATTTGTAGTCCATCAGAAGAAATGTGTCACATGACGTCTATTTTTTTAAAAATAAACGATTTCACACTGTAGCAATGAATTGACCTCCCATTTTCTAATTTTTAAGGTTTACAACATGCATTACAAAACTGGCATTCCAAGAACGAGGTGTGGAGACTCTTAGTGTGCTGCCTTAAAGGATGCTGGGGGTCCTTTGCCTGCCACCTGGGCTGTTGCGTCCTCTTCTAGAGAGACTTCCCAGGAGCTGAGCAGTAGAACTGCTTCCCTCCCATTCCCAGCAATGAACAATCAGGATGTTCCTCCTTTGTTCAGCAAATGAGTCCAGTGTCTGGATCATAGTGGGCCTGAGAAGGAATGCCCCTCTTACCTTTTGGGGTAGCTCCTTTTGTTGGCAATTTTAGGAGGCTAAAGGGGCCCCAGATAGGCTAAATCTGAAAGGCTGAGCTAGTGTTTTCTTTTTCATTTTGAGGAATAGTTTACCATATTTTTCCATGTATAAAACAACCCCTTTTCCTTAAATAATTACCGTATTTTTCCGTGTACACGACCCCCCAATGTATAAAACGACCCCCTAATTTTGACCCTTGATGGAGGCGGAGGAGCAGTTAATGGGCAACTGTTCCTCCACCTCGGTCTCCTGCTGCCTCCACTGCTCACCCGATCATCTTCTCCAGTGCAACTGCCAGGGCTCACCTCCAGCTCACCTTGCCACCTTGTCCCCTGCCCTAAGGAGACGATCGCTGGAGAGGTGATCCAGCAGTGGCGGCTGCAGGAAGAGGCGCCCGAGCGCTTGTTTGCCTCTGCCTCCTGCTGCCTCTACCACCGGGGGGGGGACAAGGTGGTGACGTGAGCTGAGCCCGTGAGTCCCACTGGAGATGATGATCAGGCAGGCAGGGGAGGCAGCAGCAAGAGGCGCCCGAGCACATGTGAATGCTCCTTTGCCTCTGTTTCCGCCTGCTGCTGCTGCTACTGCTGCTGCCTCAGCCACTGGAGGGGACAAGCCATGAAGCGGAGGTGGCAGCAAGAGGTGCCCGAGCATGCGCGCTACTAGCTCCTTCCATGTATAAAACAACCCTCAAATTTTCCTCTAATTATTTTAAGAAAAAGTGTTGTTTTATACATGGAAAAATACAGTAGACAAAAATTTGAGGGTCGTTTTATACATGGAAGCCAGCGCTTTTCCCTGCCTTTTGCGACGCCCTTTGATCCCTCTTTTCCCTTCCTTTTGCTTAGCTCCGTGGCTTAGTAAAAGGAAGAGAAAAGCAGGGATCAAATTTTCTAATTTGGGGTTAGAAAAGGGAGGGGTTGTCTTATACATTGGGTCGTCTTATAAATGGGAAAATATGGTACCTTCTTACCCTCTGTTGTGTTCTAAGCATGGAAGGAAGTGGCAGAACGGACGGTATCATTTCAGACAGCAGGTGAAGGAATCCCAGTTTTTAAAACATTCTCCTCTTTGTAAATATCTTTCTGTAAATAGAAACCTAGCAGAACAGAGAAAGGGGGATGGACTGAATAGAACCTTTGTCCATGATCTGCTGGTTTTATTCTTGAGAGGAGTTTGTGAATTTTTAGTTTTCCTGAGGGATGATTCAAGAAAGGCTACCGACAAATTTTCAAGCCTCTGCCACCCATCTATGCCCAGACTAGACCCTGGAGAAGTTACTCATTTTGTACCGCAAACCACACAATCTTCCAGCTGGCACAACTCCTAGCCATGCTAATGGGGGAAGAGTTATGGGTGAAGAAGTCCCCCGAAAAAGTAACATTCTGAGCTGTGGCCCAGAATGGAAGCCTTGTTGGGGGAGAAGGGCAGCATTCCTTGGAGGTTTTCTTCCTTGCTAGAAGCCTTTGAAGAAGCCTCGTGGTGCAGTGGTCAAAGTGCTGCACTGCAGCCAAACTCTGTTCACAATCTGGGGTTCAATCCCAGGTAGTAGGCTCAAGGTTCACTCAGACTTCCATCCTTCTGAGATTAGTAAACTTACTTAGCTCAAGGCCAAGTATAGCCTTCATATTAACTTATAAACTGTCCAGAGAGTGCTTGAAGCACTATGTGGCTGTATACAAGCATCATGCTTTTTTCTTTATTATTATTATTATTATTATTATTATTATTATTATTATTATTATTATTATTATTATTATTATTATTATTATTATTATTATTATTATTATTATTATTATTATTATTATTATTATTATTATTATTTTGCTTTCCAGTGTCTGGTCTCCCCCTGTCTCGGCTTCTCATTTTTCCCATTAAAAGGAAATATATTCCTCCTCCTTTTCACATGCATTTTTGTGTGTGTTTTTCCCTGGTAGACACATTTGTGTTTTTTTTTAAATCCATATTTTATTTGGCAAATAGCGTTGCAAAATTCTGAGAAGTATGGTTACCAAACAGCCACTGAATTCTGGTTTGCATATGGTCTGTGAAGTATGAATTTGGTAAATTCATATTGGAATGTTGACCTGGAGAAAATTTTCCCCCAGTGTGGTGGGGTTCTGAAACGCTAAGCCAAGTTCCTCTTCCCTCACTTTTGACAAAGTTGCTGGGGCTTTTGGCAAAGTTTTTGCTCTGTGTTTTTGACATGCATTGCTTCTCCACACACCTTTGGAGTTGGAGAGCAAGAAGAAGAATCCGAGCCAGAAGTGAGGGAGTTCCCTAAAAGTTCTTCAGAAGTTCTAGAAGCAATTTCCTTCAGAAAAAGTGACACATCTTGGAAGGCCCCGGGAAACATATATTGATGCAGCCGACCTTTTTCCTTTTGGTTCTGGGCAAATGGGTCCCGAGTTGGGTTACTGTACATGTGACATGGTTGAGCATCAGTATTCTGGATGATTGCACCTCTGTGCCTGACCTTCCTTTCCTTGTATTTTGCAGAGTGCCATTTTCTTGTTCTTTGCTGGGAGGATAGAGGAGATCAAAGGAAATATCAATGAGGTGAGAGGCTTTCTCGAAGCAAGATGACCTCAGCTAGTTCTTTCCCTGCATCCCTTTCCGAGTCTTTGTGGACCTGAAACAATGTTAATGTAATGATTTGTGGTTTGTTTGTTTTTTTAATGTTGACTGGTACAGCAGAAAATTCTTAAGTGCTTTATTAAACTAATACAATAGAGCCATGGCGTTTACTGTTCTACTCAACGGCTAAAACTGCGTAGTGTAGATAATGACCTATGTGGAATGTGTCTGCCTCTCTCTCTTGACAATTATAGTAAGAGCAGCTACGTTTCTGCACTTGTGCGGGACATTGCACTGAGTCAGCATGCTGAGAATCAAGCTGTTTAATGAAGTTTATGTAAAATAACATGGTTGTGGGGCGATGCCTGAAGACAAGCAGTGCATGCCTGCCAAGAATGCAGAGGGTCCACCTCTAAAACATGGAGCTTCTCTGCCAGCCTTCCCCAACACTGAGCAGTCTGGAAAGGTTGGGACTACAACTCTCATCATACGGAATTAATGTGGAAGTGCTGGCCATGGGTAATGGTGAATGTAGTCCAAACCCCTCTATTGGGGGGAGTGGGTTGGAGAAGGCTATTCTTTATTTTTTTTTATCACAGCCATCTTCTTGGCACCTCCCATTCTTTCTCTGTTTGAGCCATACCCATAGCCACTGCTTCTGACTGAGGCAGGAGAGAAAATACAGATACTGCCCTGAAATTTTGGAAAAACCTCATACCGGTACAGAACAAAGCATTTAATTGTCCCTTCAGAAACTGTGCATTGAAGAGAAGTAAGCGTATAATATCTGTTTGCATATACTTAGCCCACTGAGATTACACATTTTGTGTCAGAATTCTTTTTAAAAGTGGGATATCTACTGGTTTCAGAGATTTCAACAGCCTTTCCCCCAGCATTTTCAGCCATATGTTCACAATAATAAAAATTAGATGCATGCTTCTTAAAACAAAGGGAGAAAAAAAGAAGCATCCCCTAAGATTTTCAGGAAACTGAGTTTGCTGACATTAATTGTGGTTCTCCTTCAGGAAAAGCACGAGAACCGGCTGCCAGTAGGATAGTTCTTATTCCATGCATCTTTTCCATGGGATCACTGACACTTGGTCTGCTTATCTCTGCTCAGGCGATCAAGAAGTTTGAGGAGGGCTGTTCGGTCCAGCAGGCCTGGAAGCAGTTTCACCATATGTGCTACTGGGAGTTGATGTGGTGCTTTGCTTACAAAGGAATGTGGAAGATGGCTTACTTCTATGCAGACCTGCTGAGCAAGGAGAACCGTTGGTCCAAGGTGGGGGATGTGATTATGGCCAGGAGACTAGTGAGCCGCCTGTGTGGGTTTTTGGAGAAAGGGGAGGTTCTTAAACATGAATAACAGGGCATCCTTTGAGCCAGGCCTCAGTCCTGGAAGACAAGTAGAGCCCCAAAGCCAGCTAACACCTGGTTCAGGTGTTGCAGCCCTCAGCTGGACTCTCTGGCAACTTCAGTTTGTGACATTTACAATACACCTGGGAAATGTATCCTCTTTGTCAAGCATCTCCCGGGAGTATTTCCTCTTAAACTTCTGTACATCATGGACCTAACACCAACTTGCCCATAGTTGTGCCTTATACCTGAGATTTTATCCCAGCATTTTCTAGGATAATACACTAGGTCCCCTTGCTGATGGAGAACTGAGGCAGAGGCCCACTGTGACCTAAGACCCACCCAGGTTCAATGTCTAAGGGTCAGCTCTTTGATTTCTGAGACCACGTATACACTTTCCATTCCCCTTACCCCTAGTTTGGAGGAAAGCACTTCTGAGCATATATGTGGAGTACTTCACATCAGTCACTACAGCATCTTTCCTACAATTATGCAACTTTTAAGCATGTCTGAGCCCTTGAATCTTCTTCCTTTGCACTTCCTACGTGTGCCTCCCCTATTACTGAGTCCCCTTGAATTCTCAATTTGTTGAGTTATGGCTTCAGCTGAAGGGCCTTTAATTTCAAACTCTGTTGTCTTCGCTCCATTTCCAACAGAAGCGTTCCACATTGTGGTTTCCTTAAAACGATTTTGGGAATCATGGGGGATTCCCCCCTTCTGATATGTTTGTGTGATGTAAAAATAATACAGTGGTGCCTCGCTTAACGAGGATAAACCGTTTCAGCGAAATCGCTGTAGAACGAAATCCTCGTTAAGTGAAATAAAAAAGCCCATTGAAACGCATTGAAAACCCTTCAATGCGTTCCAATGTGATGAAAACTCACTGTCCAGCGAAGATCCTCCATAGGGGCGGCCATTTTCGCTGCCTGTAAAGTGAGGAATCCATCCTAGAAAACAGTGGGGGCCCATTTTGTACACCCGACGGCCATTTTGAAACCCGATGATCAACTGTTTTTAGATCGTCGTAATGTGAAAATTGGTTCCCGAAGCAGGGAACCGATCATCGTGAAGCGGATTTTTCCCATTTAAACCATCGTTTTGCAATCGTCAAGTGATTTCCTCATTAAGCGAGGGAATCGTTAAGCGAGGCACGACTATAATTTAAAAAATAGAACACAACCCAGAAGCGGCACATAAATAATGCACTTGTTTGCAATTAATAAGAGTACTAGTAGCAAGTTACTCCAGAAAGGTAATAAGTAACATACCACTTTTTCAAGATAATATTCCACATTCTAGCGCTTGTTCTCTTTCTGCAGGCAATGTATGTGTACATGAAAGCTGCCTTCCTGAGCATGCTTCCACCAGAGGAGCCACGTCCTTTTGGGGAGGAAGAAGTTGAGCTTTTTCGGTGAGAAACCCACTTGCTCCAGGAACGTGGGGGAGAGATTCAAGTAGGGGGAGTCAGCCCGAGGGAAGGACAAGGTGGACTGAGCAAATGCCTCAGACTCTCTTCAGCTTCCATGTAGCTTCTGTGCGTGTGGCTGGCACGTGCCAGGTAAATTTGCCCTAAGTCTCTCCCTTGTCTTTGCTTTACAGGCAGGTCCCCTCTTTCAAGCAGAAGATTGCAGGGAAGTCTCCACCCACAGAGAAGTTTGCCATCCGTAAAGCGAGACGCTACAAAGGCAGCGAACACATCCCCTTACCTGTACCAGCCCTGGTAAGGAAATTTGGGTCCCTACTAGAAATATCTTCCTTCCATAAAATCATGTAGTTAGCATATTTTCAGAGCTTCCCACATCTGGGAAACATACATCCACCTTCATTCTCTCATTTGTGTCTGCTTGGTCATGCACCAAAAGAAGGGCATGCAAGTCTGAAGTCAGGGTGGTGGAATGTTTAAAGTCTTTGGGAGTGGGAGAGCCGTGCTCAGCCTCTGCTGGACTCTGCTTAGGAATCGGAGGAGCTGCAGTCCCAAAACACAAAAATGCACACTTCTAGATGGAACTCGTTAAGACAGTCTCTCTCAACTCAAGGCCAACTAGATTGTGATTTTCTAGCTTTAGCAGGAACAGGGCTTAACGTGAGCCATATTTTGAAACCAAGCTTAGATGTCTGGTGCCTGCGAAGGAGAAATCACGAGTGATTCTGTGCACAAGAGGAATGCTTTTACCCAAACCTGGTGCAATTTCAGCTGGCCTCTCGTGCAATCTAGAATCATTTCCCCATTTAGCCAGCTGTTATGAGATCCCCATAATGATTTCCTTCCCAAAACACCACAGATGTTTTTTTCTCTTGGAAGTGCGATGTGTGTGGTGGTGGTGGTGGTGGTAGGGAAACAGCAGCTGGAGGAAATGGTTAGTGGGAGATGAAGGCCGTGCCCAGTTTGGATTGGGGATTTGAACAGTTCCTTTTCCTTCAAAATAAAAGAAACTTTACTTTGAAAAAAAATAGAGGCCAGTCTTTTTTTTTTTACAGTGTGACAAAATATGAGGTTTTTCCCATTTTTGGGGGGGAGGCCAGGAACCAAGTTGTCTGGGAACTAGTCCCAGATGTATTGCAGCTCACAGACATGCCTCTTCACATGTATGTACTCAATTCTCTGTCCTTTTATTCCAGGAGATGATGTATATGTGGAATGGATTCACAGTCCTGGGGAAACGGAAAGAACTGTTAGAAGGGACTCTGGACACCCTGAACCAGGCTGAAAAGCAGTTAAAAGAGGCACCAGGTAAAACTGGTTCCATCAGCATTTGGAAACGGGCAGGGAGATACATCGTATACAAGGATGCTAAAAAGAACCTCCAGTTGGATTCCTCTGCTATATATTTTCTCTGTGAGTCACATGGGCTGCTGTTTCAGCACAGCATTTAGAGAAGTGCAGAATTGGAGCAGTGGTGCATACTGGGCCAAATGGACAGAAATTGAAGACCACGCTAAATCTCTAGGAAATAGCAAACCTCCCTGCTTTGTTTTCAGGTCTTTTGTTAAAACTGCCATCATGGTTTTAGAATAAATTCTTGGATACCATAAAATCTAGAAACCTATCCTTTTAACATAAAGGAACATATTGATCAAGTCTAAAATGTTAGAACAAAGTTACGCTTAACAGAAACCTTAGTACAGTGGTACCTCGCTAGACGATTGCCTCGTGGGACGAAAAACCCGCAAGACGATTGGTTTTTGCGATCACTATGGTGCCTCGCAAGACTTTTTTTCTATGACTGTGCTTCGCAAGACTTTTTTTTTTAGACCGATGCTTCGCAATACTTTTTTTTTAGACCATTGCTTTGCAAGACTTTTTTTTAAAGACCGATGCATAGGGAACCTCGCAAGATGATTTTTTCCCAAGACGACGATTTTTGCGGAACGAATTAAAATTGTCTTGCGAGGCACCACTGTAAGCCGTACCTGGAGCTTATTTTACTGGAGGGGGGGGTAGTGGCACCAAAAATTTCTGTGCGAGTGCTTTTGTTGTGTTCTGTTTCTGACTTGCTTTCACCAGGAGTTGCTCTTTTGCCTAACAGCCACACTTGAGGCATGTTATGGATGGGCAGGAAGTTCATAAGTGGGAAAGAGCCTGGGTTCTCGGTCTAAATGTGAAGTTAGCAAAAGGCTGGGGAACTGGTGGCCATTCAGATGTTGTGCAATCATCAGCACCAGCCAGCATGACCAGCATGGTTGGTATGACAAGAGTTGTAGCCCAACAGGTGGAAGGCCACAAGTTCCCTGTCCTGGGTAAGGGCAAAAAACCATTTGCCACATCAGCAGTGGGGATGAGTACTTTACCAACTACCCAGTAACAATGAGTGAAAGCAAACCAGGGCAGTAACTGTGTAGCCTGGCTCACCTCTCCCTTGTTTTCTTCCCGTCCCCCTGCTCCCCAAATGCCTCCAGCCAGTGAGTACCAGGTAGATGACCAGTGTCTGCTGCTGCTTCTCAAAGGCCTAGTCCTCAAGCACTTGCACAGTTCGGCCGAGGCGGAGGCCTGCTTCAGCGCTGTCTATAGCAGGTGAGGTGCCTGAACCCCAGTCTCGTGGGAGAGAAGATTCTCTACCAATTTTACCTAAGCTGATTAAATTTCTGTAATATTCCTACTGAAAATATGGAAATGGCCAAGGTTGCAGGATGGGGGCGGAGAAGAGAGATGTTTCCTCTTTATGTCTCACAAAGACTTATTCCTTCGGAAGAAACCTTGAATGGGTTAAACCCCAAATAACAGAAAGGAGCAACAGTTCAGTGTATTATACAAATGACAACCCTATCTTCATATTCAACAGCTCAAGTACTTGTGTCAGTTGACTTCCCTTACCCCCTGTCTCCTCTGATCCCAACACAAAGATCAGATAGATCTCCAGCTGAAAAACAGCCTTTCTTTCTCATTTGCATGTTTGCCTGCCTGTCTACAGTGAAAAGAGAATCCGGTATGATCACTACCTGGTACCTAATGCTCTACTAGAATTGAGCCTGCTGTACATTGCAAAAGGCCACAACGATGAGGCTGTGCAGCTGCTCCGCAAAGCAAAGTAAGTGAACAGCTGGCTTGTCCAGCCATGGTTTACTTGAAAGAAGAGGGGGAAACTTACCCAGAAGTTCCTGTTACCCTGTAATACAGTAGTGTTTGAAAAGATACATTAACTCTACAGAAAATATGAATGAATCTTCTGTATGAGATAGGTTTCTGATCTAACCAGTAAAGCTGTGTTCTGGCCAATAAGTTCTAAGAACTAGTAAGCTTGCAACTGCCTTCTGAGTCTGACCATTGGTCTTCTATGACATAGGATTGGTTTGCAGAATTTAAAACCTTCCTTTCTTGAAATAACATCTCCCACAATCAGCGCAGGGTAGAAACACAACAATGGGAGTTAGGAAACCATTAGGGAAGTACAAGTTATGGACCCCTGATTTGTGTGAATTGGATATCCTGTTTCCTCAAAAATAAGACCTAACCTAACATAAGCCCTAGTATGATTTTTCAAGATGCTCGTAATATAAGCCCTACCCTCCAAAATAAGCCCCAGTCAAGTGAAACCCCACCGTCTACCCTTGTGTAGCAACCAGAAGAAGATGACATGAATGTATTTGAATAAATGTAGATAGTTGTACATGGAAAAAAAATACAACATCCCCTGAAAATAAGCCCCCACTGCGTTTTTGGAGCAAAAATTAATATAAGACCCTGTCTTATTTTCGGGGAAACATGATATGTTGTGTTCTGATAGAATATTTTCATAAAATCTAAAGCTGGTTTTTTGCATTGAATGGTATGATACCAGAAGGTAATGGACAAGTAACTGCAGGTCAGACTAGATATGAATAAAACATATTCTCTAACATTAATCTGTCCCCTCCACCTCTGTATTGAGACTTGCAAATTAAGGCCAGGTTTACCTTTTAGTGACCAATCACAACCCCACCCCCACAAAATGTAAGATGTATAGGTAAAGAATAACATATGGTATGACAGTCAGGCATATTTCACCACTGGAAGGAACATCTTGGCAAAAAAAAACCCCAAACCAATAAACTTTAATTTCTCCCTGATAGTGAGAGGTAGCTAATTCAAGGCTATACATTCTTCTGATACTAAAATGGCACAGGCTACTGATGTTGTAAAACTGTATTTTAATTGGTTGCTATACTCCATAGTTACTAGAATTTAGTTGTTTTAAGAGCTCGCTTCCATTCCAGTTGTACAATTTGGAACTCTTGTTGTGAAGGAGTTTGAAAATACTTCCAGTATTTTCTAATTAACTGCTGTGAGAGAGATCTGAAGCAAGACTTTATGGGACTGAAGGGATGTAGCAGTTTGGCAGCTAGCAGAAAGTGAAGGTTTTTTGTTTTTTTTAAGAGCAAAGCGATGTTACTTGCAAAATTTAAACAGACTGTAGGATTTGTCTTTCTTTGGTGCGTTACCAAGGTAATTTAACCCAAATTGTGCACGTTTTTAAAAAATGTTGAGTAGAATGCACAGAGTCCTGTTCTATGCGATATGATAGCTTTCCAATGTTTCTCTTCAACAGGAATAATTACAAGAATTATTCAATGGAGTCAAGAACACTATTCCGGATCCATGCTGCATTATCCAAACTCAAGGCCAGCCAGGAAGAAAATGGTACAGATGGAGCCAGCCCTTCCTAGGAGATTGAAAAGGCAGACTGTTGTTCTTAGGAGCACCTGGACCAAAGGGAGAACCTGCCAGAGCACTGGGGCTTGAGACGTTGACTCCTTCTTTGCTGGGTTATGGTGTTGCCATCAGCTGTACCAGTTGACTATCCATCCAGTGCTTGGTATGAGGGACTGGATGGACTTTTCTTATCCAGATTGTGGCTCCCAAGACCAGGGAGAAGTTTAGGAAATATTGCTTTCTAATGAAGGAAACCGAAAGCAGCAGCTCATCTTGATTAATCAGTCCCCTCTCTCAGGGTCCTACAAATGAGGGCTAGATTCTCTTTAGAATCCTCCAGTAATCTAATCATATAATCATTTGGAAATAGCTTGATACCTCTAGTTTCCTATTGCGTACTGATGGCAATTCCTTGTCCGTTTCCCCTTTGAATCGCCGCTTCTTAACTCAAGAAGCCATGAAGTACACCAGGTGGCTCTTCTTCTTGCACTGAAGTTCAAGCTAAGAGTGCCAGTAAGTTAACAGAATCCGCTTGGGCTGGCAATTGTGCATATCTCAAGTGGCTCAAGCTACTCTCTGCTGCAGCCTTCCTTTTTTTCCAAAAGTGCAAAGAGGGTTTTGAGAGAAAAATGTAACTGGTCTGTACCCATTAAAAGACCAAATCATCTCGCTATTGGGTATAGAAGCTGGGGGTGCATGCAGGTGATCTTGGCACAGGCTTGTAAAGCAGGAAAGGATGGATTGCCCTTGTTATACATGCAGGTGGGTAATTTTAAAGCCAAATGAGTGAAACCACCTCAGGTAGTATTGGGGCCTAGATTCGTCAGAAGCAGTTGCAGGACAACTGTGAATTGACCTCTTCTGTCATTCTCATCACGAATCAGCACTGCTGTGAACATGCACGGCTGATGGATGTGGTATCTGAAAATATTCCTCTCAGTTTGGTTCTGGATCAGTCTCTATGAATGAGTTCTCCAGATTCATTGGGGCAGGCAAACACCATACATAAATGGTCTGCCTTGTGCTGAGCGACTGTTCTTTTGTAACAGCAACAGATTGGGTGCTTGTGCTGGGAAGCCGTTGCCATACATTTTACTCAGGGCTGATGTCTAGAGATGTGTTTAAATCCATGTGAGGATGCTCCAATTAGGTCTGTGTGATTTAACAGCGTTCACTTGGAGACTACTTACATTGTAAATATTTTATAAATTTGTGTGCATAGCGTATGGCCAGGAGTGTAGTTGCAAATTCAGTAGCGCAAGGTCTCTTCATGAGACTTACATAATACTTTTCATGTGAATGCCCCTTTCCTTCCTGAGTGTGCATGCACACACATTTGTACACTTCAAATTACAATGTAGCTGCAAGTACAGTGAGGAAGAAGCTGCCATCCAGAAACCAGCCCCTCACTTCTTCTTGCACGGCTTGTGAAATGCATACACACACAAAGGGAGCTAGATGGGAGAGGAGGAGAGAAGCCAAGTTTTCCAAGAAGTCTGATGAGTTGCAGGAGGGTTTCTTTTATGGATTTTAGTTGTCACCTTGCACGTACAGTATACACAATGATAGAGGTGCAGAAAACCAAGCAGCACCTAAGCCATGCTAATCAGGCAGGCAAGTGAAAGGACCAGTTCGCTTCCTTCATCTTCAACAGAGTGGTGGAAGAAGATCCCTTTCCACCTGAAGGAAAAAGGAGGGGACTATATCCATATGAAATTTAAGTTTTGTAGGAAGGAACACAAGCTGGTAGCTACCTGAGGGGAAAAGGTGGAGGGGATGACCTGACAATTGGGTGCTTCAGTGTGGGATAACAGGACTACACCACCAGATATGGCAGAAATGCACAAAAGGGGCAAAGCTTACCACCTTAGTCTGATTCCAGTTGTTAATCCTTATTAAGTATACTTTACAACAACCTTTGCTAGAAAAGGATGCAGTAGCCATCACTAATCCACACTTACTTTGCTGCTTTCATCTCTTTGCCTACCTTAGTCCATCTCCTCCTAAGCAGACTCAACAGTGCAAAATGGCAGACCTAATAAAATCAAGGGCGGAATGAAGGACTAAGGAGAAGCCTGGGGTTGACTAGCTGGTCCTCAACGTGTTCTAGCATAAAAGCTTACTTTTTCTCTTTGTAATTTTCTGAAGGCCTTTCCTCAATATATGACTTTTTGCAGTATCTGCTATTTTTGGTAGTGTACATGAATCCATTCGTAAGTATCAGCTTGATAAGTCACATTGGTTTTAGGTTCTCCTCTATGTACAGTATAATATGTCCTCTGCAACTTGTCAAAGCTAATTTTAACTGAACAAATAGAATTCATTACTTCCTGCTAAGTTAGAACAGATTACAAGGAAGGGAACACTGCCATAACTTAAAACCTACTGCAAAGTAAATGTGTCTATGGATGCATATGGCACAGAAGCAGCCAAGCTATAGTCCAATGGACATTAGTCATCTTGTACTTGGAGGCTTACAGGGAAAAATACAATGCTATGCTAAGGAGGAAGACAGCTGTGAGGATTTCCAGCAAAGGCAGAAGGATGGAAGGACTGGTGATGTGCCACACTGCCTCCATTTAAATGAAAACAGACCTACCTCATCTGTGTTTAGATTAAAGTGCTAATTATAGGTATGGCCTTAGCTTAGTTGCTCTCTAACTTGTGCGGATTCTGCAGAACCTTTTCATAAATGCATCTTAAGCTCTTTGTATGTATGTCCATCCTTTTTCTTCATGTACTGCAACACAGGCTAGAAAGTGCCTCTCCTCCACACTTCAGACTACCCACATGATCAAGAACTCACTCCATCTGAACATAGTTCTAAACTAATGGTTCCATAAGAATATCACTGCAAATATTTCAGTTAATGAGAGGTGGCAAAATAGTTGATTTCTGACCTCTCATACTGTCACTTCCCTAAAGACAAATATTTTAATAAACTCCACCTTCCATTAAATGTATTTTGTAGTATATCCCTAGTAAAATACTGGGAGACAGTTCATGCAGTGGGAAAACTGAAGCCTATGGATCTGTTTTGCAATCTGAAATTAAAAGGTTAACACAGACTGAAATGGAGACACTATGCAAGACTAATCTGAAATAAGAGAAGTCCAACTCTCATATATTGAAGGGCTTCAGACATAGTTCGTGTTACAACCTGATTATTGATATGAAGTGGTTATTACCCAATGCTTAGAACCACCACTACAAATTAAATTCCATTCCATGCCATGCCACATTAGCAAGAACTCTCTCCTATTGCCTAAGCTCCAGTATACCTCCCAGAAGGAAATACAAATGCATGTTAAAATGCTGGTGCCACTAGAAAAGATGATGAAAGGCTGCAGCTCTTTAAAAAACAAAGATGTTCTCTAAATATATTATAGTTTGGTCTTTTTTCTTAAGTAATGGTCTTCCTTGCAACATTGGTGATTTTCATTTCATCATATGTAACAAAAAATAATTTATACAAGCTTTGCTTTCATTTAACATAAGTTAAAGATGAAAGGGAGGTTATCAGTTTTGTTCCGTCACCCACAAAATGCAGTTGGTTTTGATACTTCTTAGTCAGGGAGAAAACAAAGAAGGGCTAATTCATCTCTCATAGCCACACCGATTGTTACTGCTGAAAACAGCAGGAAGGAGGAGCAATAAATCTATTAATTTCTACAATTGTATCACTAGAGGGAGGCAGATTACTATGTTACAAACACCTCTGGGACTACACATGGTGGACAAAGGGACTAGCATGCAGTCTTTTCTAACTAGGCCACTCACAGTGGACCATACTACCTGCTTTTGATAAAATACCTTACTCAGCACTGTCAGGCTATTGCTGCTTCTGCAGCAAGGCACTGCGGAGGTTTGTGTCTGGAGAGGGGGTGCATGCAGATCAAACATTCATTGCTTCTAACACACATGTGCCGGAGCAAAGCAGTTAAGGGGAAAATGTTCTGTCAGCAAAATTTTTCCCCAGCAGCTATGCTAAACTGTCCATATCAGCAGCAGCTGTCAGCAAGAAGGGAAGATTTTAAAACATACAAACATATGCTAAGGATACTGGACATCCAACTAAAGTCACAGCTGCTTGTGTGAGACTGAAGCTAACTTGGCTAGCCAACAGAGGTGCCCCAAGCTGTGAAGAGCAGCGCAGGAAACATGCCAGCATCCAATCCCCTTCTCTAACTCTCCTACCTGCTTTCGGCCCACATGGTGGAAGATAGCATCAAGGCAGGCAATGAATAGGCAAAGATGTGCCAAAACTACCAAAAAAAAAAAAAACCAGAACGAAACACCTACAGCAATACTAACTACAGTATAATGGTACACTCCCCCATGACAGCTGTTTTTCTCCACTAAGCAAGCCACTCACAACTCACAAAGCTGATATACAAAATTTATTAGTCTCTCCCACTTGAAGGACTCTCAGCTCTCTGCCTCATCTTACAATCAGATTGCAGAATTCAACAAATAGGATTTCTCTGCTTTTAATAAATGAAGGAATCGTGTCAGGAAACAGCCTATCTCCCACCACTCTACTATGATGGTGAAAGCTGTGGCTGCAAAGAACCTTCTTCTGTAATCTATTAATGACAAGCTTTTTGTTCAAAATTAAAATTGAAAATGTTACCTTTGCAAATATACAAATAAGGATGCAGCAGTTCTAGATTGTAAGCTCACTCGCAGGCTTTTTAAAAAAGGTGTTTCACAAATCATGTTATGGCATAAGTAACAGAAGTTTTTTCCCAAGCCCCAGAAAGCAAGCTTAAATATTATATATGTCTATTTAACTACAAAAAGGATGCACACAAGTAGGGCACAGCCAGCTTATTCTACTGGGACAAACAGCAGCTAATGTTTGGAGTCATCCTCAGAATCAAGTAACAGAAAGGACAGGGGATCCAGAGGTATCCACGGGGATGGTTTATTGCGATTTGGAACAAAATTTTGGTGTCCAATTTTGTCAGTGTTGAACTGTCAAAGATACATCAGAATATTCTATATGTATTGGAATTCACCTTCGTGGAAGAATTATAAACCGGTTTGAAATCACCACCAGGTTTGCAGTCAGTGCACTGGACCTCTGGGAACCATGCAAAGCTATCAGCTCAAGTCACAGCTTGGAAGCTGCACCTGTTTCAGGGAAAGATTCAACAGTCTGTGTGTCCTGGTGTGACAACTCTGCTACAGCCACCTCCTTGTCTTTATCAGGGGATGAGGCAGCATCTGTACTTTCCAGTGCCTTTCTGGCCAATGCCTCTTCTCTACGCCGTTTCCTCTGCTCCTTTAGCTCCTTCTTCTTAGCCTTCTCCATTTCTTGCACCATTTCTTGGAACTCAAGGCTGTGTTCATTCATTTTGTGGCCAAAGCGTTCACGGGCCTCAGCTAGCAAACGTTGTCGCTGTGCTTTTTCTTCAGCCATCTTGATCTTAAGTGCTTCCCTCTCCTGTTTCCATGCTGCAATCATCCCGGGCATTTTGGCCATTCTGGCAGCAATGAGCTCCTCTCTGTAAAGAAACAAACAACATAATGTCAAACACTTCTAGAATTCCCATGCTAGGAGAACAAGACAGAGGCTTCTTTGGGATGCTTCCTGACCACTATAGTTTACTTAACTGTAGTATTTATTTTCACCTTTGGCTACAATACGTATGTCCGCAGCCTCAAATATATAAGGTTGATACTGGCCAGGAGTGGTCAAAATATGGCTGCTCTACCTCAGCCACTTTCCGAGCCAAAAGGAATGAGAGTTTTGATGGTTTGACCCTGTATGGCCAAAATCTTCCTCGGATAAGGACTCACAGGACAGCTGTAGCACAGCTCACTACAAATGAACACTGATACTGAATACTAAAGGACAATGAATTACCACCCTGCTGGAGGCAAGACCAACAATAGTCCATTTGACCCAGGACACTTCTGAATACAAGCAGCAAGTATCTTTCTTTGGCAGCCTTTTGCTCCACAATGCACTTCTGTCTCTCCTTGAGATGTTGGACTATAAAGAACTACAGTAATACATTGCATTTGTACATTGAAGAAGTACTCTGAGCCATTAGTGTACAAATACAGTGGTGCCTCGCATAGCGATTGCTTCATATACTGATGAAATCGCTTTGCGACGAAGATTTTGCGATCGCTTTGCGATGTTCCCTATGGGGGAATTTCGCTTTGCGACGATCAGTTCCCTGGGGAACCCATCATGGCAAAGCAATGCTTTTTGAACAGCTGATCGGCAGAAGGAGGGGCGAAGGGCCTGGCCCCGATCCCAGCGCGCACCCCTGGGGCGCTCAGCCAGAGAACCATCGCGGCGGGAGGCACTGCAAAGGAGGAGGCTCCCGCCCGGGACCAGAATCAGGGCAGCAGCAGCTGGATGGGGGGTGGGGGCGGCACAGCAGAGACCCCCTCCTCGCCCCGGGAGAGCCCCGCCAAGGAGACCGGGCATCTGGGGATGGCTGGCTGGCGACGGGTGGCGTGCTCCTTCCCGCCCCGGGTGGCTGCCTGCCTCCGAGCCCTCCTCCCGCCGCTCGCCGTCCAAGGCAGACAAACCCCGGAGTCCTTCCTTGCGGCGCCTGGGGAGCGCGGCTGCGTCAACATCGACCCGCCGGGCGCCACGGGCAGGAGGGGGGCGGAGGCAGAGGCCAGAGCTGAGTGCCTTGGGCAGCGGATGCCCTGTCTGCGGGGCCGGCCTTGGAAAGGCTCGCTGGGTTTTGGGAGTGCCAAGGAGAGCCAGAGGAGACCAGCCCCCGGAGGGAGAGGCCCCGCGCCCCGAGCAGTGTGTGTTTGCCCTGCGGCTGCCCAGGCGGTGGCCTGGACATGTCCTGCCCATCTGCGCCACGGGACACCCCCACCAAGGAGACTGGGCATCATCTGGGGCTGGCTGGCGGTGGAATTTCGCTTTGCCATGATCGGTTCCCTGCTTGGGGAACAGATCATGGCAAAGCAATGCTTTTTTAACAGCTGATCGGCGGTTTCAAAATGGCCACCCGCTGTTTTCTGGGACGGATTCCTCGCTTAACAGGCAGCGAAAATGGCCGCACTATGGAGGATCTTCGCTGAACTGTGAGTTTGAAGCCCCTAGGAACGCATTAATCGCGCTTTAATGCGTTTCTAGGGGCTTTTTATTTTCCCATTGTGACGTTTTCGTTTAGCAGTGATTTCGCTGGAATGAATTAACGTCGCAATGCGAGGCACCACTGTACAATGGATTAAAACTTTAGTGACACCAACAAACCTTACAGCAATGAGCAGTTAAACAAGGTGAAACAAGAGCAGATGTACTTCCCACTCACACCCAAGAGCCTGAACAGCAGGGCCAAGATCCTTTCCCATGCAGCCCATCCCCACCTATTGCACTTTTCTGGTAGCATATTCCAAACCAGTTGAAATGATCTGGATAATAATGCTTACACAATAGTCCAGAAAAATGTTTTAAAAACTGAACTCAATATTTCCAGATTTAGAGACTGCTTGGCTGTTTTTACTAACCCAATTCCTCCCCCCCCCCAGTCCAGAAATCGCAGGTCTCTTTCTCCCTAGCAATATTACCCAAAGTGATAATAGGAAATCTGCCTATTCATATGTCTTCCCACTGTCCCGCCTCCAAACCGGGCTGCTTTCACACGAGGGATGGCGGCCAGCCACGTCCCCTTTCACTATAGGTCCCCCATAGTCCGTCCACTACTGACTGAAAATCGGGTTCAAGGGTTCGGTTACAGCCGGCCCTTTAGAGACCGGTAGGTAGGTAGGTAGGTAGGTAGGTAGGTAGGTAGGTAGGTAGGTAGGTAGGTGTGTGTGTGTGTGTGTGTGTGTGTGTGTGTGTGTGTGTTGGGCGAAAGACCCCCTAACCATCCCATATAGGCGAGATGAAGACAGCTAACGCTTCCCCTCAAAACACACGTGCGCCTTTGGCAAAACAGGGCGAGCGCGTGTTTGCCTCTTCTTGCAAACTCAGAATAAGCCCTCACGGTGAGGAGCCCAGGAAGGGGAAGGAAGGGGAGTTCCTTGCCTCTCGAAAAGTGGAAAGGGAGACTTAAAACAGGAACCTTCCCTAATAAGAACACTCGGCTGAAGCAGAAGTGAGTTGCCCCAGGCAACACTTTCCAGGGGCCCAGCCTCGTCTCCCCCATTGCCGCCGCCCTCACCTCTGCCGCTTTTTAGCTGCAGCCTCCGCCTCCTTTGCATCGAGCGACATCTCCATTTCCCGCAGCGACGGGTACCAGGTTCTCTCTTCTTCTTCCATCGCCTCCAGCTGCTCGGGCGTGGGCCACAGCTTCGTCGGGTCGATCCCCGAGGCCGCCCCATAGCGACCGTACAGCTTGGCCCGGTAGGCGTCTGTCAGTTGCCAAAACGGCGTCTTGGGGTCATCAGGGTCCAAACGATACGGCTCACGAACCCGCCTCTTCACAGGCTTCGCGTTATAAAAGCGGACGCCTCCAAGTAACAGGCAGCATCTGCGAGCCGCCATCTTGGAGTCCCGTTCCGCCGTTGCCCGACCTAGGCTATAAAGGCCGCCATCTTGGACTCAACCTCCTCCCAATAGGCGGTACTATCTTGGCTGAGAGGCATGAACGCCGCCATTTTGGGGTCATTCGCTCGCCGCGGACATATAACATGGACGCCTCCATTTTGGAATCTTACGTCATCGCGTACGAGTTGATGAGAAGGACGGAAAGTTTTCATTATAGAGACAGAAGCGGTGTAGAGTGACGCCTACGTGTGTGGGTTGGCTTTGGGTTCCCCGCCTTGCACGAACTGAGTAAAAACGAAAGAAAATATTGCGTGTTTATTTTGCTTTGCAGTGGTGCAAAACGGCTCCTGCATTCAGCTTGGAATTCTGTTTTGTGTATATCCAGGTACCATGGAGGCAGGAGGTGTCAGTTCGGCAAAATGTATTTTTCTGCAACCCATGATGTGTTTCGCGTGGTGTCCATTTATCCTTGGTGCGAGCTGTACTTTTTAGCAAATATCTGGAGATCCACAGGTTTTTCCATCTCTTAACTGTACGATGGTGAATTCATTTGATTTAGATATCGTAACCGTTGTCAAGGTTTAACATTTTATTTTATTTTCTGTTATCCTGAGAAGCTAGTTTAGTGAGTATAGGAGGCAGAGTTGGAGTAACGCGATCCCTAAAAAGTACCCTGCAAGCAGGTTTTAAGGCTCGTTTTTCAAGTTGCTGTTTTAAAGCTGACTTTTAACGTCAGAGCTTAATTTTTAAAATCTGTTTCAACAGTATTTTTTTTAAAAGTTGTGGTTGCGAATTTCTTTAGAAGGATCGTGGAGTTATAAATAAGCATTTTTAATAAAATTAATATACTTAAGTATTTTCTTATGTCTGTCGTTGGCCCGCAGAGTGGGTTGCCTCAGCTTTGGATTTTGTCATCATTACAAAGAGAGTCTGCTAAGAAAGGGTAAACAAAATATATAGAGTGCCATAAATCTAAGTAAAGGCCAAGACGTACAATAAAATGTGATCTGAAATAAGGGTGGGTGATAGGTCTGGTATTATGAGCCACCAAAATGCATTCAATTTTAGTGACCCTAACAGGGTTTTCAGGGCAAATGAGCTGAGGTGGCTGGCTTCAGGTTTCACCTTGGGTGACGTAGATTCATTTATCTCTCCCAATCTTGTTAGACAAAAGAGCTGGCAGTGATTCAGCACTCCTGTCATTGCCTGAGCAGGGGTACATGAACCTGAAACTCAGCACCTCTGACCTGATTCTGCCCCTCACTGCAGCATCCCTAGGGAGGCATCACTTCTTACCACCGCTCTTTCTCTCTCTCAACTGAGTTAGACACTCGGGTAGTTACAGTGATCTCTGTGGCACTTTCATTCTAAAACCTAGCCACTATTTTTCAGTGACACTAATTTAGACAAAAGAAAAATCACCCTGAAATCTATCCAAATGTGTTTGGAATTGTTACATACAGCTATGACATCACCTGCCCGTCATTGCTGAAACTGTGTGTCATCTACCAATGGCGTGACGGAGGGTGGGACATAAGGGGTGGAGCTGTTGTATATAAGGGGAGTGAATGGTGTGAGAGATTCAGATAGGGCCAGTTAGGGCTTGGAGATAGGGATGGTTAGGGGCTGGAGATACTGAGAGATAAGAACTGTGCTACATAGTGAGGGTCTGTGAGAGTGTGTGTGTGATTGTTATATTATTATAGTGATTAAAGTATTATTTATATTCTAGTGATTTACCATTCCTTTTGTTTGTACACAATAAACCTAAGTTTTTATTTTGGAATCATACTTTGGCCTGAAGCTTTATTTGAGGGAATGGTTGGTGGCAGTGGAAACGAAGAGTGATTGAGTGTGACATAACGACCCCTTTGTGAGGTATAAGGTGGCTGTTACAGGAATTACAGCTTTTACTGTGCCACCCAACCCGTGGCTTCTTGCCACAGCTGGTATGTGTATTATTTGGTGTTAAGTGGAATGTTTCCATGGAGGTAGAAACTACTACTTCAAGTTAAGGTTTTGCATAGCTTGAGAAGATGCATGTTATACTCTACATTTTCTGATTGTTAAATATCTTTAAAATTATACTTTAAAAATAAATTTTGAGAAAAGTTTTTCTCAGGATCAAACAAAAAGAACATTTTGAAAATACAGGTACATACAGTGGGGTCTTGACTTAAGAACGGCTTGAGTTAAGAACATTTTGACTTAAGAACCGCTCTCATAGGAAAATATTGACTTGACTTAAGTACTTAGATTTGAGTTAAGAACTGAAAAAAACCCACGTGGGAGGCAGGGAAAGTGCAAAATTTGAACTTTCAGTTAACTGTTGGCCAGTGAAAAGGGTGCCTGTCTGCTTCCTCACTCCTCCCAGCGTTTAGAGAGTGGATTGGGAGACAGTCTTCAGACTGCCTGGTACTGTACTGCCTGGACTGTATTTTCCCTGCACCTTTCTTGACCTAAGAAAAAAAGAAACAAAATATCCCCCTCTAGTGGTCGAAGGCAGAATAGCAGCTTCCCATTAATTTCTATGGACGGAAAAGAGCAGATACGGATCAAATGGTTTTCAATGCATTCCTATGGGAAATGCAGATTTGACTTGAGAACTTTTTGACTTGAGAACCGCCTTCCAATACGGATTAAGTTCTCAAGTCAAGACCCCACTGTAAAAGGATTATCAGTTTCTGAACAGAAGGGGAAAACACATAGTATGTGTATAACCCTTAACCATATTCACACACACGTGTAAACAACTATCTTCAGACTTCAAAATTAACTTTCTATGGATTGCACACAACTCTCTCCTCATTTCCTTTCTTCTAAATCAAGACAGAAACTGACCAACTCTCTCTGAACTCAAAACAAAAGACAGACTCCCTTCCCTCAATTGCCTACCTGCAACCTCACATGTTCCAAACATATCAACCAATCAGCATTCAACTTTCTATCAATATCTGCCAATCATTCTGGAACTCTGGCTATGTACATGCATTATTCATACATCCACAGCCAGTTCTCTCATACAAACTTAATTACTTCTCTATAAATAATTATATATATGCATATCTGTTTAGAATGGGCAGAATCACCACACATTCCATGCAGGCATTTATTTTAAACAAAGGTATCTTGTTCATACAAGGTGCCCTGTTTCCCGAGAAATAACACCTAACCTGAGCATAAGCCCTAGTGTGATTTTTCAGGCTGCTCGTAATGTAAGCCCTACTCCAAAAATAAGCCCTAGTTAAGTGAAACCCCGCCCTCCACCATTGTGCAATAAGCTGAAGAAGATGAAATGACTGTACTGTATTTGAATAAATGTAAATTGTTCTACATGAAAAAAAAACATCTATGTTTTTTGGAGCAAAAATTAAGATCCTGTCTTATTTTTGGGGAAACATTGTAGCTCTCTCCATGGAATTCTAGTGGTCTTGTTTTCACTTGATTGATGGGTGTTGGTCCAGCTAACGACACCCATCAATCACAGTGACATATCATCTTTCCCCTCCTTATCACAACAATACACCCACAACAAAAACACACTGATCACCATAATCACCCAATCTCCTGAAAAGGATAAAAGCTGATCCCACAGCTATAAATACTCAACTATCCAACAGACTGCAACAGAGCACAGACAGAATTCTGACTCCTGTCCTTTGAAGATTTCCTGTCCTCCACAGAGACTGGAGAAACATTAGGAAGAAAAACCTTAAGAACACGGTCAAACAGCCCGGAAAACCCACAACAACCATTGGATCCTGGTTGCGAAAGCCTTCGAGAATACTGCCTTTTCTTTGTTGTTTGTTATAACCTTCCATTCCCACTGAGTAGCTGAGCCACTATTTCTTTTCCCTGTGTTTTACTACACATGTATTTGAAGAATGCCTTTTCTGTTGCTTTTGGTGTCTCTTGCCAACTACAGGTCTTTCTTGGCTTTTGCCTCCCTAATCCTATCTCTGCAATTCTTTGTTACTTCTTAAGAGGGGTGTGCGCATGTGCACACACACATACAGGATCTACCTCTTATCCTGCAGGCTGAGTGGAAAATTCCAACCACATGGTATCAGGGGTGAAGCATTTAAATATATACATACTCAAACTTCTTGAAACCAGCTGTGAACTCACCTTAAGAAGTATACCTGTCAGACTTCTGCCACAAAAATTTGGGGACATTCATTTGGAATTTTTCTGCACTCTCCACAAGATGTTGGTACATGCATGAAAAAGTGAATTTTATTCACAAAAGTTTCATTGAATGTTTGGTTTTTAGTCGTCTAATTAAAGATATTACCTCCTCTACATTTGTGTTGTGTAAATGTCTCTGTTTTTTTTAAAAAAAACTGTTAATCATAAAGATTCTATGAGACTTTATTTTGTTTTATTATGGATGTTTAGACAGACTGACATTGGTACTTCTTTGAAAACAAAGTCCTTTCAAAGTCTTGTATTACTCATTTTGTCCACTCAACCAGAGTAATTGTTTGTTCCTATTTTTGTTAGGGAAGTTGCATGTTTTTTTATAACTAAACAAATAAATGAGCGATATTGTAAATGCATGGAAAAAACAAGCTATTAAAGCCCATCCCTCACGGGAACAGGACAACTGGCTCATTAAAGGCTGATTTAATATTGCAGAGGTTAGCAATGAACAGTAAACAACTACAGTAATTAAAAGCACCAATATCTTGGAGAAACCCCAACAGTGCTTTACTACACCTCATTTGTATTGCCTGTGCTTTTGAGTGCAACCCCAAATTTTGGTCTGTGGACATAAAGTTCAGAACCCTGATGCTTTAACCTTTCTCTCTCTCTTTTTTTTTCTAGGAGAATTCTTATTTTACAAATGAATTCATCTCTGTCATTAAAACCAATAGGCACCCTCCATCTTGGATTGCCCTGCTTGGCCACCTGTCTCTCTGCCTCCATTCTAGAAGCCTTCCTCTTTTCCTTGGTTTTGTTATGGTGTGTATGTGTCATTCTTTTGTTTATTTTTATTGCTGCCACAGGCAGAGCCTGCCTATGTCAACATACTTCCTTGGAATTATTACTTGGATTTTCATTCCCCCATCCTTAATTTCTTTGGTATATACACACACACAAAAGTCGTTTCTTAGATTATTTTTGCTGCTGCCTGCCTAGTCTGCCTGCCAGACTGAAGGAAGAGAAGTGGTAGAGGGGAGGAAAATATCCCCATATTCTAGTGGTTTTGTTGCAGGGGGTGTTGATTGTCTCTTTTTTGTCTTTTTATGCGTATGTGTGTGCATGCTTGCTTTTCTTGTTTTTTGGGAGACATGACAGGTTTTTCTATTTTGCTGTTTCTCCACTGTATATTGGGAGGTGCATTCTCTGATTGATTTTTTAAATTAATGTTACTTGGGTAATTTACTGTATATTTATTCTGTTAAAGTTGTGTATTGTGGTGTTTGTTTTCTGGATTTTTTTGGTATTGTCATTGATTGCTTTGGTGTGTGCTTGGCAGCAAACTCTAGGCAGGCTTGTATTGTGCTTTTAGACAGCAGTCTGATGGGCAGAAATCAGAAGGCAAAGTTTTAGCTGGCATAGATGTGGACATGTTCATTGCTAATGTTTCCAGTTATAGGTCCAATTGAAGCTGCAGCAACGGATTCTAGCTGAGAACATGGCAGCCTTGCTGACCACGAATGCTTCTAGAATTTAGATCACGTCTAGGTCTTTCTTTGCATGAGAAACAGCCAAATGTTGGCCATGTCTATGTGACTCTCTGTGCAGATGCTTTAGCTGGTTTACCTTCCAGTCTCCTTGCCTACTTAGTCCCTTTCATAGACTGGCAGATCCCATCTAGTCAGGATAGGCATGGTGAAGTGCACTGGGAGTTACAATCCAACAACGTCTGAAGGGCTTCAATTTGCCCACCCTGGCTTAGACCTTTTCCTATTGCAGTTGTGGTAACTTTTACACCAGCTTGAGAAAGTTACTTTTTCAAACTACAGTTCTCCCAATACCCCGCCTTGCACGGCCATACTTTTCCATGTGACCTTGAGCCTTCCAGGTTCACCCTAGGCTAGTGTTCCATCCCAGCCTTGACCCTAATATGGTCTCCAGCTGTCATCACGCTTGGTTGCTACACATGGCCCAGCCTGACATTTGGCTACCTGAGACTTCTCATTCTACCAGCAAATGAAGGCTGTACCGAGGAGGAATGTCACATGGTGCCATGTTTGCATGCAACCTCTTTTCCTTGCTTTCTCATTTCTCTTGCATCTTTCTTTCCTTCAGATGACAGCCTTTGGCAGCTGCATCTCATCAACCAGGACCTGGAGTCTAAAAAGCAGCATTTCCCTGAATAGCATTTGCCAACTTTAAACTGCCTTTTACTTAATTGTTTAGTTGGCGTCTCCTTCCCCTGTTCCCCAGAGAGGGAACGAGTCAGGGAAGCTTAAGAGCCCCGCTAATAACATCATGTTCCCTGATGACTTTCATGTGGTGGAAAAAAAAGGAAGACAAATTGCTTTTCTCTAACTTCTTCGCCATTCCCAGCTTGTACCATCCTCACTACTCTTCTGATCGCAACACCCCCCTGAGTCAGCCCCAGCAAGTCTACTGTAAGGGAAATGCAACTTTCCTTTTTTCAAGCTAATTAAACGCTTCGGTTTGGATGAACACATTTGTCAGTGTGGCAAGAAGACAACCTGCTGGGGCTCTTCTCCCTCCCTCATTTTCCCATTCCTTCACTTTCTGCCTCTTTAAGCCTATTTGTTTCTTGTCAGGACCCCTCTTTGGAGAGTCCCCTCTCCACTTGCTTTGACATCTTAATGGTTTCTGGCACCAGATTCAAATGGGCTCCATCGCTTCAAAGCTTAGCTCTCTTTGCTTCACAAGTCCACCCTATAGGCCCCCTCGGTCCCTACATGAAGCCCTTCCATTTTTCCATTTAGCAAAATGGTGGGAAGAACTGGATCAGAGTTACTTGGGTTGGTGTATAGAGGCCTGCCTGGCAAAGGGCCCAGGCCCCTCCATGGATTATGCCTTTTTCTGAATTCTTCCAAACCTTTTATTGCATTTATTGCCTGCACTGCATTTCTTAGAAGGCTTCCAGGTTGCACAATGGACATTCTGCTACCACAAGAAGGGAAAGGGAAAGCAGCTGGCTTTCTTCTCTGTCACTGGGGGAACAAAGGAGTATTCTCTGGGTAGGATGGGTTTTTGTTTTTGGGGTTTTTTTTTTTTTAAAGGATGGACCCTTTCAACTTTTCAAAGTGCTTCACATATATAACGTCCAAGATGGTCATCTGCTCACAATCCAGTCCAAGTCTGGTTTAAAGGTCAGGAGAGCTGAGACTTCGAAGTTGCCCATCTACAGGGAATACCTGGACAGCCAACTCAGCAGGTACACATGTTACCAGGTCACGGGTGAGAGGTTTCATAATTCTGTTTCAATTGTGAAAACTTTGATTTTGCCTTTTAAAGACAAATTAGTACATGCAACTTTGTTCTAATTAGTGTCCTCCTCCCTCTTCCCTTTGGGGAAAATGCAAGTCATCTTTTTTATGGCCACCTCCTCTTCCACAGGAGAATATTGCGACGTATAGGAGCATGACTTACATCCCCATGTTTCTTACAAGGGCAGGGCAGGAATTCTTAAAGGTGTTTGGGTTTGAATGAACTTGGTCCTTCTCAACTTGCTCTGCTCAAGTGTGCAGGACAAAAGAAATATGAACCAGTGTGTACTGTATGAGGTGATAAGAGGGAAAATATGTGAGAGTAGCAAATATTGTAATTTCACTTCTATCTCTGACAAATGCAACCTGAAATGTGTATTGCCTTGAACTGTGTTCTACAATACACTTTGGGTTTGCAGCCGCATGCAGAGATTTTTTTATTCTTTTAAAGGGATTTCCCCTCTGTTCTTTCTCCTCTGAATCCTTTATCTCTAATCATAAGTCTCACCATGCATGCATGCATTCATCTATCCATACTTCCAGTGGCTTTGGCAAGAAGGATACTGTGTGGAAGCTAATAACTCTGCTCAATGGAGAAGAGGCCCAGGCATGGCAGATGGTTGCGTCTGGCATGTTAGGCAGGCCATTTGGTATCGTGGCTGTTTGCATGCTCTGCTGTTGCAGGCACATCTCGTCGTCCTCATGTCCTCCAGCCATGCGGAAGAACAGCAGCTTTTTAGCCCTGTCCAGCTGCCACTAGCGAGACACATTTGGGTCATCCTGAGGGAGTGAGAGGAAAATTGTGTCCCCTCTGGGGAGAGTTGTCCTCCAAACAGTCTGTGACTCTCAGGTTGACACGCCTATTTCTGAGGTGGCTTGGCAGGGCCCTCACTGCCTTCCAGCCTAGAGCTTGGCCAAGGCTGGTGCCCTCCTGAGCTGGAAAGGCATAATGCAGCTGAGGGCTCATCTCCTGCTCCAGATCACCTGAAGAAATCGTTTGCACCTTCTCAGGGGATGGGAACACACCCCTTTATCTTCAATATATTAAAATGGTTTGGATAACCTAGGCTACTTCACAGGCTCCTCTGTCCACAGAAGCAACTTCTGTGAAGCCAGGCCGTCTTACCTGTTTTGTATCTCGTGAGCAGAATAGGAGGACAGCACGTGCTAAGCATCTTAAAAAGTGCAAGCAGACAGGGAGCCTATCGGATCGAGTCAAAGTTCCCTAGAGCAGTTAAACTGCTATTGCCATTCATAGACGATGTTTAATTATCTTGGGTAATTAATGGGACGAAAGTCCACTCTGCACCTCACACTGCTACATTTCTCACTGGGATGACAAGTTGCCCACCTTCCTCTTTCATTAAGAACACCCTCCTCTCCAACTCTTCTTCTTTATTTGGCAAGTGACATAGCACTTGAATTCCCTTCAGTGCAATATGGTATGTTAGTACAGTGGGCACATCTCACTCCAGTGCCTCTCCTTTGAACAAAAATTTTCACTCAGTTTTACCAATTTAACATTGCAAAATAACACTAGCTTGTTAACCTTGCTGGCTGAACAAAACATTATGAATGGCCACGAGGAAAAAACAACAACACAAGTTTACTCATGAGTGGATGTGTGTGGTGTATCTGATGGAAAATACGTCAGATTCCAGCACAAATCACAGACAACACTGCAGTGTAGCTACTCTCTTGGTGTCGTCTATGGTGTAGCCTAGTGCACTGGTTCTTAACCTTGGGTTACTCAGGAGTTTTGGACTGCAATTCCCAGAAGCCTTCACCACCAACTGTGCTGGCTGGGGTTTCTGGGAGTTGCAGTTCAAAAACATCCAAGTAACAAAGGTTAAGAACCCCTGGTTCTATGTTCTAGCCTAGCAAAAACAAAGAGGACCATATTTACTTCCTTCAATTTGATCCACCACAAAATAGTTTAAGTCACAGCTCTGTCTTTATGACATTTTTGAGGAAAGTATCTGATATACTTTGGAGATGGGTTATTCTCCAGGCTTGATGACCTGTGCTTTATTTTAAGGCTGGAGGGAGGCAACTGCCTTAAGTGCCTGCTGGCAGGGATAGCAGTTGCAGACTTCTTTCTGTTTCTCATGGTTTGTCCTCCCCTCAGTAAGAGGACAGAGTCATGTATGCCAGAATGTATGTCCTAACTAAGCATCTTCAACTAGGCTCCTGTCTTGGGTGTGGTGGAAGATGCTCATGCCAGCGCTGAAGTAGAATTCAGCTGCCAGTCTAGTCACTTTTTATATGTTCATCAGGGTTTCCATCTTGCCTCGGGCAGCAAAATGTCTAGGATGAGGTGGTGCAGAGGTCCAGTGTGGGTAAATGTATTGCATAGGCCTGTTGCTTACCGATGGTCAGAAAGCCATCCATTTTCTTTGTCTGGTGCACCAGTAGTGGTTGAAAGTAGGAAGAGGTGGGCTCTTTTGGTAGGGGCCATGCTGAAAAAGCAGAAATATTTGGTGGGCAGATACTTGATTATATCAAAATGAGAGGGATTTGTGAAGAGGGTTTTTCGGGTTCTTTGGCCGTGTTCTGAAGGTTGTTCTGCCTAATGTTTTGCCAGTTTCTGTGGCAGGAGTGCTACTCCTGTCCTCTGAAGATGTCGGCCACAGAGACTGGCAAAATGTTAGGAAGAACAACCTTCATAACACGGCCAAAGAGCCCAAAAAACCCACAACCACCATTAGATCCCGGCCGTGAAAGCCTTCGCGAATACAGATTTGTGAAGACTCATTCACATATGTACTGAACCACGGGGGCTTCCAGATAGAGGATTCCTAACACCATCCATCAAAGGGCACATTTTTGCATTTCTTTTGACTCTCCGTTTTTAATGAATATTTTTCTATTCATGTATTTATTTTCAAGAGGGAGGGAACATTTGGAAAATAAATCATGCTGTTGGCTGGCTTCTGACAAATTTCTGTCATCAGAGGAACTGCACAGGAGAAGAAGAAAAAACACACACCTGAAATCACTCCGTAAATCCATAACCAATAGGACATAAAGATAACCAATAGTCAGTCCTAAGCAACAAATTTTGAACAATCTACTAACAAATAGCAGGTCTGAAAGAAACTGATAAACATGTGGGGTGTATCAGTAAAGAAGTTTGCAAATGCAACGCATTTCAAATCTCCAGGATGGATTTGGGTCTAGGCAACCTGAAGATTCAGAAATTTGGTTCCGGCTCAGTCTCGGCCCCTTGAACCATGCAAATCCAGAGCTGGATTCTTTATGCTCCAGGCGCTCATTTTGGATTATAGTTGTCTTCCGATGCAGGGCATGGGTTTTGTGTCATGGGTGGAGAGAGAATGTGTTCAGGGCAGAACGATGACTTCCCTGCCCCATGAACAACAGCTGCCTTTGTCTCTGTTGTTGGATATATCCGTTCAGCCTCGTCAGAAGTAGATAAATCTTTCTCCACAAAGAGTCAGTGTCATCCTTCCAGGTCCAGCTCTTGGGTGGGATACAAGCCCAGTCTGGTCACCTGCAGGCCTCCATTCCTCTCCTCTGCTATGTTTACACTAGGAGCATAAATGTGGATATTTCATTATGCATGTGTGGCTGGCTGTGAATACCTCTCATTCCATGGGTTCCTGTTGTTGTCACTCAGATGTCAAGAGGCCGCTAAACAGAGATGACTGCAGGTCATGGAACAGGCTTTGGGCAGTGTGGGAATCAGCCAACAGGCTTGGTCACAAGAGAAGCTAGAGACCGATCACTTCTTCCTACCACTGAGACTTGAAAAGAAGCAGCACAGGGTAGGAGAAAGACTCCCCCCCCCCCCAACCCGACCATGAATATGAACTCTGTTGAATGCTTTTCAGATGTATTTTCTCTTATTCATATAGTGGATATGGGAATCTTTCATTATTCCAGTTAGGTATGATGAACAAATAAAATACGTTTTGATGAACAAAGAATAATATTAATAGAGGTATGAATATCTTACAGTAGTAAAATGAAAGGGAACAAAAGCTTTAGTTAAGATGTGAGGAGAAGAAGGCAGGACAATGACCATGATCAAAAGTGTTGCCAAATATTTGTTCAGATTATCCGAAGGGATGGAGTTTAACCAGAGGAAGCATTTGTACAGAATTTAGCACTGATTTTTCTGGTATTTTCCCCGGCCCCACTTCATAGGACATAAGGCTTTTCTCAGTGCAACAATGATAAGGTCCTTGTCTCCTATGCTTTTTTGTTCCCTCCTGAAGACTAGTTTCTTTTTGTTCCTGATTATTATGGAGAGGGGGCAGATTTTGGCATGATAGTTCCCATGAAGTTCATTTCCCAGTTAGAGCTTCTTGATCAGAAACTTGTAATCTGCAATGAATTAGCATAAGGAAACTAGGAACGAGCCTTTTAACAAAAAGCTAAAAACATGAAAGTGCTTCTCTTTTTTCATGTTCATAATTTTTTTTTGTTAATTGCCAAAATAGAGCATCTCAAATACAAATTATTCATATTAACAAAAAAGGATCTGGCTCTCTTGAATCATGCAAAATTAGAGATGGATTCTCTGTGTTCCAGGGTTACACAAAAGTTTTTTTGTGTGTGTGTCTGTCTCCCTCTTTTGTTTAACCTTTCTTTCACCGTTTGTCTCCCAAACTGCCTGATAAATTTTTCATCCAGTAGTGCCATGAGGGCTGCTGTCAGAAGCCAATCAGAACATCTAGTGGGACAGGTAATTTTGAATCTCTAAAAGGGCCTGGATTGGTTAGAGCCCAGTGAGGAGTGTTTTTTGCGTCAATCATTCCTTGTGGGTGGGTGTTGCTGATTTCCTAGTTCCCTCCATCTTGGATTGTGTTGCCTTCTTGCTTCTGTGCCTCTGTCTTCAACCTTTTCTGTTTTTCTTGCCTTGTTTTTTGAGATCCTTTCCCCTCATTTATTTGGATTATTATTTCTGCTGCCACAAGTTCCTTTCTTGGGATTTTTTTTTGAGTTTGCCCCCTTTAATTTCTTTGGGGATTTCCCCCCCTTCCAACCCAACTTTCCATTCTTGAGTTATTTATGCTGCTTCCGCCTGGGCTGGCTGCTGCCACTTACTAGACTCAAGGAAGAGAACAGGTGGAGAAATCTCCCCATATTGTAGTAATTTCGGTTTACAGGGGTTGGGTCTTGTTCTTTCTTCTTCGTTTTTTTCTTTGTTTGTTCACTTGCTTTTTTCATTATTATTTTTGTGTGAGGGGGCTGTTTGTTTTCTTAATTATCACTTTTTATTTTGCTGGTTTTGTTCCTGTGTATGTGGGGTATTTCCCTTGATTGATTCATTTTTAAAAATTGTAGGTTAATTTACTATGCATATTCTATTAAAGGTTTGTATTTTGGGGTGTGTATGTGTTTATTGTTCTGTGTGGGTTGGGCTGTGCTGTTGTCTCCCTTTGCAATAGATTGATAATCTGATGTTTTGCCTCTCAGCTGTTTTGCAGTTATTTTTAAGGGTTATTTAGGGCTTTTGGAGTGCCAGAAAATATGAGTGGGAAATGAAAAACAAACAACCTGAAAGAGCCTTTCCCTTTCATGAACAGCAAAATAAGTGTCCCAAAAGACTTGGATGTCCGGAATTAAGAAATACTGTATATCATACAATAATGGGCAACATCATTTTTAACCTTGTAAGCAGTGTCATTCTTTTTAAAAAAAAACTATTTAACTATAACATAAACTACATACAGTAAACTAAAATATAAATTAACTGTATTCTCCAGGACTTCTTGCAATAATCTTTCTCCATCGATATTCTTCTTCTTCTGTTATTGCCCTCTTCTCCAGAACTGCATTGATTCTTGATTCGGAGCTTTCCCTTTTCCTCTTGCTAACACATATTCCAAAAATCTGCCCCATATAGCATAAAAATTATTCTTTTTCGACTCTTCTTTCTTAACCTTTAAATTACGAGTTAGCTTATCATTTATAGCTATATTCCATATTACTTTATACCATTCATCCATTCGAAATTCAGATTTTGATTTCCATTGCCTAGCTATTATTAATCTAGCTGCTGTTAATAAATTGGTAATCAATTCTTTAGTCATCATATTCCACATTCTCAAATATTGATAACAAAGCTATCTCAGGATTAAATTTCATATCTTTTTCACTTATGTCATTTAATTCTTTGATGATTAGTTTCCAAAATCTTTGTACTTTTTCACATTCCCACCACATATGAAAGTATATACCAATTTCCTTCTCACATTTCCAACAGACATTCAGATAACTAGTATTAATTTTATTTCATTTTGTCTGTGTTAAATACCCTCTTAAACCCAATTTAATTTTTTTCT
The DNA here is from genome assembly GCF_051106095.1 of Pogona vitticeps. Classification (NCBI taxonomy): domain Eukaryota; kingdom Metazoa; phylum Chordata; class Lepidosauria; order Squamata; family Agamidae; genus Pogona; species Pogona vitticeps. The sequence goes on from NC_135784.1 coordinate 184,459,077, forward strand.
CTCTTATTCTCACTGAGAATGGGCAACATCAAGAGCATTTGGGACAGCTAATATCAGACTATCACTGCACAAGAATGCAATGATATTATTGTACAGCAGAGCAAATCAGCATTCTACAAGACAATTCTAAAAATGGGGACAGTGCAAGTAAAAAAATTATAAGTTTGAAACTGAACTTAGGATCAGCATCATGTTTGGCACAGATGTAGCTGACAGTCTGCTCTTGCTGTGTCAGATTTGGGGAAGTTTGGGCAAGAGGTTTTCAAGTCATGATTTTTTACAGGTAAAGCTGTTTTACACACTCCCATGTGGAAACAAGCGGTCTTAAACATGCTCAGATTTAAAACAGATCAAATTATTTGTTTACTTACCATATTTTTCTGTATATAAAATTACACTTTTTCCTTAAAAAATTTGAGAAAAAATTGAGGGTCATTTTATACATGGAAGGCAGCTGTTTACTTATTAAGCCCCGTGCCTTCTCAAAAGGCAAGGAAAAGTGGCAGTCATTTTGACAGTCGCTTTCCTTTGTTAACATTTAAAATTAAAGCAGACGATTTTCTCCTTATGAAGGTTTGGACCAGAAGTTCCAGCGTTGTAAGGCACACAGGAAGATACCAGGAATAAGTGCAGAGAATATTTTACTTGCTGTACATATTTACATAGTGCTCACAGGAACATAAACATAGTCATTCAGTAGTCAAACGGACAGAACATAAGCATGACAGTCAAAATGGAACTGTGAAGGGCACACTAACCAGCCTCTTAATTTATACTACCTCCAACCAATCAAATTAGTGGTTCACCTTATGGTAGTTAATTCCACATGGCTGTGTCCTTCTTGTAGGCAGTGACTAAATAACTCCACCTGCACTAACCAATTGTTAATTACATTTCTTCTTCTTAAAGATCTAACATCCTTGTTTTTTGCCAAGGCACAGGGCTTGGCAAAAAGGGAGTCCTTTGATTCCTGCTTTTTCTAATCTGGGGTTAGAAAAGGTGGGGTCGGGTCGTCTTATAAACAGAAAAATATGATATTTAAAATATTTTTATCCTGCGTTTCTCCTTAAAAAGAACTCAAGGCAACTTACATTATTAAAAAGATAATATGTAGAAGTTAAAAACAGTAGTTATACAAATATTTTAAAAGAATTAAACAAGTATTATATTAAAAAAAGTAATAAAATCAGTACTAAAACACATTTAAATAACAGAGCACAACCATTCATTTAAAAACCCCTCTCAGACCACCAGTTATTAATGGAAAGCCTGCCTGAACTGAGAGGTCTTTGTAGAGACCAGTTTAGCTTATCTTGAAAGAGAATGGTTGTTCCCGCCTGCTTTTTATATTTGGAAAGAATCTAGGCTGCAAGGGCTAAAACATTGATTGATTGATTGAATGATTGAGTGATTGAGTGATTGATTGATTGATTGATTGATTGATTGATTGATTGATTGATTGATTGATTGATTGATTTGATTTATACCCCGCCTATCTGGACTACCAGACCACTCTAGGCGGCTATCCTCATAAAAGGTCTTTCAAAAGTGAAAAACAACCACTTTATCATAAGACTGAGCATGCATGGAACAGGCTTATCAGCAAGGGCATTCCAAAGATACATTGGTGCAGTTTTCATTGCTACAGGACAATGAAAGTCAGGGAGACAAAATCAAAAGACACATTTTCTTTGAGAAGTCAAAAAAAGAAAAAAAGAAAAAAAAGACTTGCTTTAAAGAAAATAAGGGAGTGACAGCCCTCTGGAAAGACATTTTTTGCCATGTATCCCCAGGGAATTCACATTCAATTTTGTAAGGAATATTCAAAGTACAGTGGAACCTCGACTTACGAACTTAATCCATATTGGAACAGTGTTCGTATGTCGAGACGTTCGTAAGTCAAAGAAAAATTTCCCATAGGAATGCATTGAAAACCATTTAATCCAGTGGTTCTTAACCTTTGTTACTCTGATGTTTTTGAACTGCAACTCCCAGAAATCCCAGCCAGCACAGTTGGTGGTGAAGGCTTCTGGGAGTTGCAGTCCAAAACTCTCGAGTAACCCAAGGTTAAGAACCAGTGATTTAATCCATTCTGGCTGTTTTTCGTTCTTATCTAGAGGCACCATTCGCAAGTAGAGGCATTAGTTTCCATAGGAACAAATGCAAAGCTGGTTAATCTGTACTCTACCACTAGGGGAAGACATTTTTTCTTTTTTCTTCTTTTGACCTAAGATGAAGTTACCCGTATTTTTCGCTCCATAAGACGCACCTTTCCATAAGATGCACCAATTTTTTAGGAGAAGAAAACAGGAAAATATAATCGGTTTTCTTCGCTCCATAAGACGCACAGACTTTCCACCACCCCCTGTTTTGTGGGGGAAAAAGTGTGTCTTATGGTGCGAAAAATACGGTATGTCAAAAAAGGGCAGGAAAGGAGGGGGGGAGGGAACACCTTCTAAACAGAACACCTTTTAACCCAAGCACCTTTCAAACAAAACCAAGCATCTTTTAGCTTTAAAAAAGGGCAGGAGAACACATTTTAAGCAGAACACATTTTTCTGTTCGTAAGTTGAAGCAAAATTTTGCGAACGGAGTGGTTCGTAAGTTGAAATGTTCGTAGGTAGGGATGTTTGTAAGTTGAGGTTCCACTATTTCTGCATTAAAAAACCACAGAGCAGTTGTGTTTGTCTGAGCCCTGAATACCTTCAGTGAATATTCAGGATTTCTGAGACCAGGCTCCTTACATAAATCTTCAAAGGGGAAATCAGCTCTAGGTCTGGGGCAATCTGAACTTTTGACCCTGTCATTAAGACCCAAATAGCTGATTCTCAGGAGAAGTAGTTTTTAACTCCTTTCTGGCCAAATGGTCATTGGTGCTGGGTAAGGGAGTCTGTGTTTCTTTGTAAAAATATTTTAAAATATATTTCAAAAAGAACAGAGTATTGTTGTTTTTCTCAGAAGCTCACTGTGTTTTTATTTTGTGTCTGGGGATGGTCTTTAGTGCCTATATTCTATCACAATTTTCAACAATTCGACCTCTGTTATCATTATACAATTGCCTGGTAATTAAGGGGGCGGAATTCCAAAGATGTTATGTTCTATCAAGTCTCTTCTGACGTGTGCTGACTATATGAGTTAATGACTTTCAAAATACCATATCATTAGCATCTCTGCTCAGATATTGCAAACCAACAACATCTCATATTATGTTGTTCTCTCTTTGTATTGCCCTCACTCCTAGCAAGATTATCTTTTCTAGTATGTTATGCTCAGTCTTGCAAACTAACAGCTGTGGCTTCCTTTACTGAGAAAATCTGTCTCATATGATGTCTTCTTCTTTTCCTACTGCCCCCTCACAGTTTCCCCAGCAATACTGCCTTTTCCGGTCAGTTCTGTATTTTCATTATTTGTGTATAGTAGAAATAGCCTCATTTTGTTCATTTTTTTGTGCTAGTGAAAGTTCAGGCTTGACTTAATTGAGCACCCACTTTTCTGCCTTCCTGGCTGCCTGTGGTATCTGTAAAGCTCTCCTCCAACACCACATTTCAAATGAGTTAATTCTTGTCTCTGTCTTTCTTCACTGTCTTTCTTTCATATACAGTAGTATGTATGATTATGACCTTGGTTTCTCTTGACAATCTTTGCTAACTCCCAGGTCTCCCTTTTTTTTATTTCAAAAGATGAGGGGACATATTTTGGAAAATAGACACACAACATGTTCATAGAGCTTTTGTTCCAATACAGTTGTGCCCCGCTTTACGATTGCCCTGCATTATGACGAAACCGCATTACGACGATGTTTTTTTGCGATCGCAAAACAATGGTCTGAATAGGGTTTTTTTGCTTTGCGATGATCAGTTCCCTGCTTCAGGAACCGATTCTTCGCAAAACGACGATTTTCCTACAGCTGATTGGCGGTTTCAAAATGGCCACCAGGTAAATAAAATGGCTCCCCACTGTTTTCTGGGACGGATTTCTTGCAAGATAGCCACCGAAAATGGCAGCCCTATGGAGGATCTTCGCTGGACGGTGAGTTTTTAGTCCATTGGAATGCATTAAATGGGTTTTAATGTGTTTCAATGGGTTTTTTATTTTCCCATTATGACGTTTTCGTTCTACAGCGATTTTGCTGGAACGAATTCATGTCGTAATGCGAGGCATCACTGTACAGCTTTTCTTCCTCAAGTTGCCCACCGCAAGCAAAAGGTTTGGAAATTGGAATATAGCTTTGTATTCTGTGGAGCAGGCATGGCAACACTAGTTTACCTGAGAGGTTAAAGGATGTGTGTTTCTCCATTGTATGTGTTGCACTCACTCACACTTTTGCTTCACTGTTTTGTTTAGTACAAAACAGTCCTTCAAAATATTTTGGCACAAAAGGACTGTAGCCACATCCCAGCTCTTCTTGCTTCTGTCCTTTCCCAGCAACCATGTGCTCTAGCATTCTCCAGCACTGAGTAATTCTACATCAGGGGTCTCAAACATGTGGCCTGGGGGCCATTTGATGCCCCCCAGATGATAGTTTGTGGCCCCCGCCTTGCCTGCCCCCCAAAGCGCCCACGCCTCCTCTGCTGTCAAGAGTTTAAAAAACCTCACCTCGCTCGCTGGCTCTCACAAGACAGCACTTCTTGAACCCTCCATCCAGAACTGCCACCTGCCAGACAGCCTGCCTGTCTGCCAGCTGGCAGGCTGCAGTTCTGGATGGAGGGTGCAAGAGGTGCTGTCTTGGGGGAGATCTGGTGAGTGAGGAACGCTGTCAGCCCTTTTCCCCAAGTGCCTGAGCTGCCGCCGAGTGATGCCTGAGAATGGAGCTCGCTCCCAGACTGTCCTCGAAGAGCGCCTCCAACAATGCCGTCAACAGCAGCTGCCGCCACCTCTTCCAGGCAAGCGGCTCTGTGGCTCTCTTTCTCCCTCGGCACCTCCAGCACCAGCCCGGCCAGCAGCCACCTCAGCACCCAGCGGTGCTTCCTCCTCCTCCTCGTCTTGCTTCAGCCGCCTCGGCTCTGCAGGCTGCCTGGGCTCGCCTAGGAAAGTTTGCTCCTCTGTCATGGTGGGGGTAGCTGCTGCTGCTGAGTGCGTCTTTTTTTGAGGCGGGCCCTCAGAGGAAGGTTGCCGGACTTCTGTGTGTGTGTGTGTGTTTGTGTGTGTGTGCATGCCCACAAGCACCTGTGGGGGGCACCCCGTTCTGTTTAATTTCGTGGATACCGATGGGGGCTTTTCTCCTTTGGCAAGGCAATTCTGTGAGGGTTTTTTTTTTAATTATGTTTTTTTTTAAATTATGGCGAGGTGAGCTCACGTGCCCCTCCTCCTCCTCCTCCTCCTCGGAGCCCCAGCCGAGCTAAGGAAACTCCTGGACGGCTTCCTTGGGCTCTTGTTCCGCTTGGCGGAAAAATCTGATGTGGCCCAGCCTCACCCAGCCTCTTCCTCCAGCGGCCCCCAGGTAAATAGAGTTTGAGACCCCTGTTCTACATGAAGGAAGTTTCTGTTAGAATTTTTGTGTAGCATATATATACTGTAGACCAGGGGTGTCCAACCTTTCACCTTCCCTGGGCCACGTTAGAAGATGAAAATTTGGTTTGGGCCGCACATACATTTGGTTTGGGCCACATGGGGGGGGGGCAGCCCTAGCCGTCCTCCGCAGCCCCGCTCCAAGCGTGCTTACCGGCAGCAGCGATCTCAGAGAGCAGAGGCTGCCAACTTTGACTCCAGCGGGAGGGGGTCCACCTATTGATGGGGACGGCGCAATACAATCATGCAGCCCCCCTGTCCCCTCCCCTCCCACTTCTTCCTTCCTTCCCTCTCTCCCCCTTCTACTGTTGTGACGTGCCCTGGCCACATTCCGGCTGCAAGCACCGGCAGTGTAACTTGAAACTTTGGAATTTCTTTAAAAATAAAAAATTGCACTGGGCCGCATTACGAGCTGACCTGGGCCGCATGCAGCCCTTGGGCCGCGGATTGGACAAGCCTGACCTAGAGCATCTTGACTGTTACCAACGCTAGCAACACAGGCATGATATTGTGTAGCAATATTGGTCATATCCTGTTTTTTAATTGTGGATATAGAAACACAATATTCCACATTCGTATTCCGGAGGTTTTTTTAAGAAAATGAATGTTCTGGATTTTCAAAATGGAATAATCCATCATACATATTGAGGACATGACATAAGTGTGATGTTGACTGTTCTCTGCACTTGCAAAGGAATATGTTGGGGGCAACCCCCCCATTTTCCTAAGTTCATCATAGTTCTGTCAGAGATGAGATGACTGGATGGTGTTCAGTACTGGCACAGAAGGAGACAGCAGGATAAAAAGTTGAATATATCTGGACAGAGGAATTCATACTCCTTTATATTTAAATACCTGCAGATTTAAAGCTGATTTAAATTATTTGGAATTGTTCTTTGACCTTAGGAGTGAAGCTGAGCTTAAAGAGAAAAACAAACCTGGCTTTAAAAACCAGGCCGGCTGAAATTCCCACCATAAACTTTTACACCTCTTTCCAGATGAAACCCATGGTTGCTCTTTTTCCCTCTAGTCTTGATCGGGTCCTCCTTCCCTCCACTTTTTGCTAGAAACGTTTGGTTCCTAAAAAGTTTATCAGAGACTTATTTGGTTGTTGCAAGTAGGTTCTTCTGCACTGCCGTCATGCGGACAGTAGAGCAATAATAAGTGACAGGCGCTTTCCAACCGTCCAGAGACCTCCTTCTGTAAATGAATGTGGCCTAGAAGGACTGCAGCCAAATTTTGAGTGGAGGAGGAGGAGGAGGAGGAGGCCTTTCATTTTGCGATGTGTTTGGGGAGTGGGAGCTGTCCGGCTGGCACAAGAGAATGAGGGAACGGCCCTGGCAAAGACCAAAGGGAATAGAGAGGCTTTTAGAGGCTTTTAAAAAGGCTCGACGGATGGGAGCAGGGAGGGAGGGGGCCCCTGCTTAAAAGCCCCAGTGCTGGAACACACACAACCGCCCTTTGCACTTAGGAGTGGCAGATGCTGAAGCCTTCCAACTGCCAAGATGGGAGAGGATTTCTAGTGCTTTGGAAATGTGGCATATTCCCAGACTTCTCTAAGCTGGTGTGTTATGTGTGTATTAATTTCCCTGCGCCCTTCTGCTCCCCATTCCCAGCACATGCTGCTCCACAGTCTGGAGCTGAGTAGCAGGAGATGCCAGACGGAAACAGTGGAAGTAGGTCTAACACTCCTCTGGCTTCCCGCTGCCACTGCCTCCCTAAATCCATCGCTGGAAAGAGTTTTGTGACCCTGGTTAGTCTCCGTGCTCTCCCAGCCTGTGTTGTAAATGCATTTGCCCCTTTGGCATCCATTCCAGCAAGGCACGGTGGGTCCAATGCCAGGTCGCCTCCTGTGCTTGGTAGAGAGGGGGTGGACGGGCTGGTTCCACCCAGAGCCCCATTCCAAATGTGGTCCAAGGCCTTCTCCTCTGTAATCCAAGCAAGGGAACAGATGGATGGAATGCTTTCTGTGTCTGCCACCACAGCAGATGGCATAAGCTGGCATCAGCCACCTGGGCACTTTCGTCTCATCCTGCAGTGTGGATTGTCCTCAAGTCAGACTTGACTGCAGTGGGCTTTCATGGCTCAGCCAAGCTGCTTTAGTGTTCACCCAAGGGTGCTGGCTGGCGCCTGCTGTCACAAACCAGGAATAAGGGGGAAGGAAAACTTGACTGCTGAAAGGCCTACAAGGGAGGGGTGGGGGCAAAGCTGACCTGCTCTGGAAATACCTTTGTAAGTCTTCTCAGGTTCACACTCTTTTGTGTGATTTCTTTAATTCCAGCATGCCATTTCTCAGGATCATTGCCTAGGCTGCATCATTGCTTTCCTTTTCATTCTAAGTGTCCAAACGTGATCCTGCAGCCATTTCAGAATTCACTATTTCGTCAAACTTTTGTGTGCCGCACAATCTTTCTGTCTCAGCAGCAGTGCTAGGGTGCCGTATTGCCATACCCTTTTATACTGCCATTCTCGAAAGCAGAGGTGAGCAACTGTGCCCTCCAGATGTTTTTGGTCAACAGCTTTGGCCTGAAACCCTGGTGAACTTCTGACAATCAGCAAAGACCAGTGTGTGGCTCTCCAGATGTTTCTGAGATGAGGGAGGAAACATCTGGAGGCCTGCCTACTGTTGCTGACCCCATTTCAGAGGTTCAATTTATTATGTTGCCGCCCAGAGTAGACTATTTGTCTAGATGGGCGGGGTATAAATCTAATAAAATAAAAATAAATAAATAAATGTTCATAGATTCATTACCCAAGAGGTCCAAACAAATCACTCCGTCTCACAGGGCTTGCTCACTGCTTCTCTGTCAGTCAGTTTTGTATTGCATGTGCTGCTCGAGTTCAGCTTAAAGACATAAGAAGATCCTTGCATTTATGGCCTAAGATGTGTCTGATCCACTAGAAAGATCTTTCCCACAGTGGCTGCTTAGCTAGATATTTCTGTGAAGCACCACAGCAGGCCTGAAAGCAACAAGCCTGATGTTCCCCCTGCAGCTGTTAGTATCTATGGCTCTACTGCCTTGGATACCAGGAGTACTAGGCTGTCCAAGAATTCCCCAGCAAGACCTGGAAGTATAGCCACTGGCCATGCTGGGTGATCTGGAAGTTATAGTCCCCCCCCCCGCAAGTAACTTTCCAAGCTCTCGTGTTACATATGTCAGCTGACAGAGCTGCCCCACTCCCACACATTAGTCTAATCCCCTTTGAAATCCATTTCAACAAGGGATCAGAATCACACCTGATTGTAGGGACTGAATCATGATGTAAATTAAGTATGCTTCAAATGCTTGATTTCATATCAGTTTCTTTGAATGACCCTGCATTCATGTGTGAGGATGGCAAAGCCAGAGGAAGAAAATATTTTTATCCACTTTACCACAGCCTGCACAATTTTTGAAATCTCCATCAAGCCTATTCGTCCCTTATATGCCTTAAACATCCCTAAAATAGCTTTAACTGCTTTAGGAAAAATGCTCTAGCCCAGTGGTGGCAAGCCTTTTTCGGCTCGAGTGCCCAAAATGAGGGGGTGGGGAAGAAACCAGTGGTTGCTGAGCCACCGGGAAGACCAGAATCGGAACAGGAAGTGGCAGTTACAGGGGGAATCATGGGGACAGACAGGAAGTTAAAGGGGAAATATGGGGATGGACAGGAAGTTAAAGGGGGAATCATGGGGACGGATAGGAAGTTAAAGGGGGAATCATGGGGATGGACAGGAAGTTAAAGGACCCAGAACAGGAAGAGAAAGGGGGAATCTCAGCTGCAGCCACTTCAAAAGGTTTGCCAGTGCCAAAAGAAAGGGCTTCGCATGCGTGCCATAGGTTCGCCATCACTGCTCTAGCCAGTTCCTTGATTGTGGTGGCCAACTGGACTTGTGCCCTGCTCGTAGATATGACTTGAACCCACTGTGTCAGTGGTGGGGAGCCTTTGGTCTTCCAGAGGTTTTTGGATGTCAGCTCCCAAAGGCTTTAGCCAGCTAGTGGCAAAGGATTCTGGGAGCTGTACTCCAGAACACCTAGAGAACTAAAGGATTACTGATTCCTTCATAATATTTTTCATATACCTTTCCGCGTCTCTTTGAAATTCTCCATAAAGAGATGGGAAAAGTTTTGAACCAGAGCCATTGTGCTATAAGACGCTCTGGCACCTGCATACACTGAGGAACATTGAGCTAAACCTGGCTCTATTTGTGACTGCCATTCGATCTTTGTGATACACAGCATACCCTCTGTGACCACATGTTGTGTTTGGTGTGTTGTGGTGTTGACATCTGTGTGGCCATGATGTCATGAAGAGGTTACCTTTGGAAGCTGGAGTCTCCCTGCCTCCCATCCATGATAGGAAGCTAATATGTCTGTTGAATTACAACAATAATGGGCACAGAGACTTTTCAGCACTTGGGGAAATGTATCATTTCTTCTGAAGGAACATCCCCATTGTCTTTCAGTATTGTCTTGAAATGGCTGCTCCTGAGAAGCCAAATAACATCGCACTGTTGCATTCTTCCCTGCTATAATCCTGTTTTAGAATGGATTGCACTGATACTCAGAGTTTCCTTTGCTGCAGCAGCAGCACAAAGCATTCAGGTGCAAACTAACATAGTTCAATTGTCTTTTCCTTTCTTTTTTCTTTTTCTTTTTTGCTCTGGAGGAGTGCCTTGCATTTGCATTTAACAGTGAGAGGGTTTTAAAAATTCTTTTCATGCTGACCGGAGCTAAGGATGAATAAGAATTACTTTCTGCTTCTGCCTTGTAAATGCCTTTGTAAGTTATTTTAAAACATGAACAAAAAAAAAGCCTGGTTGGCTTACTACAAATGCCACCTTCTCAAGTGCACATCCCTTCCTCATCAGGATCCACGTTTAATGAAAATGTTCAGAGTCCAACCACCACTGAGGTAAGGGGTGGGGGCTAGGACTGTTCTGTTTCCTTCTGCTTTTTCTTCAGTTTGCCGACTGAAGCCACTACACAAAGCAGGCAAACCACTGGCCTGTGTTTGCAGCTTTTTGTGCTTCCCAGGAGCTGTCTGTCCCCTTGGGGACAGAATCCACGGAGTCTAACTTGTGATGAATGGAGTTGGCCACTGGATGTGACCTGGGAGCCATGCCTTGGCAGAACACCCTGAGGGAAAAGCCAGGGACAGAGTGCAGTTCATACTTTGTGGGCATATCTACCATATGTTAGAGCTGTCTGGTACGACTCTCCTTGGCTCTGTGTTATCGTATCCTGGGCTTGGTGCTTTGGTGTGGGATAAACTATCTGTAAAGAGACCTTTAGAGTCCTCCTCTGAATTGTACCACAGAAGTTTAAATACCTCACAAAACTACAGTCACCGAATTCCATAGGCAGTTAAAATGGCGCCAGAGTGCTGTAACTATCCTGTGAATGGAGTTGTTCCTGTATTGTAGCCATTTTACTTGAGGACCTCAGTAGTACAAAGGCTGCTGTAAGAATGATTGCCAAATTTTGCTGGGAAGTATGAGTTAGGGTGTTGTAACTACATCTCGGAGGGTGAAACAAGCAGAGAGGTTTGCAGCAAACCAAGCACGAACAAAATCCACCCAAAATGGACCAGTTCATTTTAGTGGCTTTCACAGATCACCCAGTCTGCAACAGAATGTAGGAGCTGTTTCTTTTCACTTGAAAGTCCAATGTCTTATTTTCATGCCTCAAATCAGAGATTTTTTTTTAAAAAAATAAAAATCCAGAGCATGATATTAAAGAGTTCCTCTGCTAATCCTTCTTGTTATTCCCCAGCCTATCTTGGCTGCCAGTCTCTAAAGATCTGGCTAGAAGATAGACCCATATTTATAGGCAATCTGTTTGCACCCATCTGGTGGAGTTGTAGACCTTCCTTTATAACTTGCTTGGCTTTGCCTTCCTACACATACGAGACTCAGGTGCCTAAATACCGTAAACCCATCTGACTTGCAATAATTAGCCAACCTCTTCATACGGCTCCTAACAGCTCCCAGAAAGGTTAGGAAAATTTTCTTAAGGCAGAAAATGATATTCTATACGCACATGTACCTAGAGCCCTAGGTCAGCCCCACCACATCCTCAAGCAGCGTATGCAAGCAGACATTTGCTATGTCCTGGTCCAAAATATTGGGCTCCAACTTTCCTGAGAAATGGCTGACTCATCTCTGATTTTCAAGAGTCCTCATCTTCTCTGATTTTCATGGCCCATAAAAATAATTGGGGAAAGGATGTGAGGCTGAAAAGAGAAACAGACTCCTAATAGTTAACCGATGGATCCTTTCCCACTATATATTCACCACATACTTGGTTTAGCACTGTACCAGATTTGCTTTAGTTAGGAAAGGCAGAGGACATACTCTGGGAAATGGATCTTTAACCTGCTTTGTTTGCTGTGCTGAAGTGGCACAATGTCTCCCACTCTTTGTGTCTGGGGTGTCCCTTTCCAGACAAAGTAGGCTGGTCAGCATCAACCTCAGCACACAATTTAGATTTTGTTTTTAAAAACTTTGTTTGGACAACTCCTCCCAGAATTCCCCAGCCAGCCTTCATTTTAAAAGGAACTTTTCTAAATACAAAAGAACATACTCTCTTTGATAAAGTCCCAGATTCTTTTTTAAATTTTTATTAGTTTTTCAATCTATCTACATGCAATTTGTGCTTGTTAGACATCATGTTACATGGGTTGCTTATGATGTTTTTTTTTTTTTTTTTTGCATCTTGGTGTCTTCTTAGTTGTCCCTTCAAAATCTATACATTTAAAAATATATATTTTATACCATTCATGTGTATATTTTAGTATACAATATTGGCTACTATATGGCTCTCATGTTTACAATGTTCTCAAAATCCTCTAATCACATACCTAATAAAAGCAATTCCAGTTCCAAATTTATATAATTTTGAGCTGATTTAACCAACAAACTTTGTATTTTATAGCAGTAAAATGAATAGGTTCCTAACACATAGATATTATCTAAAGCATTTTATACAGATTTTCTTTATATAATTGTTTAGCCATTTATATCTCCACATTTTCTATCATGTCTATATCAATATCATATCTAATATATGTTCATTAAGTATTTTTTGTTTTACCTCATCCTTATATCTAGCTTCAGTTTACCTTAAGAACCACCATGTTATGCCTTTACCCTGATTAGTGATCCCTTATTCCAGTTTAATTCCTTTTTCTAATATATAGGATACGCCTCCTTACAATCCCAGAAGTTAGGTATATACAGGCTTTCTACATTGAAGGCCACCTTAATATCTTTTTTTTCCTTTTTCTTTCTAAGTAACTTCTTATTTCTCTTTTCCCAAATCTTGTTTCTGTCTCTCTAAACATTCTGCCGTGCCTTGTGCCACCTGTGGACATTTTATACATTTGATCTCTCTCCAATAGATCTTCCAGGCTCTTTTTAATTAGATCTGCTGATTCTCTCCCCTCATCTTCCCTTAGTACACTTAAAATTCTCCTCAGCTCCAGGGTTAGAGTTAAATCTCCTAGGTTTTTGGCTCTAATTTCCTCCAGCCCTTCTTGGCATACATCATCCACTACCCTCTCATTTCCTTGTTCATTATTCCCTGTCTCCTGTTAACTATAGTTCTTTTTCAGCTGCTCCTTGAATAATTCTCTTCGTTATGGGATCTCACTATTTCTAGAATTGCTTGAAGAGTAGATTTAGTTTCATCCCAAAATTGTCCTTGTTATGGCATTATGTCCCAGATGTCAAGTAATTGTATTCCATGTGAAAGTTGTCCAGATGCTTAAAGTAATCAGTCCAATTTCATCAATACTTGCTTCCGTAGGTCCACTTTAATAGATTGATCATCTTTAGGGTTAAGCTTGAGTCCATTCTCAGATGTAGAGAGTTTTCTCCGCCTAAAGGCTCAAAGTCCTGTCAAGTTCAGAAACTAGGATAGAATTTAGAAGTTCCACTTTGACTGGATTAGGCTTTCTAGCGTTAATTTATCGGTAGTTCAGTTCCATCCTCAAAAAGAAAGGGAATTCCAAACAGTCATAAAGTGTACAAGGTCATTGATTCTAGACTTTTTGCCAGCACCTTAGAGAGCTGTTACAAGTAGCATGAACAGGTTTAGCTTCCCAGAGTTGTTGCCAATGGTGTTTTCAGGAGAAAGATTCTTAAGGTTATAATAACAAGTAATACCAAGCTTCATTCCTTGAAGTATAATTAAATGTCTAATTAATATCCAATTTATTTTCCTTGTGTCTCCCTGCATCTCCTCCATCCTCCTGCTGCTGTCTCATTGCAGCATCAAGCCAGAAGATCACCGAAGCCCCAGATTCTTCGTCTCTTCTACCTTTATTGGTCCTAATGGTATGTCTACCTTCAAACTAGTCATATCCCAGCCCCTTTCTGATACAGTGAAATCTTCACAGCAGGCCTCCCATGGCTGAGGCACTTAACTTTGCCAGTGAGTTCCACTAGTCGTGGCCTTAAGAGTAGCCTCTTAAGGCATTAACACTGGTTCAGAAAGAATCTGGGGAATGTAGAAACAGAGTTTGGAAAAGTTACTTTTAAGAGAAGGAAAAGAAATAGTCTACCTTTGCAGAACATCTTCCTAGATTTGCCATAGAAATTGAGGAATAAAACCTGTGAAAGTTCATGGCTCTCTAATTCCTGGAGTCTAACTCCCAAATTTGGTGGCTTTTTAGAAATTTTCCAAGGTTCTAACACTTACTTGATTGTACTCCCAAACAATAAATACATGACCTTCTCCCTTGTTTGTTATTCGCGCGCACACTCTCAGTGGTTCACAACACTTTAAAGTACGTAGAAAAAATATTACAAACTCCTATACAATACATACCATAAAATATATAAAACCCTATAATTAAATGAAATTAAACAAATTAAAACAAATTTGAACATCTCAGGTAGTAAAAGCACCAATAAAAGATGGATTTAAATAATACTGTTTTTAATTATTTCTTTAAAACTGAGAGGAAAGGTGCCTGACAGTCCTCTGTTAGAACCTTGTTCCAAAGGGAAGGGCCACAACTGAAAAAGCATGGTTCCTGGTATTAGTTCCTTCAGCCGCCTCAGGTATCACCATTTTAGCATCCTGGACTGTGAGGAGCAGGAGGGACATGTTGCTGTTTTATGGGAGAGCCGTTCCAAACAGTATCAAGGTCCTCAACCTTTAAGTCTTTTGGTCTTGCAAGTACAGTAATTCCCCAACTGGGAGCCAGAGCATGGAACTTTGTTATTTAAAAGAAACATTGCAGTGCTCCTTACTTTGAGTCTGCCTTAATTTAAAAATAATTAAATTAAGTGTGTTGTACAGAGTTAGCATCCTAGATTACCAGTACCAGCACCCAAGAAGGAAAGAAAGAAAGAAGAAGAAGAATATGGCAAAATACTCTTCAATTGCTTCTAGTGCCAACCTAGATATTGTACTTTGAAAATATTTAAGAAGTGTTATAGAACTACAGAATTTTATTAAAGATGAAACACAAGAATTATTCCTTTTCCATGTGAAATAAGGTAGTGGCATATAATTTGAAAAATGCCTATCAAAATGCCCTTGAAAGGTAACTTTTGAGAGTAATGAAATGTTATTCACTGTACCAAAATAATAAATTTATAACTACTTATTGGCTAAAATCCAATGCTAAGTCACAACTAAAGCCCATTGAATCAGATAAACTTACATAGGAGCTGACTCACCAAATCCGTACTCTAGTTGTCATACTATTGGAGTTCAGCCACTATATTACCTTTAAAATATTATTTAGTTCCATTCTTGCTGCCCCAAGAAGAAAGTAGTTGTAACTATTTTAATTGTAACAAGTTCTTTCCAGGCTCTTCAGTAGCCAGGGGACTCCAGTACTCCGTAAGAGAACAGGCAGTATGCCGGGGAGGAACTAACACCATTAAGAGAAGTCTATGACTAGATGGGCGGGGTATAAGTACGTATAATAAATAAGTAAATAAATAAAATTAAGTTAGTAAAGGTTTCTGTTGATAAAAAAACTTCTTCCCTGCTATACACTGTTGCTCTGACCTTGCCTTCTGCTGGAAGCATGTATATAAATGATTTCCTCACTCACATGTGGTGGAAACGTATGATAGATAGTAGAGTACAGTATCTTCCAGCATTCTCCTTTTGCTGGACATGCTAAATTTAATCTCTCTCTCTCTCTCTCTCTCTCCCTCTCTCTCTCTCTCTCTCTCTCTCTCTCTGTGTGTGTGTGTGTGTGTGTGTGTGTGTGTGAGAGAGAGAGAGAGAGAGAGAGAGAGAGAGAGATTGTTGCTACTGGTTGCCATCACTGACCCTATAGTTAGTGATACTCTACCGGGCTTACTTTTTGTCAAATACCCATGTAGTTCTTCTGTGAAGAAATCCATGGCAGCCTAATTTGCTGCTATATTTGGTCTCCTCTTCCAATAATTGCATTGTTATGCTTCCACTCTTTGTTCAACATCCTGGAAATCTTGTGGGTTTTTTCTTCTTCTTCCTATAGTGAGCCTTCATTCGTGCTGTTTTTTTAGTTCTGCCCATTCATATTCTGAAAACCGTTTTCTCTGACTGCAGTAGGTTAAGGAGGGTAGAAAAGAATAGCTTCTACTTGTGTCACGTATGCTCATTCCAGTTTCACCTCAAGTTGAAGGTTTTGTAGGTTTCTGAGGGTCTTTGAAAACCTGGAACATCTGTTTGACAGAAGGAACAATGGGACAAAAGAAATGGGCGTGTATACACCATAGATAGAGATGTCTCTTTGAAAGCTCTTTCAGTTTTCGTAAAAATTTCTGCCGGTCTCCACCATAATCCTTTGTGGTAAAATGAGTATGGGTTGTTTTGTGATTTTTTTCAAATGATTTTCCAGAAAATGCATTTTATCACAAGTAATACCAGAAGATGATATCCTGGTATAATGGACTTGTGGTGAAGTATAGCCATGATGTTTGCATTTTTAATAAGTGGACTGGATGCGTGGAGGAAGGAATGTGCAGCTTTTGAGGCAAAAATTAGTCCAGCAAACATTCTTGAAATATCTGGGCAACACTGGTTCAACTGGGGGGAAGGAAGTAGACTCTCTGGGATTTGAACCTTGTTTTAATGGGCATGTTGCTCAATAGTTATAGTGCTGATGGCTTTCACTAAAAACAACAACAACAAAAAAAAAAAAACCCCTCTTTCAGAGTGCCACCACAGGTGACAGCAAATTCTCAATGCTCACTTTCAAAAACTCAATTTACCCATTTGGCTATGGTTAGCTTAGATCACACCAGAGAAATGTTCCCCACTTCTAACAATACTTGCCATACCTCTGTTATAATGCACTGTGATCACGTGGTATACCTGGATGGGTGCCCCAATGTGTTTTAATGTTACTGATTCATTTTCTTCCATTTGAGCCTCGTGGCGCAGTGGTTAAAGCGCTGTACTGCAGCTAAAACTGTGCTCACGACCTGGGGTTCAATCCCAGGTAGCTGACTCAAGGTTGATTCAGCCTTCTAGGCAATGTGTAACCTGCATAATTAAATTGTAAACCGCCCAGAGAGTGCTTGATGCACCATGGGACGGTATATAAGCAGCATGCTTTGCTCTGAATTGTTATGGCTGGCTACACCGTGGCACACATTTATTTTCTCTCTTGTTTTATGGGGCACTGCAGCCCTTTAACTTTAATTTTAAAAAAAGTAAGCAATACATCAATATGTCAGGTACTGTTTCCTGATGGGTAGATTTTTCTTTGTTGTGCCAGTGCCTCTGAAAGCAGTGCATTGTACTTAAGGGAACCGGCACCCCCACCCAAGCTGTTCCACTTGCCAGACAGTAGGTGGAGTGATGCGACACCTATCAATGCCTTTAAAAGTGTCGACTGAAGTTTACCAAAGTATGAACACCGGCTGTGGGTTTTTATTTTTATTTTTTAATTATAGAATGGCAGCCATGTGGCTGTAACGGCAGCTGTCTTTCCTGGTGAATTTGCTACCAAAAAGTATCAATAGGATCATACACACATGCCATAGCGCTAAGGAATATATTGAAACACCACCAGAACAAAACAAAACAAAAAAAACCAGAAGCCTCCTGGCAAAGGGGAATTGAACTGCTGTTACACCACTGGCAGGTAAAATGAATCGCTAATGGAATTGTGTTGTGTGACGGCAAATTTATGCTATGATGTAACGGCCATATGTAGGGAACAATTCTGTGGTGTGATCACAGCCTTAATTAGTCTATTTGTAGCACTGATAGGTTGATTGATTGATTGATTGATTGATTGATTGTATTTATACCCTGCATATCTATTCGAACGACCACTCTAGGCGGCTTCCAGCATACAAACACAACATATAAAATATGCCTATTGTTATTGTTTAGTATATTGGTTTTTTGTTATATGTACATTTTACTGTGTTTTTATATGTCTGGAAGCCGCCTAGAGTGGTCATTTTGAACAGATAGGTGGGGTATAAATAAATAAATAAATAAAATAAAATAAAATAAAATAAAATAATTAAATAATTAAATAAATAAATAAATAAATAAATAAATAACAAAATATTTATACAGCAATATACAGATTATTCAAGATGAAAAGGAAAGGAAAAAAATACAAGAAAAAAGAAAGAAGAAAAAGAAAAGGGAATCAGGTATTAACTGGAGGGTAGGCCTGCATAAACATCCAAGTTTTCAATTGATTTTTAAAAATGCCCAGCAAAGGGGCCGCACGAATCTCCAGAGGAAGATTATTCCAGAGGTAAGGAGCCACCGCTGAGAAGGCCCAGTTTCTTGTTTTTTCCTTCCGGGCCTCCCTCGGCATCAGGCTTCTCAGCCTCACCTCCTGACTTGATTGGGTGATACGGGTAGATTTTGGTGGGAGTAGGCGTTCTGCCAGGTATCGAGGCCCTAAACCGTTTAGGGCTTTATACTTGAGCATTAAAACTTTGAAGTCAACGCGGAACCGAATGGGCAGCCAATGTAAAGTGGCCAGAGTAGGAGAGATATGATGGTATTTTCTCACACCACTAAGGAGTCTGGCCGCTACGTTCTGCACCACTTGGAGTTTCCGCCTCAACCTCAAAGATAGCCTTTATGACAAAAGATCCTCTGGGAAAGTCAAACAGTAAAACAAGTTAAATACAGCAATAGATAAAACAGTAAAGATTATGAACGTCCCAGAAACTTGAGAACCACAGCTATTAATATCTAAAATGCTATGTGGTGTAGAGGGGAGAATGGTTTAGAAGACGGGTTCAAACTCCTGCTTGGCTGTGGAGATTCTGAGATTGTTAATGATAAAGTCATTCCTTAAATATCTCACATACCGTGGAAACCAACCAGAGTCATCAATAAGCTGAATGCCACTTGATGACACAGAACACACCCAGAACATCCAGGAGAAGACAAATGTCTTTGCCTGGAACTGAAATTATACTAGAGTTTGCTCTACAAAGGGGGTGACACGACCAAGAAAGCCTTCTGGTTTTGACCCACACCCTTGACTCCTTTTGGTACAGGCACCCAGGGGTGGTCCTTCGAAGACAATTTCTACGCCTGGGTGGGTACACATGAGAAGAATCATTCCTCAAAACACTCAGGCTTTTAGTTGTTCGGGGCTTTTAAACTCAACCAAAACATTTTGGATTCAATCTGGAAACAGGCTGTCAAAGCAAAGATGCCACATGATTGTTTAATGAAGACTCTAGCAGCTCTGTTTTGGACTTAACAGGCCCAGGGTGCCCCCAGAAGAAGGGAGTGGTAAACCACTTGTGAGCACTCTCTGCCTAGAAAACCCTGGAAATGGTCACCATACGTCGGAATTGACTTGATGGCACACAACTATTATAATTTAATATTAAGAAATTTGCATGAGCAGCTTGTCGACTGAGTAGAGGATGCTTCTTCACAAACTGCTAGAGGACAGCCCACATATGGTAGCCAGTGAAGCTTCCTGCTGAAAGTGTTGTGATGTTGTATGTTGAGGTATGGCAGCAGGGCTCAAATGTCATTCCTCTGAGCCTTTGTCTAAAACGTGAAAATATTAATTGGTGTCTTTTGATGTTTGCAGCTCCCTTTCTGTAAGTGCCTGACATGTCTCTCCACCTGATTTGTATTTATAGCTAGATGTGGTAGCACAACACATCTCTAAGCCATAGACAAGTGACAGATGTCCTTTAGACAGTTCCCTGTCCCAGTCATTTCTCCTATACTGTCTGGAGACCAGAGACCTAATTCATTTGCTCACGTATATTCTATGGCCTATAAATCTCAGCAACATTGGTGTCATCAGAGATTATAATGTCCCTGATTATTATGTTGTTTGTCCCTTCTGCTACTGTCAGTCAGCTGCCCAACATCCTACAGGAAATGCCAGCTGGAATGATAAGCTTGGTAACGTGTAGTTCTTGAAAGTGTGTAACACTCTCATTCTTTCAAATGACAAAATATGGGATTTCCTATATAACCTTTTGGTATACATTGTTTTAAACTGCATCAATTTCTTTCTTTCTATTTGAACCATTATAGCAGGCTACACTGCTCTTCATTTTGTATTCATTCATTTTCTTTACTGTTTCTTGGGACAATCAGGGTCCCCCTTAACCTTTAAAAAAATAACGGAAGTGAGATACTGTATCAACAGAGCAATAGAGAAGTCCAAGCGTGGAGAGGAGGAAGCGTGTTTTGAAAGACTTGCAAAGTATTGTGAAGAACAGGGTTTAAAAAAAGAGAGAGGAAAAGTTAATGCCATGCTCCTTTCTTTAAAATTCAAAGCAGGAAATGTCTCTCTTTCTCCCATTCTTTCACCCTGAAGGGAGCAGGTAAAGGCTGTCTTGTTCAAGCAGTCTCCTCCTGAGCAATGTATTCTGCCCCCCCCCCCGGCATCTTTCTTTTTCCCTTTAAACAATCCAAAGCAGGAAATGGCTTCCTCTCTCCACACCTTCAAAGGTGCTTCTGAGCAATGTGTTCCTTGTGGGGGTTTTGTGTGTGTGTGTGTAGACTGCTTCAATGTATCAATATGCCCTTAAAAAAAATTTAAGGGTGAGAGCCTTTTTAAAAGTGTCCACAGCACCCAAAACACTGACCCGCTTGCAAAGGAAATAAATTGACAGCAACGTTCACACATGCTGAACCAATAAGGAATGAAGCGATTCACCATCGGTATAATTTAAAACCACCCTCCTGGTGAGGGGGAAATCAACTGCTTTCTGGGGACAAATGGATCGATGTTGGCTGTGTGTCATGTAAACAGAAAATTATCTTTAAAACAGCCAAATCAGTATAACGGGGGTTCGTTTGGCAGGTGTGATTGAGGCCTCACTCTCTCAATTGGTCCATTTTCTCACAGGAGCTCCTGAACTGGTGACCCGATGTTCAGAATGTCACTTGTTGCTTCTAGTGATTGACTTCAGAAAAAGTCTGGCCTCTGGCCAGATGAGCAGTAGAAATCAAGCAAGCAAGCAAGCAATAAATATCACAAGAAAATCAGGTTGATCTGCATAGGTAGGGCAAAACAAGTCGGGATGGCGATGTTCAGATAGATCGGGGTGACCTATAAAAGGGTGTCAGCTGAAGTGTGGGCTGAGCTTTCTTGGACCTCAAGGCTCCAATAAAGTCACCTCGTTCTTGGGACCCACATGGTGTAGTTTTATTAGTGATATCCAATAGGGGAATTGTTTCAACTTAACCCTGAGTTCAAATTAGTGATGATTTTTAGATAATCGAAAGAATGAAAAATAGAAACCAAACCAAAACACACACACACACACACACACACACACACACACACACACACACACACACACACACACACACACACACACACACACACACACACACACACACACACACACACACACACACACACACACACACACACACACACACACACACACACACACACACACAAAAACCACCACCTCACAATATTTCTAGCATGGTCCTGAGTATGGACATGAGTGGTGAGTTTCTGTTTGTCCACTAGGTATCCTTGACCCTTTTGAAATTAAATTTGATGCAGTGATGTTGTAAGGTCAATTATGATTTACAGCTACCTTTTCTGGGGTTTCTAGGTGTATCATGGGGTAAACCAGTCTATACTGTAGGGAGGGTATTATCAATGGGGAGGGAATCACATACTCCCAGTGATCAAACATTGGAGGCAGGTCGAACACTGGAGAAAGGCCATCGTCTGCATCAGAGACAGAAGTGGTCTGTTATCCGCAGAAACATATCCCAGATAAAAGGTGCTGCTGGTCTTTAGGGTACTACAAGAAGTTTTGTTGTGTTTGTTGAAACAGTTAAATAATGGCTACCTTCTTGGAAAGTTCTGCACTAGCAACCATGGTCTACTTCAGACTAGGACTGGAAAAGAATGGAGCAGAATGGGCAGGAACAGAACTTGATTATAAACATTGAGGCCACAACTATCAGGAAGTGATGGGTACACACAAGAACAATATAGTATTAGAAATCAAACCCATCCAATATTATTATTTTTTTCTTTAAAATATTTTTACCCCACCTGTTTCTTTAAAAAAGACCCAAGGCAGCTTACATCAATAAAAAGACAATATCTGAAAGCTATATTATCCTTTTATTAACCCTTTAATGCTAGAACAGAATAGCACTTTCAGAGTAGGGCACACCAGCCGCCTGGAACATATGGATGTCCGTCTTGTTCTACTCAGAAGTTGCTATTCCGAGCCATTCTATCCTGTTCCATGGATTTGGGAGCATAAAAGAATTAAAAATAATTTAGTGTGATAAATGAGTTCAGTTCCCCACTGTGTGTCCCATGGGAAGAGCGAGCCTATGTGGCCCTGGACAAAAGCCGCAGAATCTCAGAATGCCCCCAAAAGAGGGGAATGATAAACCGTTCTGTACCTAGAAACCTCAGAAAGGGTAGTTCTAAATCAGACGTTACTTGACAACATGTAATTATTAATTTTTTTTTGATAGATTGGCGTTCTAAAATATTATTCTGATGTGTGTCCGTCACATCCTGAAAGTTTTGGCATAGGTTTTGGCATAAATTTATTATATTCATGTGGCCATTCCAGCTCATTCTGCTCTATTCCTTTCTGTTCTGTTAGTTCCTTTCTAGCTTTTACCTAACCCTTTTATTACAAATGCTGTAGCCCTCTGCTGTGTGGCTCGCAGAATACTGTGGACCCAATTCCAGGTAAACTATGATCTTCCAGCAATGAGGAGACAGTAACCTTTTAGCATTTGAGCACAAACTAGCCATCCAAGATTCAGTTGGAAGATGTGGCTAATGGCTGCCTTGTCTAGAACTTCTCTCTCTCAGCTAAAATGCTACTTCTTTCTCTAAATCTGGATTTCCAATGAAGGAGAAATGCTGGGAGTCATGCTGGCAAAGTGGTTTAGTGGTGGTGGAAGATGAATTTAGAATTTACCAAAAATCTCCTGAGCTGCTTTCTGCTGGTTTATTTTTTTAAAGCACATTTTTCTGGAAAAACTCAGAAAGCCACAAGCTTTGTTTTGGATTACATTTTTGGAAAGTACAATACGTAGCTGTCATTGATAATTGACGATGTGAAGGAAGTGAGAAATCCTCTGTTCTCTCGCACTCCACCTCTACCGTAACTATACGGAGCAGAAAAATAAGTATCTTTGATAAGACAGGGCACGACTGAAAGAAAATCTGCAAAGCCATATCCTGTTTTATTTATGGGTATGAGTACACTGAGGATGAGGTTTGCCCTGGATGCAGGACAAAACCAGCCATCCCTCCTGTATTGCCCAAAACTCCTGACAGCTGTTAAAGTCATCATGGGTGAGGTGGGGTGGCTGGCTCCATCCTGGCCATGAGCAGTGCTCTGGAAGCATTCTCTGGCTTGCATCATCCCACAACCCCACCCTGTAGGGCCAACTGCTTGGAAGAGCAGCTGATGAACTATTTGATCCATGAATCTCTCCGAGTGCTCACTTTGAACTCTACTAAAAATAATGTCTGAATGTAGGGCATCCGATGAGTGATGCCAGGAAGCCAAAATGCTGCTCTGGATTCCACCATGGCCTTTATTTCTGTGTTCTTCTCTGTGTCCATGTTGGGCATAACGGAATATATATGGAGGCCACCTAGGACGCCATTGGCAGCCTAGAAGTGAAGCACTAAGTCTTTCCTTCATCACTCTATGCTGGTGGCTCTGCACCCCATCTCTTTCCAGCTGGGCTTCTGTGCTCCTTCAGAGGGCCCCTTGCTGAGTATGGCTTTAAGGCAGAGATCAGGAGAGATGAGAACGGATTATTGTCATAATCAAAACAACCACTCTCTGCATACGTGTGTGTTTAGAAGAAGTTCTAGTTCCATTTAAGCATTGCCCATAGAAACTCTGACAGCCCCATGGACCACTAGTTGCCAGAAGACACAATATTATGGCCAGTTCAGCTGGTCAATATACTGCTGTTTGACAGAGTTATTAATTATCACTGTCATCTTAGAACTGCAGAACTGGAAGAGACCCTGTGGATCACTTGAGCCCAGCCTCTGTCAAGGAGACATTGTGGGGGAATCGAACTCCCAACCAGATACCTAAACCACAGACCTATCCAGCATTTTCCCTTATGTTCGCTTAAAGGAGGAGAATGTGTTGGCTTGTTTCCTATGTGGCATAGGACAAGACCTTACCTGGTTGAGGAAATACAGTAAATGCTTCTCCAGGATGTGCAGATGTGCTCTCTGCTTTTTTAACAGCAGTGGGTTGGGGAGAAGAGGGTTTGAACAATCTAATCTAGAGATATATTTGCAAGTAAGAAAGGAGTGTGGGGTAGAGAAATGGGAAACACAGTAAGGGTGATCTCCCTTCCTCCCTACTTTGATTATTTAATCAATGTATCCTGTCTTGGCACCAGCAACAGATTGCCAGAGTGTGGCTTACTTGTGTTTAGGGGTTGTTTAGCCCATAGTAAGGTAAAGGTTCCCCTTGACAATTTTTGTCCAGTCGTGTTTGACTCTAGGGGGTGGTGCTCATCCCCGTTTCCAAGCCATAGAGCCAGCGTTTTTGTCCGAAGACAATCTTCCGTGGTCACATGGCCAGTGCAACTTAGACACGGAATGCTGTTACCTTCCCACCGAGGTGGTCCCTATTTATCTACTCGCATTTGCAGGCTTTCGAACCGCTAGGTTGGCAGGAGCTGGGACAAGCGACGGGCGCTCACTCCGTCGCGTGGATTCAATCTTACAGCTGAAGATCTACAGATCTTACAGCACAGAGGCTTCTGCGGTTTAACCCGCAGCGCCACCACGTCCCTTCGCCCATAGCAGTAGGTGGGTAACAGGTCTTTCTCAACTTTAAACACAGTTGAAGATCTGAAATATGCTCTGACTGTGTTTGCTCTGGCTGTATTCTTTTGTATGATATAAAAGGCTTGAAACTTCTACTTCTGTAAGGAAATGACAGGGGGCAACTGGTAAGCTGTCCTCTGACAAAGTACTCCTGGAAGCGCTATGAGAGAAGCCGAGATCCGGCTGCAATAGAAAGAGAGGAAGGAATGATCTAAGTGAGCAGTATTTAAAATTTTGTTCCGAACTCATCTGGACTTACTAAGATTTTTGTGTAATGGTCTTTACATTAAAAACAACAGCCCAAATCCTCTTACCTAGTTACGTTAGCATAGTGCAAATGGTGTAACTTTTAGAAGCAAATAATCCCAAGTTAAAAAATCACAGCAAGTATTACTACTTGCATGTCAAATTGTATGATCAAGCAAGCAACTAATAATGTATACAGTGATAGCTTGGGGCAATTTGCCTCCGAAATTTGCACTATTAGTTTTTTTTAAAAAAGTAGCTACTTAATTGGATTTTGGCTAATGTATAGTTAAATATGTCAGTAAGAGGGATGAGATGGGGCTTATACTATGCTTCTGGCTGCCAGGGCCGAATTAAGACACTTAGAAGCTCTAAGAACTAAAAAGATTATGTGCTCCCCACAAATATAACACACAGAAGGTCCAACGGCTTGAAAGAAATGTACACATTATGTACATGAAAATATGGTAACTTAATTGTGTATCATGTGGCCAAAAAGAGCCACATATAATGTGCAAAATCATACGTACAATCAAATTACTGGTTTCCAGCCAAATCTTGTGCTTTCATGCTTTTATTAATGTGGAAAGATTTTGTCAGAATCTGTAAATGGAAAAGCTCAAACAAGAGCTTTAAACCCCTTTGGGAGAGATTTTAACAGTGACTGTTATTTCTTTGGCTTGCCCAAGTAATGCAAAGTCTATGGGTCTGAAAGACCAGCAACTCTTTTTATCCTCAACCCCACCCAACCTCCCAAAATATAGAAGTAAAAATAAATAATTTTTTAAAAACACCAAGCAATGATGATGACGATAATTGATCAAAACATGAGTTTTCTCACTAGATGAGTCTTTATACTTTTTAGATTTACTGGTTCCTACTCAATTACTTTAGGTAGGGAGGTGGTTTTCATGGGGCTTTTGAAGGAGGGAGAGAGAGCGAGAAAGGCATTTGGGTGGATGAATGTGGTTTGTTAAGGAGAGTGCACTATTTGCACCATGGTAAAAACTCTGTAATAATGTCCCCTCCCCTTGTTGATGCCCTAAACATGTGCTTAATGGTTAATCTGGGACTGCTGGCTATCCTAGTGGAATGAGACGAGCTTTAGATTTCCTTATTCATAAGAAGCATGCCTCATTTTAATGTAATATTTGCAACAGTATGAGATCAGGTGGGGGTTTGCCATGCCAAGATAAAACCAGCAAGAATTGGCAAGAGAAACTGATGGATGTTTTGCTCATTGATTTTTTTTCCCCATTTGGATCTCCTGCCCGGCACGTTTCCTAACAATGGTGGGTATGTTTTCTTTTATTATCAGGTGATGTATCTGAAAGTGGGGGTGAGTCTCCGTCCGGTTTCCTCTTATGTTCTCATACCTTGTCCAGTGCTGCTCCACTGTAGATTGTTATTCCAATCTTCCTCAGTCCCTCTTTCCCCCAGCCCTGATGTTCCCTATTATCCTGCTTTATTTATGAGTACAGTACAGTATACATCACCATCCACACTATTGTATTCCCGATCACTTTGTATGGGTGTGAAAGCTGGACAGTAAAGAAAGCAGGGGGGAAATTGATTCATTTTAAATATAGTACCGGAGGAGAGCTTTGCAGATACCCAGGACTGCCAGAAAGACAAGCATGTGGGCCCTAGAGCAAATCAAGCCTGAACTCTTTCTGGAGGCAAAAAAGAGGAAACTGAGACTGTCCTGCTTTGGGCACATCAGGATAATGCAAGATTGTCTGGGAAAGACAGTAATGCTGGGAAAGGTTGAAGGCAGCAGGAAAAGAGGAAGACCAAATATAAGACAGATTGACTCCCTAAAGGAAGCAACAGCCTTGAGTTTGCAATTGCTGAGCAGGGTGGTTGAGGCCATGACATTTTGGAGAGTGCTTATAAATTGGAGGGGACTAGATGTATTTTAATCATTTTATCTTTTATTGTATTTTAATTGGATTTTAATTGTTGTAAGCCGCCCAGAGACCTTTGGGTAGAGTGGGGGGGCATATAAGTTAAATAAATAAAAATAAATAATAACAGCAACAACAATGGATGGAACCCCCATGAAAATCTGGACTCATTTGACATTACATGGCACCACCCAGCACAAATTGGGGGGGGGGGAATGCTCCCTCTGGATAAGCTCCTTCTTGAAAGGAAACAACATTTCAGTTTTGGGGACTTTTACTCAGTAAAATACGTTTTGCTTAGTATTGTGATTTAAGAATTTTCCATTTTACTTCTTCTTACACCTCTTAAAACAATAACACACATATTGTGCAAGTAGTTCTCCGTCGTGTTTTCATTTTTTAAAAGGGGGAAATTGGAAACTTGGGAAAACAGTGATAAAATAGTTTCCCATTTGGAATGAGTTAAATGCTTCAATATGATTCTTATGCATACTGTGGACATTTGGCAAGCTATATTTTTGTATTTAACAGATATTCCTCTCTTCAGAAAACAAGTTTGGTGGTTACTGATTCCTGCTTATCTTCTTATTGTGATCTTTGTCCTGGTTTGATGGAAAACAAGTCACTAGGCAAACAAGATGGTTTCTGAGCAAACAACACACTTTATTTTGTTCTTACGATCCTTGTAGCTCTTGTTTTTATCCGTCTCCACTTCTTAAATTGCAAAAACTAAGATACATGTGCTTAGGTATCATAGGGTTCAGCAGTGTGCAGTCCCCCAGTATATTCATAATTTTGCTGGCACAAAACCTAGGCTTTTCTATTTTAAAATTTCATAAATATGCCAAATAGTACAATTTTACATGCTAAATAAGTTATAAATGAAGGATTTTATATTGCTGAAGCAGTTAAAAAAAGTTAGGG